>NC_140937.1:106485552-106740552 GCF_014529385.1 Adiantum capillus-veneris
AGTAATACAATAGACTATACATGTAGAAAGAGAGTATAGATAGTGTTCTAATTGGAACATAAATATCCCTATGAGAATACATGCCATGTTTCCTTGACCTAAGCAACGTGCGGGTCACATACTAGTATATATATAGCTTGAGTGTCGCATACATCCCTTTGCAACAATTATTGTTGCTTAGAATGTTTTGGTTCATTTAGTGCATCTTGCAAAAGTTGTTGGCGAACTGTGGTGTCCAACTCTCCTTCACGATTGCATAAACAGAGGTGGTAATTGATGCTACCTGCCCTATTGTTATTTTCTCACATTTCCAGCATCCCAACTACTTCATGGATGCTCAATTGTCACCCTCATCTTCATAATCCTGAAGCATCGAGAGTCATTAATCAGCTTAGGATAAAGCATTTGACATGTTCGATTTGGTCCCATACGACGTATTGTCACCTTTGATGACGGATACTACTCTCTCACTGTGTGTGTGTGTTTGGGGGGGGCTTGTGGGGGATGGGAGCAACCTTATATATTTATATATATATTTCTCTCTAGTTGGCTATATGAGAGCATGCTCTTTCTCTCTCTCTCTCTCTCTCTCTCTCTCTCTCTCTCTCTCTCTCTCTCTCTCTCTCTCTCTCTCTCTCTCTCAAACTCTAAGCCTCCTAAGCCCTTCTCTGCGTCTCCCCCTGGGCGAGGGCGGCCCTGTGGGGAGGCGTTAGTGTATGAGCTTCGCCCTTAGCCGAGCCCGACTCTCTGTCGCTTTTGCCCTACTGTCGAACCTGGTCCACAATTGGCCATTGAACTCGTCGAACCCGTTCCACAGGCCTAGTGTCGAACCCGTTCCACAGCTTACTGTTGAACCCATTCCACAGGCCTAGTGTCAACTTCAACCCCGTGTCGATCTGCTGCCGACTACACAGAAATTTCTTTTGCTACCGACTACACAAAGCCCTCAGGTTTTTGAATTAAACCAATAAACCCCTATTCCCACAGAGCCCTAAGGTGTCAATACACAGAGCATCTTAAGGCCTAAGTCATTGTCTGAGTGCCTACCATGGCGACTACTCGGGCTTCATCTCGAGGAAAACCCACATTCGCCGGGGTCGTAGAAACACCCCCAAAGGTGGACAACATGGTTCATCTTCGAAGTGAAGTTGAAGGACTTCGCAAGGAAAATGAAGATTTGAAGGAAAGACTCGTAGCCATCGAGTCTCGACTTAGCGTAGTGGAGAGCTCCAAGAAGGAAGAGATGGAACAGATAGAAATCAAGCTCAACAAAACAAAAACGGAGGTCGAAACCAAGGTCAAGACTCAAGTGCAAGATGCCGTCTTTTGCAAAGTCGAAGATCGTGTGGCGTCTACGCTACGCGAATGACAGCGAAAAGATGACATCGCTCTCAATGTTCGCATTGGCGGACTTCCAAGCGACTGGCAAGGAGAGGGGGACCCCAAGTTCCATGAGTCTTTCGCTCGCATCCAAAGAACAACCCACATGGTACAATGGGATCCAACAACAATCACCACTCTTGCTCACGAGCATCGTACCAAACATGCAAACCTCACCTTCAAAACCAAAGCGGATCGAGTCAAGATCCTTGAGCAATCGAGGCTTCTCAAGGACACAAAAATCTGGTTTGCTGAATATCTCACACCCACCCAACTCAAACAGAAGAAGGCCGAACTCCAAAAGATGCGAGAAGCGCGCATAGGAGGGAAATGGGCAGTTTATCGAGGAGGTAAAGCCATCATCTAGGAGTTTCGAAGTCCCAAATCGGCTCCCTCCTTATCACCTACCCAACTTAGGTCACTCCACCTTATCTTCAATTTTCCACCTTCGATGGACCCTCAGTCCTTAACTGATATGTATCAGAAGGAATCTTTTGTAATGTTTTGTTTCTGGTCCCATAGGTCATATCTGACCTCCGTACTGGACGATAATTCAATCTCTCTATCTCTCTCTCTCTCTCTCTCTCTCAAACACACACATATACTTATTTCTTTGGCTTTATGGGAGATAAGAGAAGCCTCCCTCCCTCATGTCCAACCCCCCCCCCCCCCCCCTCTCTCTCTCTCTCTCTCTCTCTCTCTCTCTCTCTCTCTCTCTCTCTCTCTCTCTCTCTCTCGCTTTGTTTTGAGTAATAATGTTGAAGTCGACTTGCTATTAGATTGATCTCTAAGATTCCTTGCAATTTTTCCTACAACATTAGAAATTCTCCTCATGTCTATGGGAGTTGTGTGTGTGCATCTCTCTACATCTCTCTCTCTCTCTCTCACACTCTCTCTCTCACTCACACACACACACACACACACACACACACACACACACACACACACATGTATGTTGTTAAGAGATAGAGAAGGAGAGAGCTTGAGCTGTAGCAAGTATACACACACACACATAGATGGAAACAAAAGATTGTACTTCTTCTCTAAGTTGCATTATTCGTTATTCAAGAGACGTATAATACGTGAATAATGGGCGTATTATTCGTTTATCTAAATTATACGACCGTATCATACGGTGCCACATCTGCATAAACGGCTAATCGTATAACTTCTTGTTTTTTCGATCGAAATTATTTTCGATCAAAAATTATAACGATCGAATATGTTAGTATATATAGCAGCACGCGACAGGCCTTATACCAACTTTCACAGTCAGTGTTTTCCATGTGAGTACTCTCACCAAACGATAAAAAAAAGTAATTTGTAAAAAAATAAAATAATTTGAGTTTAATAAAAATCAAAATTCAATAGAATTTTAAGTTTTGTTATTCAAATATATGAATTTGTTTTGAAAAACTTAGTAAATAGTTGAAAGTTTGTATTTTGTGAAGAGTTTAATCTCTCACCTGATACAAACTATAATTATAAGAATCACTTGTCAATGTGTTCAATTAATTGACACTTGAAAGTGACAAATAAAAAATAAGTAAGATATTATCGTTGTGTGTAGAGTGTACTCTCACATTACATAATTAGTTTAAAAATATAATTACATAAAAATTAATTTTATATAATTTAAAGTTCGATTTTGATGTGTAGAGATTTTCTCTCACTTCAAAATGAATATAATGAAACAAAATTATATTTTTACGTTTTGTGTAGAGCTATTCACACTGCTATGCTCTCACTAGAGTAAAAATTTAGGAAAAACATGTCCAAAAATATTGATATTCTCTTATCTTTATTTGGAATGCAAAATCTACCGTACTGTGTGAGCGCATACACATGCTCGCATTGTAGATAGATAATCGCTTAAAAATCTATGATAAAGTGTGAGAACTTTTTGTTCGCACTTTACATAGATACGATAATTATCAAGTATTGTAAGTGATTATCGTTTTGACATTTAAAAATGTCACTTATAGCTCTTGTATATATAGCAATTTATAATGATAATCATTTTAATACTTGATTTAATTGTAATTATTGATTATCGTAATGTGTTAAAGCTACAAGCTTGCACTTTAGATAAATCGATGCAATTTATATGTAATCCAATGGTATTGTTTTTTATTATTGTATTTTTGTTCAATCATTGTTTTTAATTATTTTAATTTTGTTCAATCATTGTTAGTTAAATTAGTTTAATGTTTTAATTGATTTTAATTATGAAAATGATCATTGACTTCGTTTTTACTAGCAAATTACTTTTGTGCATCATGGTGAAAGGACAAGAGTGGAGTTATGTGCATGAGTTGAAAGCTGGGAGCTGGGACAAGAGTGGAGTTATGTGCATGAGTTGCCATGTATTCTCGCAAAGTAAAGTTGATTCTTGCAGCTAAACATAAAGGTGATGTTTCTAAAGATATTCATGCGAATATTGAACCATTTGTATGCAATGAGGCAACAGAAGAGGTGTGTACCACTCAAGTAAACGATCAAAGTTCTCAATTAAACCCTCTTCATGGACATGCTTCTACATCAGGAGGAGTTCCTAGCACAAGCAAATCCGATAGAGCGTCATCCAATGGACAGACAATGCCTGAAGCATTAGGTAAACAATGGTTGCTTGAGTTGCATTTAAAATGGACACAAGCATTTGTTGCGTGTGTCATATCATTCAATGCTATGCGCAATCCAATATTTCAAGATGCTTTGATGAGTACAGCCAAAAAAGAATTTGTGCTTCCTGACTATAACAAGATGCGAAGTGAATATCTTGATAAAGTCAAAGACAGTACTGAAGCCATTCTCAAACGCACAGTTCTAGAGTTTGTTCCAGCATATGGATGCACCATAGCATTGGATGGATGGACTAACTGGAAAAAACCTTTAATCAATGTAATGCTTATTAACCCTAGAGTGGCTATGTTCGTGGAAGCAATTGACAGCTCATTGAAAGAGAAGACTATCACCTACCTAGTAGGGGTGTATGAGCGTGCAATTGCAAAGGCAGGTGGACCAAAGAATGTGACTACTATTGTCACAGATAATGCGTCCAACTACAAAGGAGCAGGAAGAGCTATTCAAGTCAAGTATCCGGAGATTTCTTGGGTACCATGTGCAGCTTACACTTTAAATTTGCTTTTAAAAGATATTAGTAAAATGTCATGTGTGAAGCAAACTTTATTGAATGAAGCTATTTCTGCAGAAGTTGATGATGATGATGATATGGAATGGGAGATAGTTTCAGAATGCTCAGATATGGACGAAGTAGATGATATGGTTGCAGTTTTTGAAGATGGAGATGATTTGTGAGAGTACCATTGTAATACTTACTCAACAAGTTTTTGTATATAATGAAAGAAAGTGTTATCTCGTTGTCGTTCACATCAAAACCTCTCTCTTTCTCTCTCTCATATGCACATATTCACTCACACTCAAATGTAAACCGTCGATAATATCTTGTCGAATAATAATTACATAAAGTCGATGTAGGTTTGAAATTACAACAAGGTTCTGGGAAATTACTCAATCGAAAAGAGTTTGATATAATTTTGAGATTACAAAAAGCTTCTGAGTGACTTATGAGTTTGATAGATTTTCTATAAGTTCGTCTATGGTAAAATCTGTAATTCCTAGCTCAGGGGATGGTTGAGCAACATCTTTATGTGAAGTGGTAGTATCATCTGGCAAAGGTCCATACAATGATTCATATCGTTGAAGCTTTGCTTGTGCATCACTTAACTCTATTTCAAGCTCAAGAATACGGCCACGAAGTATGTTTGGTGTTTCTCCTTGGCTGGCAAGGTCTTGTCCTTGGCTGGCTAATTCAGTCAGTGTTTCTGACTCTTCAGGAAGTAAAACAATAGGACGCTTGCGAGGAGGCATTGGATTATTTGCATTGCATGCTGCCACCTTTTTTGCAATGCGTCCACGTCCATCGCTAGCGGTGCCTGGACGATCTGACCAATCCACTCTCTTCAGCAAAACATATCGAACATAGCATTGTTGTGGATAAAGTAGATTGCTACTTGGTTGTTGTTTGGTAGGCATCTCTCTTGTCGTATAAACCTTTGCAGCAATACATGTGCCAGTCCTTTATGTTGCAAATCAGAGAGCTTTAACGGAGCTATATCTTTTGCATTGCCACTTATTTGAAATAGTTGATGGCGTACAAAGTGATTAGGAAAAATCTTTTTGCACTCTTTAAGGGTTAATGGTTCTCCCTGCAGCTCAGATTCATCTTCTTCAATGTTGGAAATAGTAGAAAGATCTAGTTGTCCACATCTAACTTGTTCTTATTTAAAAATTTCTTGAGCTTCAGCGTGGTTGAGTTCTTCTTCCATATCTGCATATCAGGTGAATATGTCATTACTTTTAAATACCCATTCAATTAATTTGACATTGGACAGTATATCGAATGACAAACATAGATATTTTGTTCAATTAAACATAAAATTAAATCTGACACCAAAAGTAAAACAATGATGAAATCATGAGACTGTGTTTTCATTAATCATCAGCTGGTCGTAAGCCAGATGTCATTACAATGTTGTAACCCACTCTATGGGCACCATTTAAACATAAGGAGAGATCAAAAGCATTAGGCCGGGTTTTGGCGCTTTCCGATTTCAAGATGAGCAAGTACATTACTCAAAAAATGTCTCCTGCTTTGGTCTTGGGGCTCTGGTAAGCACTTCAAAATGCGTTTACATGTATGACACATGGAATAAATATCCATAGCTTTGGTCCAGGAGGGAGGATTACTAGATATACATTCGGGGGCTGCCCATGGATAATCTCTCTCATATTGTTTTCTAGTTTCTATCTGCATATCGCGTAAAGGAGGAAAACCGGCTGTCGTATTTGTTTTGGTGCATGAACCCCAATCCACAATGCCGACGTAAACACCTTTTCCGCCAAAATGCAGCATCATATTCCGAGAGTGTAGATCATTGTGAAGGTAGTTATGCATATGTATATACTTCAGAGTTTGGAGGAGAGCATTGATGATTTGCAAAATATTCTCCTGGAATAGCTCTACTGTTCCTGCAGTGAGTACGTAATCGTGAATGACAGGCTGGCTCCTGTCTGCAGTGCATTCTTTGATCCATTGCTCCACATGGCCGCCATTCCAAAATCGTGAAATGAGCATTGGTCGCTCCACGTGGTGTACCATGGCAAGAGGGCAGATAATACCTCGATGTGAAATATCCAAAATTGTTGCTTCGTCTTTGACCTGTTGCTCCATGGTGGGCCCATGTAAGTGTACTTTGAACACTTTTGCAGCATACAATTGATCTTTGAAAGCGGGATGTGTGACACCCATACGCTTCACATGTGCCCATCTTCCCTCTCCCAGCTGTGGAGCTTGGATATTGAAGATGGCTGTGTCGGGTAAAAGGTGTAAAATAGGTGGTAGCTGAGAGAGGTCTAATGTAGCAACAGATGACGTTGCAGGCTCTGTTCTAAGAATGATTTCTGGTTCAACAGCAGCTTCGAAAGAGCTGGCTTCCACTCTTGCACGCTTTGCTGCTCTTTCTAACTTTTCCTTGCTCTTGAACTCCGTGTAAAGCTGTTGCACAAGATGTATGCGCTCAGCTATGTTTGGCAAGGAAGTAATTGCAGGATTTTTCAGTTCTTGAAAGGTTTTCATGATTTTTCCAATGGTTTTTATGACCATGTTTACTAAAGCACATGATGTCAGGAGGGCTATGTCAAAAATAGTTGGTGCAAACTCTGCCTGGAGCTGCTCAAACACAGACTTGGTTAGAGTCTCTGTAAGCTGATAAAAATGCTCCGGAGCTACAGGGTTTAAACAACGCCTAATCTCTGCCTCTGATGTGTAATGGAAGTGTCTCACAATCACTTCGGAGACGAACTTTTGTTGATGTTTCGCTAGCTTCGTGTTTGCCATATCTGTATGACAAAATTATAAATTAAGAATTTTATGAAAAGATTGTACACCATAGTAACATAGTTATTATATAATGAGTGTTAACCCTATATATATTAAATGATGATTCAAATTTATTAAATAATATTAAATTATTTCAAATTAAAGAGAAAATCTTATGATTACAAACCACATTGTGCGAATCGACCATGAAAATTAAATGAGAGAGAGAGAGAGAGAGAGAGAGAGAGAGAGAGAGAGAGAGAGAGAGAGAGAGAGAGAGAGAGAGAGAGAGAGAGAGAGAGAAACAGGCCAGGAGTGTGAGATGCTCTCAGCACAAGAACTCGACCCTGTTATGTGCAGAAGTGTGAGATGATGAAAGAAATTACATCTAAAGGGTTGGAAAATCGTACATGTGAACAGCTCAGCTAGTGTGAGATATTCTCAGCACAAGTCCTAGATGCTATTGTAAAATAGATTGATAGTTTTTATCAATCTAATCCCTGATAAAGTTTGTGGAACTCACAACACAACTATCAGCGGATAAATTAACAATTGGAGATGTAAGTTACCTATCGTATGTGTTTACGTCCGAAACAACACCAAGTCATTTAATAATGAAAAATGATGTTCTTTTGGAATATGAAACACACGAGTAACTAGTATGTCACATTAAGATGAAGAGGGCATGAAAATATGCATCTCTTCACTCTTAATATAACGAGTGGTAACGCTTGTGTTTCTATGTAACTCATATGACAAAAAAACTTAATCTAAAATTATAAATTTTTATAAGCTATTTCTAATGGAGTGTGTGGAACGCACAACACAACCATCAACAAACAGCTCAACAATCTCAAATGTAAATCAATTGTTGTATATATCTACGTTCACAGTAACACCAAGTCATCTGCTGATGAACAATGATGTTACTACAGAAATAGAAGCACAAAAATAACGAAAGTCGCATTAAGATGAAGAGGGCATAAAGTATGCATCTCTACACTCTTAAAATGACGAACGTTAATCTTTGTGCTTCTATGTAGAATAATTAATAATGATTTACTTTAAGATTGTAAATTTTATAGGCCACTCTGAAGTGAGATGTGTAGCATCATGCCTACTACACTCCACGAGTCGACCTCTAATCCTAACTCATCTCTATGGTGAGAGATATACTACTACACCATACGAGTGAGAATCTAAATTTACCCTAAGCCTTCCCTGGAGTGAGTTATATAACTACACACCACGGGAAAGGAAACTATATTCTACACACCTCTGGAGTGATCCATATGGCTACACACCATGAAGTGGCCTACGACCTGCAAGCCAACTTTGTGGTGAGAGCCGAAACTATTGCACCACACAAGTCTGGCACAACACAAAAAAAAAGTTAGTATTTACTGAAAATTTAAAAAATTTACCTAAAAACCGCTATAAACCGAAGACGCTGTGGCTATCTGTCAAACTCTCAGAAGCTCTAAGCTCTCCAAACTCCAAAAAAGTCCACAATGCTTTTCGATCGAATACGGCGATGATTGTATATATATACAGTTTTTTGATAGAAATATTTTTCGATCCAAATAGTTTTCGATCGAAAAATATCTCGATCGAAAACGGTTTTATACGGCTATTCAGTAATTATTTGGAAATACGGCATATATTGACGTTTTATACGTATAATTTTTGTTATACGGGCATATAAATGCAACGCAGCTTCTTCTTCTTCACAAACTCGAGATAAGAGGTCTACAAAACATAAGGGAAAAATGAAACATAAAAGGAAACTAGTACAACGGTCTGGTATGAATTCCTAGTGAGTGAGCTACGTAGGCAAGCTGTAGTATCAGTGGCAAAGATATGCGTATATACCAAGGCCCGCGAGTGATGATGACTGTCGGTGATATCATCCAGGAGCTATACATGTTTAGCTTGACATCTCAACACTGCCCATCAAGCTCAATGCCATCTTTTGTATGCCAAGAATCGCTTGAAACCTCCATAGCTTCGCGGCTCCAAGGGCCTTCGTGAATATATATGCAACTTGTTTATCTGTTGCCACATACTGTAGGTCGATGTTGCTTGCTAAGACTCTCTCTGTAATAAAGTGGTAGTGCACCTCAACGTGCTTCATCCTGGCATGAAACACTGGGTTCTGTGCCAATTGTATGTTGCTAAGGTTGTCACAATAGATGACAACCGGCCTTTGTACCTGTACTCCAAATTCATGAAGTAGAAATCCCAGCCATGATACCTCACATGCCACTACTGCAGCACCCCTGTACTCTGTCTCTGTACTTGGAAGAGAAATTGTAGGTTGCTTATTGCTGCTCCATGCGATAGCACTCCCAAGTGATAACATGAATCCGTCGGTAGACCTACGATCGTATGTACTACCAGCCCAAATCCGCATCTCTGTAGCCATAGAGCTGCAATTCCACATCAGTCCTATAAAAGAGTGCATAATCCAAAGTAGCACTCATATAGCGCAAAGTACGCCTCACTGCATCCAATTGTGGTTTCCTAGGAGACTGCATAAATTGACTCACCAATCCAACTGTGTAGCTCAAGTATGGTAGTGAGATAGTCAAGTAGATCAAGCTACCCACAATCCTTTTGTACATGATAGCATTCTCAAGAACTTGACTTGCATCATTCCCCAACTTCAAATTTTGATCTAAGGGAATTTCAATTGGCTCACAATCAGCCATACCATACTTTTTCAAGATATCCAAAGCATATTGCCTTTGTGACAGCCATACACCTTGTTTCGTGTAAATAATTTCAATGCCCAAGAAATACCGCAAGTCACCCAAGCCTTTCATGTTGAATTCCTTCATAAGTAGGGCCTACACGCCCTCTACTTCAGCCACATTATCACCTCCAATAATCAAATCATCCACATAGATACATATTACCACATTTCCTGCCTCATTCTTTTGCACATACAATGAATAGTCTGCATTAGACATCTCAAAACCCAATGAAATGAGGAATGCCACAATCCTCTCATACCAAGCTCTAGGTGCTTGCTTCAGCCCATACAATGATTTCTTTAACCTGCATACAAGGTCACGTAGTCTCATATTTGAATAACCTTCTGGTTGCTCCATATACACAGTTTCCTCCAAGCCTCCATTCAAAAATGCATTCTTTAAATCCATTTGTTTCTACACCTATTTTAATGCGGCACCCACTGCAATAAACACACGAACAATAGACATCTTAGCTACGAGACTGAACGCCTTCCCATAATCAATCCCATAAGTTAGTGCATAACCTTTGGCCACAAGTCTAGCCTTGTACCTTCTCACACTGCCATTAGCATTATGATTGATTTGTAATTCCACTTAAATCCAATTGCCTTCTTATCCTTTGGTAATGGCACCAATTCCCATGTTCTATTTGAATCAAGTGCATCCCTCTCTTCATCCATATATTGCCACCATTTTTCATCCTTGACAACACCCTCAAAACATGTGGGACATCAACTAGGTACTTCACTTTACCATCTGTCATAGACAATGGCACATTTCTTATATGGATAATAGGATATGCAGTATCATCCCCAATCTCTACATGACCAGGACTTTGTAAAGTTTGCATTTTCTTAAACCGTTCACCATGACTGGTCGTGTGATTTGATGCACCCGAGTCCACATACCAGAAATTATGACTATAATTTGCCACATTTGCATACATAGTATTCAACATGTGCTGCATCACAAATAGCCTCTCGAGCTCATCTGCATTCTTGCTGGTGTTTGCATAATTTTTGTGTTGCCTCTTGTCTAGACAGTCATGTTCAAAGTGACCATGTCTTCCACAGCCCCAGCAAACTACAATTTCGTGTTGACCTGCATTATTGTGCTGCACATTCCCACGACCTCTTGGACTCCCCCTGCCTCAAAAGTTTCCTCCACCACCACCTGTGTTTTGACCATGATTGTTTTTCTATTGTTGTGCTTGGTGGTTGCCTCTTCCTTGACCTTGTCCACAACCTGTACCACCTCCTCTTCCTCTGTTGTTGAAAAGGACCCAGAATTGTTTTTACCCTTCATAGAGGAGTCTTACTCAAGTTCCTTCTCTTCCACGAAAAAAGACACCAAATTTGTAAACAATGGAATGTTCTTTCAAATATAGATGCTAGTTATGAACTGTTTGTATTCAAGACCCAAACCTCGCAGACAGGCTTCTACTTTATCATCATCATTGACTGTAACACCAATCGATGCAAGTGACTCACATATGTTCTTTACCTTCAACAAATAGTCATTGATGAGCAGACTTTCTTCTGGAGAGTATTCAGCTCAGTCTTGAATTGTAGCTTCCTTGCCTTAGTGTTGGTTGCATCTAATGACAACAAAGTGTCCCAATCCTCCTTAGGAGATTGAGCATCCTGTATATGCCCAATCATAGTGTCTTGTACATAGATAGAAATCCAATACATGACCTTCCAAGCTTCTTGGTTCCAATCTTTGAATGTCTTAATTTGCGCAACAGTTGCACCTTCCTCTGGCAGTAGTGGTGCTACCTCATGCTCTCTATCAAATGTAGTCCTAGTAACCTTTGCCCATAAGGAAACCGGTCATTTTGAACTTCCAAGCATGGTATTTGTTCTTGTCTAGCTTTTCACTGACATTTGGTTAAGCCCATTATTATTGGATGACAAGTTTCAACCCTTCACATAGTCTTCAAGCAGCCTGCTAAAATTAGTCGATTACCACCTGTAACCACAATCTGTGTACATACACCTGTTTCGCTGTACTAAATACTATTTGTGCACACTGCAGAGTAAAACCAAATCTTTCTGCACCACCTATATGCAGATCTACAAAATCCCCAACCTTAGTGTTTCTATATGCGAACACGCTCTAACTCCAAAGCAAGGCTCTCTAGTGATGATGACTGTCGCGCGGTGATTGTCATTTAGGAGTCATATATGTTGAGTTTGACATCTCAACATATGTGTGTGTGTGTATGTATTTATGTATGTATATACACACAGACAAAAACACCAGCCATAACTACTTGAAACTTCCACATAGGCAATGTTTTCACCTTTGGCTTACTTGGCCATGGAAGCAATCCCTTGCCCCCTTTTTCAAATTTTCATTGGATAATCCCTTTATTGGCTTCGTGTTGAGACCATCCTTAAAATAAAAACCCCACTACTTTTTTCATGGCTTAGTACTCCACCACCACAGGCTTACTACCCCCTACTCTGCGGTTTCTGTTGAAGAAGGGCTCCACCATATCCTCACTCTGCATATGACATTAAAAGAGATTTCCTTCTTTGATTTGGTGCAACATGAGACATACTACCTCAGAGTGGTAGTGCACGATATCAAAACCTTACAATTATCTGAACAATTGCTTGCTCCCTACTCATACATACACGCCAAGTCGACGTTGGAGGGCTCTACTTAGGTGTCTGGTGGCACACTCTCTTGAAGGCTCTTAATGCTTTTTGATTAGGGTGGCCATCTATAACACGTGGATTTTGTTTTGAACACCTGCCTTCCATTTTGTAACATCTTTTTTGTTGGTTGTGATGGAACATCTTTTTTTGTTGGTTGTGATGGTTGCATGTATAATAGGAGGAATCCATGCTATAAGTGCCTATGCATCTCCATCCAAGTTTGTCTGATTTCAAAACCATCCCTATGTCTGCTCTTTTGTACCTCTAAACCTTATCAAAACTGAAATTCTTTTTCATCTTTGCCTCTTGTTGCATCTTTACTAAGTATAAGTGAAGCTTGGAGAATTTACACTTCACAATATGTGTGTGTGCCTGTGTATGTTTTTCTATGTATGCATGGGAGATGGGAACAACCTTATATAGATTCTTTTTTCTCTAGTTGGTTGGTAGAATGCTCTCTCTCTCTCCCTCCCTTTTTGAGTAGCAAATCTTGAGTTCGACCTTCTGTCAGATTGATCTCTAAGATCCCTTGGGTTTTTTCCTACCACACACCCACCTCTCTCTCTCTCTCTCTCTCCATACTTGAGCCCAATCTAGGTGATGGGTGGCCTAACTTTTCCATAGTGACAGGCAAGCCCCCCTCTCTTCATAAAAACATACTCAATGTTTGAGTATCGCTATCATGTTTTTGCACATACATACACATTCACTGTAGACTGACAAATTGGGGGAGGAGAGACAACACCACATGTACCTAATGTTTGACATACTTTTTAAGCACTTTAAGAAAGGGTATATAAGTATCTCTTTATAATTTTGAATATAAACTTGCACAGTTTTTAAAAAAATATTGATATTGATCTCAAAAAAAGCCCCTTGAATCTCTAAGGTCCCTTGGGTTTTTTTCTAAAACACACACACACACACACACAAAAACATCTCTCTCTCTCTCCGTCTCTCTCTCTCTCTCTCTCTCTCTCTCTCTCTCTCTCTCTCTCTCTCTCTCTCGCCTGGAGACATACTTGAGTTGTATCTAAAGCTAGCCCATGGAAGTAGGCAACCCCCCTCTCTTCGTAATAACATACTCAACTTGTGAGTTTTTGTCAGTGTGGTTGTCATATGTGTGCACATACATATACACACTCACTACAGTAACCGATAGCTATTTTTAACATTTTAAAATATAAACTTACACAATTTTTTTTAAAAATATCAATCTTGGTCTTAAAAGAATCCCCTTAAAAAAATAAAACCAAATATATCTTCAAAATTTCAAATTTCATTATATGACAAAATCTCCACCAAAAGTTCTCTTGTTTGTTATGTACTCTTAATCTGATACATCCACTTTATGTAAAATACAAAGTCTTTAAACTAATACATTTACTTTATGTAAAGTACAAAGTTTTTTGACTTTCCATTGCCAAAAGCCTTTTATTTCCTACAATGATACCATTCACTACAAGAGGTGCTTAAACTTAGCAACGCTCATTCTGCAACGCTCAAAACTTGTGGCGATTCTATGAGCATTGCTATATGCGATGCCTATAGTGACACTCATAGAGACGTTGGCAACGACACTAATAGCTACGACTTTGTAGGTAAAACTAATGCAAGAGGCACTAAAAATCAGATATATGCTAAGTTTTGGTGCTCTCAAATAAACAATGATGAAAACACGTATATACTCTCACCTCCCTCTCATGCACGCGCAGACGCACACGCACGCACACGCACGCGCTCACTCACTCACACACACACACACACACACACACACACACACACACACACACACACACACACACACACACACACACACACGAGTAGGCAGGAGAGCCAAGTATGGTACCTCCCTCTCCTCTGTGTCATGTTCCCTTCCCTTATTTTCTCTCCCTACCTTTCACACACACACACACACGAGAGAGAGAGAGAGAGAGAGAGAGAGAGAGAGAGAGAGAGAGAGAGAGAGAGAGAGAGAGAGAGAGAGAGAGAGAGAGAGAGTACACACACATGCATAAGTAATACACACACACACACACACACACACGAGGAGAGGAGGGAGAGCCATGTATGGTACCTCCCTCTACTCTCTCTCTTCCATTACCTTCTTTTCTTTCTCCCTCCCTCCCTCCCACACACACACACACACACACACATGTGTGTGTGTGTGTGTGTGTGTGTGTGTGTGTGTGTGTGTGTGTGAGAGAGAGAGAGAGAGAGAGAGAGAGAGAGAGAGAATGAGAAATGTAAGTTTAGCGTTAGGTTTAGCTTTATGATTATGGTTTAAATCTAGGGTTAGAATTAAGGTTAGGGCTTAAATACAAGGTTAGGATTAGGGTTAGTTTTATGGTTTATATATATATATATATATATGTTTAGGGTTAGGTTTAGCTTTAGCATTATGGTATCATAAAATCTAATATTTGACTAACCCAAATGATTTTCTCATATTAAACTGATCATTCAATGTCTGACAATAAACGGGAGTAAGAGTTAGAATATAGACATGTGCTTATGGATATATCTCGAGACGGGGACAAAGTCAATGGGTTCAAATGAGAGATAAGTATAATAGCTATGTTGCTACCTCTAATTAAGTTCACCCTCTATGTTCTCAAAGTAGTGTCATAAAAATTCTCACTATAGTTCTCCTAATTATACTATTCTCAATGTTCATAGGCCATTTCCATTTCGTTAGTATCAGAGCTATTGGTTTCCCTTTTCTTGCTTAAGAAGAGAGGTCCTTAAGTTGTCCATGAAAGGTTTGACATGTTCATTGCAATAGTGTAAGTGGGGCATGGATCTATTATATTGGTTGAGAAGGACTTAGGTCGAGGTACACCGCTGAGGACTATAGTCTTAATAATGCAGTCTCTTGGGGCTTTCCTTTGGCTTAACCATTACTGAGCTACTAGCAAGCTCAACAGGAACCATAATCAACCGAGCAATGCTAGACCCTCTCCACTAGTCTTTGCAATCAACAATCTCTAAACGACGGGTGTGGCTGCTTGAGAACCGATTTTCAAAGGTAAAGAAGAGTAGCGACTAAGGTTTTTGAGGGTACCAAAACACAAACAAGTTTATACATAAGTTTAATGAGCATAGACAAAAATAATCAAGAGAGAAAAATGAATATTGACAACTTTGATTTTGCACATGAAAGTGCTAATGATGATGCACCCATGTTTGTTAATTTTCTTGTTACTTGGTTGCAACAAGCTATGGGCAACCCTGCATTGCAAGCCAAAGTTATTTAACAACTTCATGCTTACGGGACTTTCCTACCTCTCCAAGAGGAGAGAGAGCTTAGGAAGCCTCTTGATGAGAATCCCAAAAGAAGACTCTCTCCCATAAGAGAGGAGAAATCAAAAGAACAAGAAAGAAGTGATTCACTAAGTTCCTCTGAAGACATGGCTCCACAAAGACGGCGGTCTAGACGATCACCAACTCCTCTAAAGAGGAAATAGCCAGTCCATAGTCCTTCTCCTTGTCACTCCAAAAGGGAAGAGAGGAAACAAAGTAATAAAAAGGCAAAAAAGAGGTGACCCTCTTCTCCTTCTTCTTCACCTTCCTCCTTTTTGGACGAACCAGTAGCTATTATCCTAGAGGATACAAGAGGAAAGGACATCACAAATCCTACCCTACTTGTTGGAGAAGGCCACAAAAGCTTAAGAAGTTCCAAGAGGGATGTGTGTGTCTCTCTTTTATTACCTATTATGGCACCTTTGATGTTATTGACAAAGTATTGGCCTTCATCCAACAATTCGACGTGTTTTTGGAGATAAGAGCTTCACAGAGTCCTCCAAGCTATGACATGTAGCTATGCACTTCTAGAAGTTTGCTCGTCAATGGTGGGCTAGCCTCCGTGGTAACGGCAAAGCCCCAAAGACATGGAAAACTCTACAATTTTCATCATGAAGAAATTCCTTGCAAGTGATGCAAAGGACAAAGTGCTTAATGAATGGCAAAGTTTGAATTTGCTCTCCAATGAGTCTATCCACAAATATGTGGACAAGTTTTGGGATTAACATCTCAAGGCTACTGTCTTTCAAAAGATAGACTATGCCGAGAAAAAGCAACAATTTTGTGTGAGTTACTTGAAGAAATGGCCGAGTATGTCAACTCCTAATGGCCTAGTTCTATCACCAAAGTAATCCACCACACTATGGTTGCTTTGCGCATCAATTTCCAACAAGAGGCTAAAAGGAATGCCAAGCCCATGGAAAAAAAAGACATAAATGATGCAAAGGGGAAGAACAATGCTCAAAGTTCTTCCCAAGGCAATTCCAACAATAATAGTAATAATAGCAACAAGACAAGGAGAAAGGAATTTACAAAGGTAAAAAAACACTCTCTCATGAAGAGCTAGAGTCTTTTTTCAAGGATCACAAAGCTTAAGTGTGGGGAGCAAGGACATGGCTATCGTTCTTGCCCCAAAAGAAATGCCCATAATGAGACTCCTAGAGCTTGCATGGTCGAAGCTCCAAAATAGAATGCTCATTGGAAAGAATCATCCCTTTCATATGCTTGGGGGAAGGTGAGGGAGCATGATTCCTTCATCCTATTCGATCTTGGCTCTACTCAAAAATTCATATCAATGGAGTTGGTCACTAAGTTGGGCATTCAAGCTTTTAAGATGTGAGATACTATAACTATCTATAGAGATTTCAAGGGACAGCAAGTCTCCATTACTCCCTTGATTGGGAAGTGGAGGCTTCATGTCCAAATCTACATCGACAAAGAAGAATTTTTCATCTCTCCTCTCCAACATGAGGATGTTATCCTAGGGGCACCATGGTTCAATCGCATAACTGCCAACATGAAGTTCCCTGAAAGGAGAATCTACTTCACCTACAAGAAAAAGAGCATGTATATAGATGCTAGTGAGTCCGGCTGTACTATACCACTTGTAAATTCACATGTTTTTGATAAGTCAATGAAAAGCTCAACTTCCTTGTACATGATTTTTGTCAAAAAGTATCTAAATCATGTTAATGTTTCAACAAAACAAAGTGGTAAAAATAAAAAAGAATTATACTTGTCTTATTTTTTACATAGATTCCAAGACATATTTATCGATGACATACCTATGGAGTTACCTCCAAAACGAGGGGATGATGACCATACGATAGAGCTTCTACCCGGGAGCTCATTGCCTAATAAACCTCCCTATAGAGTTTCTAAAGCTCAAAAAGAGGAGACTATGAGCAAATGCATGAGTTGGTAGAAAAAGGGATTGTGAGGCCTAGCTCCTCTCCTTTTTCTCAACAGTCCTTTTAGTGCAAAAGAAATATGGCACCTACCGCATGTGTGTTGACTACATGGCACTTAACCATATCACTATCAAGAATAGATTCTCTGTGTTGCAGGTCAAAGATTTGTTTGATAAGCTACAAGGTTTGACCTACTTCAGTAGGACTGACCTTAAAAGTGGATATCATCAAATAAGGATAGTGAATGAAGATATCGTAAAGACCGTGTTTTGTACAACATTTGGTCTTTATGAATATCTAGTCATGCCATTTCGCTTGACTAATGCACCGGCCACATTCAATCATTTAATGGGAGAAATTTTTTAGACCCCATCGCAAGTTTACTGGAGTGTTCTTTGATGATATCATCATCTACTTCAAGTCTTTGGAGGAACACAAGCAACATCTCCATGTAATTTTCAAGCTTTTTTCAATCAAATGAAGAGTGAATTTTTCCTTCAAGAGATTCAATACTTAGGTTATATTATCTCTTAAGATGGTATCCTTATGGAGCCATCAAATTTGGATGTAATAAAAGTATGGCCTAATCTAAGGAATCTACATGAGCTAAAAAGCTTTATTGGTATGTATGCATACTATAGACACTTCATAGCAAAATTCTCTCAAGTAGCAGGACCATTTCATAACTTAACAAAGAAGAACATTAAGTACTCATGGAATGCTAAAGAGAAAAATGCTTTTGACAAGCTCAAAGAGAAGCTTACCTCTCAACCAGTCCTTATCCTTTCGGATCTCTCAAAACCATTTGAGGTCCAATGTGTGATGCTTGTGGTGATTGCCTTGGAGTAGTATTGCTTCAAGAAGGGCATGCCATAGCATATGAGATCCTAAGGATCAATCCAATGAACTAGTCTTGGGCAAATACAAAAAAGAGCTTTTAGCTGTTCTATATGCCCTAGACACATGGAAGACCTATCTAATGGAGACCCCATTCATTTTGCAAGCATACCACCAAAGTCTCAAGTACTCATGATGCAAACCAAGCTTTCCAACAAACAAATGAGGTGGGAAAATTTTCTTTCGCAATTTAATTTCCATACTGCTTACATTGCTTGTAAGCATAATCAAGTAGTCGATGCACTATCACGATGATCGATAGTTAACACGGTGTCTATAGAAACTCACAATTATCTATCTTCTATGATATATGAGTATGATACAAACCCTGACTTTAGAGACATAATGTCAGTCCTTGCCTTGAGAAAGAACAAAGAACCATTCACCTTGCAGAATGATTATTTTATCCATGGCTATAAGCTATGTGCTACCCACTCCCTTCGTAAGAAAGCCATGTATGAATCCCATCCTCTTTCCTATGCGGGGCAAAGAGGCATTTAACCTAATCTTTGAGGAGTAGAGACATACTTCTATTGTCCTACCATGAAAGTAGACATACAAGAGTATGTTTCAAAATGTGTGGTATGCCAAAAGGCCAAGTATGATAGAGGGAAGCAACCTGGATTACTCCAGCCATTGCCAATCACTAATTTACCATGGGAGAGTATATCCATGCATTTTATCTTTGAATTACCCAAGTCTGTCCATGGAAATATGGACAATAGTCAACAGGTTTATCAAGCAAGCACGCTTTATTCTTGTCAAAAAGACAATTAAGGGACACCAAATGGAAACCCTCTTCATATCTCAGATTTTCAAACACTATGGATAACCATCCATCGTGTCAGATAGAGATCCTATAATGACAAGTAATTTCTGGAAATATCTCTTTGAGAATCTAGATACGAAATTGAATTTCTCTTTGGCCTATCACCCACAAACGTATGGCCAAAGTGAGATAGCCAATCTTACAATTCTCAATCTACTAAAGACTCATGTTACAGAAGTAGATCAACGCTCACAATGGGAGACATACTTACCCCTTGTAGAGTATGCATAAAATAATACTCTCCATACTACTATGGGAAAGCCACCTTTTGAGATTATAGAGGGAAGATCAACAAGTCCCTTGCTACTTAAAGTACATGGGAAGATCTTTGCTGCCGATGAGTATAGCCGTGACCTACAAGAATATTTTCAAAAGATTAAAGAGGCTATATCCATCTCTCAAATAGAGGCAAAAGGTTGTTGTTGATAAGCACAGAAGGGACTTACTGTTCAAATAAAATGATTGGGTCTTACTCAAGTCTCCCAAGGCTCGATTGAGGCAAACAACGGGAAAAAATCCAACGGGCCATCAAAAGTATTATGCTAAATTAGCAAAAGGAAACTATGGTCCTTTTCGAATCTTAAAGCCAATCAATGACATGGCTTATCAATTCAAGTTTCCCAACCATTGATCATACACAATGCTTTTCATGTGAGCCTACTTAAGCCCTACAAAGGAGAGCCATGAAGGGAACCAATTATTGAAGACCCACCAAAGATCGAAGATCAAGAAGAGGTGCTACAACCCTAAGCTATTCTTTGACATGAGGACAAGGTACTACGACATGGTAAGATTATTCAATGGTATCTTATTAAGTTCAAAAATTACCCTTTGCAAGATGCTAGATGGATGCAAGGAATACAACTTAAGGATAGTATGAACCTTGTCAATGCTTACAATGCTACATTATACTAAGCAAATGTGAATGTTTTCTTTAAATGATCAATATTTTTTTCTTATAATATGAACCTTGTCAATGCTTACAATGCTACATTAGAGTAAGAAAATGTGAACTTTTTCTTTAAATGATTAATGTTTTTGTCTTATAAGACTAATTTTCTTTTCAATGTGCACAAATTTAAGTAGTATGCATGCTTAGAATCATGTTTGTGTTGACGACGTCTCTCGAACACCAAGGAGAAATTGTCACTCTAATTTGGAGCTATGATATGAACTAAAGATCATACATACTTGTAGCAGCTAAGTCTCCCAATCCCCAAATGTATTAGTTATCTATCTTGGAAGGATGTTGTAGGGTAAAAAGGGATCCTCTACCCACTAAGAAACATAGACTAATGTCTAAGGTTTTATCTAATCTACCTCATAGTCAAGGACAACTATAATTTCAAGAGAGAGGCAATGTCATAAAATCTAATATCTGACCCAAATGATTTTCTCAAATTAAACTGATTATTTCATGAGGGAGAATAAATGGGAACAAGAGCTAGAATATAGACATGTGCTTATGGATCTATCTCGACACAGGGCCAAAGTCAATGGATCCAAGTGAGATATGGTTTGTCAAAGAGTAATGCTAACTAATGGAGCTTCAAATACCTTAGGGATAGCTTCATTAAAGACCTCCAAAAGGTTAGTGTCAAAAGTACTTAGACCTAGGACCTTAGGCAAGCTAGGACTATGCTTGAGGTGGGAACCCGGCCCAAGCTTGAGGTGCTTGTTGTGCTTGCTAACAAAGGTGCTTGAGGTGGCTAATGACTAAGGTGCTAGAGGAGATTAAGGTGTTTTAAAAAGTCAAGCATGTGCCTACAAAGGAGGGGGTGAGCCCCAAGAGTAGGGGGTGTGTTGAATGGTCCTTCTTCACCCAAAGGACACCCCTGGCTCAAAGAGGCAAATGAGACACATGTCAAGCCCCTAGCTAGGTTTCCCTCATAGTTTTCCTAAAGCCTATTGGTTGAACCTTGGAGGTGTCCAATGATAATTTAGGCAATTAAATTTATTGCTTATGCACTTATCAAGTCCTCTCTCTCAAAGGGGAAAGGAGGACACTTGTCCTAATGCTAGCATGTTTTCACGATATGCAATATGCATGTGATTGCCTAGGCTTGTAGGCGTCTAGTCAAATGCAAGCATGATCTACAAGGAGGGTTCAACCAAAGAAAGGGGTGTGCTTTGGGGGTATACTCTCTCTCACACACACTCACATGCTCATTATCACTTTGTGAAAGTGCAAGAACTCCAACTCCTTCTCCAAGCTTGTTGAAAAGTTGAGAGCCTACACCACCACTCTTGGTTATGGAATGAAAATCCAATCAAGATCCTTACTTCAATGCCTAAGCTTTCCATCTCCTCCATCTTCATTACTATGCTAAGCAAGAAGAGTTTTTATAAGCCAGGAACTATTTCTTCCCCTCATTCCCTACTAGCTCTCTCCACTTTCGAAGGTGTTTGAGGTCTTGGGACTGAGGTTGGGAATAAGTTAATTCTTTCATTAAGCTAAGTTACGGGCATAATTGTGGTGCATGAAGTTCTCTATCTTCATTGCACCATCAAGGTCTCAAGGAACACAACGCTTGTAATGTATCAAGTCTCTCTTTATGGGAGAAATTATAATACAAAAGCCTTTTGGAGGGGGGACCGGCTCCACATAAATTTGGTCCTCAACTATTGTCAAGTTCTCTAATTCTCTCTCTTGCAAAAGTATTGTAAATACCTAGCTAATTAAGTATAAAAGTTCATCCTCTATGTTCTCAAAGTAGTCTCATAAAAATGCTCACTATCCTTCTCTTAATTCCGCTATTCTTCATATTCCATCTCAATTACAATGGTTTAAATCTAAGGTTTGAATTAAGGTTAGGGTTTGGATCTAAGGTTAGGATTAGGATTTAGATTTAGGGTTAGGTTTATGGTGTGTGTGTGTGTGTGCGTATATATATATGTGTGTGTGTGTGTATGTGTGTGTATACAATGGTTTAAATCTAAGATTTGAATTAAGGTTAGGGTTTAGATCTAAGGTTAGGATTAGGATTTAGATTTAGGGTTAGGTTTATGGTGTGTGTGTGTGTGCGTGTATCTATCTATCTATCTATATATATATATTTGTGTGTGTGTTTGTGTGTGTATGTACATATCTAAGTTGCAGTTATACGTCAGTATACAAAATTGTACGTATAATTCGGTATTATACATTGTATACCCATATTATACACGTATATTTGAATGAAACATATTTCAATAGAAATATATTTTGATCAAAATATGTTTACTTTATTAAAAAAGGCGCCCTGATAGTTCGTTTGAAATGTCGCGACAGTGACATCTAGGACACACACACACACACACACACACACACACACACACACACACACACACACACATATATATATATATATATATATATATATATATATATATATATATATATATATATATATATATATATATATATATATATATATATAGAGAGAGAGAGAGAGAGAGAGAGAGAGAGAGAGAGAGAGAGAGAGAGAGATTAAATTTGATATCCCCTCTTAAAGAACCATATATTGACACTTGATCAAATTATATAAGAAATAAAAGACAATAGACAATAGTCAGAAGACAAAATACAAAATTCATTATTTTTGGTTGGTACATTCGGTTCTTGTAGGAGAACAATTGAGCTTTAGAACCCATGAAAGAATAGACCTATACCTGTCACCATCCAACACAAGCAGCCAGTCAGAACATGGGCAACCTTGATGGGAAGACAGGTATCCAAATAGTTTATTATGCTTGTTATTTAAGTCCCATAGACCTAAACCCCCATTTCAAGAGAGTTTTTTCTTTGCTTCTATATCAGGCATGATCCATTTTTTAACGGTATTTTCTACAATAGGTTTGTTTGGTAGACTTTTCTATACCATAATTTCAACTGGTACACTGCTTGTTTCTGGTTTGATAAAGACTAATTTGCATCCTTTAGAAAAATCATGTTTGGCGGAGGGACGTGGCTTTCCATTGGATAGGTGGCATCTCTTGCAAATTTTTGGGCTGGCATTCTCAAAGGATGGTATATCCTCCGTAGTTTGGTTTTCGATAGAAATCATCATACCCTGTAGTACATTTTCATAAACCAGATCTTGTCTAGTAGTGGTCTACGTTAGATGCTAGCTTCTAAGAATAGCTCGAGAAACCTAAGGTGGAAAGCAACATTTGCATAGTGATTACATGTGAAATTGGAAAATCTACTCTCCAAGTGGATAGAATGAGAGCCTGAGAGGATAAAGAGAGAGAGGTAGAGAGAAAAAGAGAGACAGAGAGATAAAAAGATAGAAAAGGAGCTTCATTTTGGGGTTATATAAAGGATAAGATATATACTACTTGTATTTTGCCAAAAGTTTGGCAGAGTTTCCTTTGTAAGTAGACCTATTTTACAAAAAGTAAACCGGCCCTCCTTTTTTAGGAGCCTCACATGAGGATTCTGTTTTAAATAATAAATATAGAACTACCCAACAAAGTATGTACGTAGTTTACAAGACACGGTTATGTCAAACTTTTAAAACTTAAAAAATCTTTTTCTTTTGTCAAAATTTTTCCAGAATTTTTTTTGTAATTAGACACGTTTTCCAAAATAAACATGCCCTCCGCTTCGAGGAGCCTCACATGAGGATTTTCTTTTTCAAAAAAGCCATTTTGGAAAACTTTCCTCAAAAAGGTATATCAATAAGCATAAAAACAACTTTCTTATCAAGTAATTAGGTCAATTCTTGAACAAGCATATTTTCTATCTTTTCTATTTTGCCAAAATTTTGGCAGAGTTTTGTTTGTAATTAGGTCGGTTTTTCAATTTAAGCATGTCCTCCTCTCTGAGGAGCCTCACATGAGGATTTTCTTTTCAATAAAAATTTGGAAACCTCTTCTTCAATGTGCATACTAGTCACCATACCACTCCCACAATAGCTTACTTTACAAGTTCTTAGTTCAATCTAAAAAACGTAAAGCAGACCTTTTCCATTGTTTTAAGACCAATACTCAAAAGTAACTTTTGTTTACAAACTTATTTGTTATAGTGTCAAGAAAAATCAAAGAACTTATGCTAGATTTTGGTTAAACATCCTCTCAGTAGACTCAAATTCTACCCGAAAGCTCGGGGTCGTCATCCGTATGCTTTGTGTTGAAACCTTGTCGAATGATTTCTGCTGTAAGGCTGCGAAAAGGACCATACAAGATTCTATTCCTTTAGTGGATGTTTACCATAATGCGTCATACATTCAACCAGTTTTTAGATTATGTATTATCCCAGAGAAAAAATTTCTGGCATATCATTTGTATGTTTATGGAATTAAAAATATATATCCAAGTATTTGTCCTACTATGTTGATCAGTTTTTCATAACCTTAGTTTTTTTTTTGTTGAATGTTTTAATAGAAAATCAAGAGATATTTTGGCCTGTTATTTGCTTGTTTTGTTATCAAACCCATATACTCAGCCAATGTCTACTGCCATGCAGATGAGATACTTCATAATATTTTAAAAGATTCCCAAAAATTTGCCTATTTTTTGAGCCTAAAGACTCACATGGTTCATTCCATGCTAGTTGTAGATTATATAGTGTTTTCGACCATGTGGTTTTTTTTCTTGTAGAGTAGTTCTCCTCTCCTATGTTTTTATATTCATTACTCAACAGCTATAGGGACAGTTTTGCAGAAAAGAGTCAATACATCTAGTTGATCACAATTTTTAAATTACATGCGTATCACATTACTTTGAAATCCATAAAAAGCAAAGCGTTTAAACAAAAAAACGTAAATAAACAATGTATGATTACCGTTGTTTGAGATGAGGAGTAGCACTAAGCCTTCGTTTTGTGTTTCTTTTCCCGCTACCCAAAGTTGCCACCGATCGCAATATGGGATGATCCACAGGCTTTGTCCAATGGGGTAGTGTGCCAACGATCGGTGGCAACGGCACACTACCCCATTGGACAAAGCCTGTGGATCATCCCATATTGCGATCGGTGGCATCTTTGGGTAGCGGAAAAAGAAACACAAAATGAAGGATTAGTGCTACTCCTCATCTCAAACAACGGTAATCAAACATTGTTTATTTACATTTTTTTGTTTAAACGCTTTGCTTTTGATGGATTTCAAAGTAATGTGATACGCATGTAATTTAAAAATTGTGATCAACTAGATGTATTGACTCTTTTCTGCATAACAGTCCCTATAGCTGTTGAGTAATGAATATAAAAACATAGGAGAGGAGAACTACTCTAAAAGAAAAAAAACCACATGGTCGAAAACACTATATAATCTACAACTAGCATGGAATGAACCATGTGAGTCTTTAGGCTCAAAAAATAGGCAAATTTTTGGGAAGCTTTTAAAATATTGCCGTGGATCTAGCCCACATTGGGTGAACCAAGTATATCGTGTGTACTCTCTCTCTCTCTCTCTCTCCTACTCTATAATCTCTTGTGTGTGTATATTATCCCTCTCCATTAAGTAATCTACTCAATTATCTACTTAGCTACATTATATTTCCTAACGAGAGAGAGAGAGAGAGAGAGAGAGAGAGAGAGAGAGAGAGAGAGAGAGAGAGAGAGAGAGAAATAGTTCTATTATTGTCCTTGAAGGTCAAATATGACCTATGGGACCAAATGAACATGTCACATGATGTGAGTGGAGGTAAAAAATGATTGAAATGAGTGTCACAATAGAGAGTCCACATCATGGTTGGGAGAGGAAGGTATGTAGGAAGAGCTCATGGCTGAATATATGGGGAAAAGAGGACCTAATGTGGTCAAAAGCTGAGCACTCAAGTAGTGTGTGGTACTCACACTCTGGAATTTGATGAGGGTATAAGGTGCAAAGGTTGATGAGACTTCTCGCCAATGTCCCAACGTCCTGTCTCGCAGTGTAGAGAATGGGAGCTAAGATGAATGAAGGCAATGGTGAGGATCGCACTCAATGGGACGGGCTCAAGGATGTAGGGATGGGTTTGATTACCACGCTCGGAGAAGAAGAGAGATTTGTAGTTGGGCCAATGTGTGTGGTGTAATGGCTGAAGCGAGAACCTCTAAATTTATCCCAAGCCATGATACATTGGCATTGTAAGAAGGCCCCATTAACTTGGGAGTCGATCGACGCATCCTTGACCAAGTGACATGCATCCCATCTTCCAAACTATTTCTTGATGTCAAGCATCCACCCCCAACTTAGTATTTTCCTCTTGCATGTTCTTTGGACCTTTTGAATTGATTCATATGCAATTCTAGGAAGTCGATACAAAGAGCTACGTTGTGTCTTAAGCATGTACTCCATAGCCCTTTGCATGCCCAAGACCTCCATGGTAAGCGATCCAGACTCAAGAAGTAAGAGCATGTAGGGTGTTTGTGTCTTGACTTAGAGAAAGTTGGTGAGAAAACACTTTTGGACATTCTCAAACTCTTTCCAAGTAGACTTCTAGATGCTACCACCCCACACCTCCACTCCATAATGAAGCACCGGTGTCACCAATGTGTCAAAGAGGTACTTTTTGAGAGCCCAACACTTGATCTCTCAAGCATTGCACATGTTCTCAAATACATAATAAGCCCTCTTTCCGGTGAGGGCGAGCTTTTTGAAATGGGGCCTCTAAACCCAAACCAATGGGCCTACCCTAACAAAATGTTCGGAAAGAGGTACGCACACTACTTGGGGCACCACCTTCTTTTGGGAGTGGAGAAGGAAACCAATCAAAATAACACTTGCACTCACCCACTCAAGCAACACACTTTGAAAACCCCCTTACTCTATATACACTTTGGACACTTGAACACCATCAACGATTATGCAACCCAATGCCGTGCATCAAAATGAAATATGCAATTTGTGGAATAGCATTCACCTTCTCCCCATAAGAATACCCATAATACATCCAAACTCTTCCTATCTCAAGCACTCATCAAAAAAATCATGCGCACAAGACTTGCCTCTCAAACACACAAGAGAATCACTTACATCAAACTAACACACTTTGCATAGAGAGCTCATCTCCATCTATGCAATGCCGTGACACAAATAAAATCACCATGAGAGGTAGCCACATGCATATGTAATGAAGAAAAAGAGAGTTGGAGTGAGAAATTTCTTTAGACCAATTGAATAAGTGTGGAGAAACAAACCAATGGTAAATTGAGAATAGAACACTTACTTGATTTCTCGCACACCTTTTAAGGGGAGGACAGACACTGGCTAACCATCACGAATTGCGACACTTGAAAGTTTTGAAGATGATTTCATGATCATTAACATAACCATGAGAGAGATCATGATGTATTTACAAGTTATTGAGGTGCTACAAATGATTTATTGGGTTGATGGAGTAAGAGATGGTAGAATGGAAAGAGTGGAGAATAGAGTTGCACTTCCTCCAAAGAGGAGGGTTAGGAGGGAGGATGTGAAAGAGGGAGAGTTGGGTTTTTCTCTACTATTGATCAAGAAACAACATGAATTTGAAAATATAGGTGTGTGTCCTTGAGTCTCTCCAAGGGGGGCTATTTATAGTTGTGTAGGAGTGAGATTATGCTACACTTAATTAGAGTAAGTGATTAGACCTAATTAAGTGTCCTTTGATCACTCATTGAATTTTGGACATAAAAGGGGCTATTTATTCACCAAAAATATCATTTTAGACCGTGAAGGCTCCGTAGGGGTGCATAATGTAGGTGGGCCCCACCATGAGGCCCTACGGGTGGCTCCTGCGGGGTATCTCAACTTGTCTCTCTTGGCATTTAGAAAGCATCTTTAGGTTGGTCCCATCACATGCAAGTGACCTTGAACACTCATTGCTCTTCTAGAAGATGAGTAGGGGAAAAATAAGATCTCACCCTCTTGATTTACTTGATTTACAGTTCCCTTTTGCTGCGAATCTGACAGATTTACACTATTTTGACCATAACTTTTTACCTGTAGCTCGGAATGACATGCTTCAAAAGGCAAAATTTACCTTCTCAACATGTTTGATATGAATTTGGACTATTCTTCACGCCCATGCACCAAGGAATTCGGTTTGGAAGGTCCACACTAGGCTAGGGAACCTTTTGCTTCCAAGTCTTCTTGTATGGGCCCTTTGCTTGTATGCATCCAAGGGGAATCATGCTTTTTCAAAAGGCTATGATGCTTAAACAAATAGAGGAGGGCCCAATATTATTTGCTTGTGAAAAGAATATACAATTGGAGTATTTTTGAAAGGAGAGAAACTATATGTATATTCTTAAGAGATATTGGGCCACCTATGTAGGGGGCATAGAAGACTTGTAGAGAGGGACCATAATCTTTGGTAAAGACAAGTGGAGAGTTGATTTCCATGGGAATTTATCTATATGGGGTGGAAGATGGATATATTATTTTTCTACTAATAATTCACAAGAGGTAAGAAAGTTTGGGGGTATATAGTTGGTTATTGCATGCTTATTATATTTACAAAGCAAAAAAGAAAAGGGTGGTAATATAAATATATGACTAAGGTGACATTTTTTGGAAGATTATAATGTATGTGTCGCCACAAAGGTTAAACGAAGAGGGGGAATTTACTCTAGATAACTTAATAGCGTAGAAAAATATATACACATATGAGGAAGAGGACGTTGAGTAGGCTGAAAAATGTTGCAAAAAGATGGTTACCATTTTATGCCACTCATATTAGCCCTCCCCCAAGCCTAGAGATATTCATATCTTTAGGAGGACGGTGTTGCTTCTTTTTCTTCTTTTTTTTTTGTCATTTTTCCTTTTCCGTTTTTTTTTTTTTTTCAATAGGAGGAGTGTCATGCACTCTTTTACTCCATTAGACCTACTTTTCATTACCTCAATCCCATAAATCGGAGATGGGAGGGTTGCCTTGGGTATGTTCAGATTCGAAGGCTGGTTCTTCTTTGCACATCAAAGCTTTAAAAATAGGTGGAGCATTTGCCAAACCGAAGGGAGCCATGTCAATTTGGAGCTTAGACGATGTAGGCAGATGACTGCCTATCAACGGATTGATACATTGAAAGTAGGGCTTTAATCTCCATCCATTGACTCTGGTCTTGTGGAGTTTTCCTGATAAATCTGCTAATCTGTAACTACCATTCCCAAATTTTGTTTTTATCATGAAAGGTCCCTCCCATCTTTGCAAAAACTTTTTGCCAAGTCGAGTATCAAGTTGGTTATCATAGCGAAGAACCAACATACCTTCCTTCAATCCTTTCCCCTTGAGCTTCTTGTTGATTTTATCCCTTTGGCTTATCGCTTTGGTGATGTAGTGATCAATAGACTCTTCTCTATCTAGCTCAAGTGGTTGGAGATCTAAGATCCTTTCATGTAGAACCTCTTTTGGTTTTTTTGCCACTCTTGCAAGAACGCGCAAGCTTGAGAGCTCTACCTCAATGGGGAGAAGTGCTTCCTGTCCATAAACTAGATGAAAAGGGGTGAATTGGGTAGATACCTTGAAAGATGTCCTATACGCCCAAAGAGCAGCCGTCAAATGGCGATCCCAATCATTAGGCCGGTCCACAACCTACTTAGAAATGATCTTACATATCATTCCATTCACTTTTTCCACCAATCCATTGCATTGAGGATAGTAGGGTGTGGAATGCAGGTGTTTCACTTTTAACCTCCTCAAGAGATCATTCAGAAGGTCAGCCCTAAAACCCGGGCCTCGATCTGATAAGATTTCTAGGGGTGTTCCAAACCTACTACAAATATGATAAAAAATAAACTTTGATACCTCTTCAGCTGTGATTCGGGTTGTGCTTGTTGCTTCCGCCCATCGTGTCATGTAGTCAACACCCATGATGATGAAAACCTTCCCTGTAGAAGTACGAGGTAGGGGACCTATTGCATCCACACCCCACTTTTCAAAAGGGCCATAAGATATTATTGGGACTCGAGGCTCATATGTTAGTCGTCTATCCCTAGCAATTTGGCATGGCTTACATGCCTTACACCAATATTGGACATCACGATGTAAGCTCGGCCAAATAAGCCCTGCTTGTAAAATCTTCCTACTTGTAATATCTTGAGAAAAGTGACCACCACAGACATCATCATGACATGAAAGAAGAATTTTCTCTATCTCTTGCACACCTGGTACTCTCCTCAAGACCAAATCTTTCCCTTTGTGATATAAATCATCCCCGATCAATTGGTAACGTGTGGCCTTCTTAACTAGTCTATGTCTTTGCACCTTGTCTAAGTGTTTGGGACACTCACCTTCTTGTAGAAAGAAGATAATGTCTTTTAGCTCCTCTTGACCTTGCTATTTGGGTTCATATAGTTTCACACCTCCTACCGCCATTTGAAGCTTTTCATTTGCGAGTAAGTTTGCTTCCTTGTTATGAGTTCTCACAATGTGTTGTACCTGTGTTGCTTTAAAACCCTTCATCAAAGCTCTTACACTACTAAGCCACTCAAACAATGTACGATTCTTGCACCTCCAAGTCCCTTGGATTTTCCTGACCACTAGCAAAGAATCACCTTTTATAATAAGTCTTTGTATGCCTAATTCTTTGCATTCTTCTAACCCAAGGGTTAGAGCAGCATACTCAGCCTCATTGTTAGAGTGAACACTGGGTAGAGTGATACCTTTTCTAACCATTACCTCCTTTTGTGGGTTCAAAATGATGATTCCCCCTGCTGCTTTGTCTTGTTGGCGTTGATAAGCTCCGTCAAAGCATAAAGTATGGGCATTATCAATCTCCTTTACTTTGAACTGTTTTGAGCCTTCCTCTCTTTGTAGCCGTGATCCTTCCCTTTCTCTCACTTTGTAGGTGAGAATTTCTGCAAGTCCTGCTCTTGTGCTATCTTCTACAAGGAAAGTGTATTCAAATTCTTGGAGTTAAAGCACCCACTTTGCTATTCTAGATGAGAGGCTCATGTGTTGTACTACATATGGTATATTGTGCTCTAAGGTGTGAAAAACAAATGGCACAGGGAGAAGATACGATCGAAACTTCCTTACCGCAAACAAGATTGCAAAGACCACTTTCTCCATTTCAGTGTATCCCTTCTCGGCCGGAGTCATCACCTTGCTTGCAAAATAGATTGGCCTCATGTATGATGTTTTAGGATCTTTTTGCATCAAAACAACACCAATTGCTTCGAAACCTACACTTGGAGTGACATAGTAGGTCTCCTTTGGATCTGGTGGCATTAGGATTGGGAGAGAGCTAAGAATTCCCTTCACTTCCTCAAAACATTTTGCATGTTCCCTCCCCCATTCAAATGTAGATTGGCTTGCCAACCTATGCAAAGGGGCGATGGATTCTGCTAGGAGATGGATGAAGCGAGACATGTACCTCACTTTGTGGTTGAAGGTCATTAGCTCCTTAGTTGTTGTTGGTGGAGATAATGACAAAAGGGCCTCTACTTTAGAGGGATCCACTTGAATTCCTTGTGAAGAAACCACATGGCCTAGCAAAACCACCTGAGATTCACCGATATGACACTTCTCTGGGTTGAGTTGTCCCCCAAATTGATGGAGCCTCTTAAGCCCCTCTTCAATCTTTTGGCAATGAAGTGATCTACAACTATAAATACAGAAATCATCCATAAAGACTCTTATAGATTTTCCAAAGAATGGCTGAAATACAAATATTGTGAATCTCATGAAGGTGCTAGGAGCATTGGTGAGCCCAAAAGGCATTACTCTGAATGCAAAACATCCCCAAGGTGTGATGAAGGTGGTTTTTGGTTGGTCTTCTTCTGCTATTCTAATTTGAAAATATCCTGAATACCCATCACACACCATGTAGCATTCGTGACCTGCTACTTCATTCAAAATTTCATCTTGGAAAGGGAGAGGGAAGTGGTCCCTTTTTGTCACAGCGTTGAGGGGTTTGTAATCCACACAGACCTTCCACTTACCATTCTTCTTGGGAGTGACTACAATAGGTGATACCCATTCGGAGTTGGATACTGGATAGATGAAGCCAGCCTTCAAGAGTCGATTCACTTCCTGTAGGAGAGCCTTTTGTTGCACAGATCCTAGTTGCCTTAACTTTTGAGCCACGGGTTTGGTCCTTGGTTTCAATTCAATTTGATGCTCTATTACATCTACACCTCTTATTTGTGAGTAGTCAGTGATAAAAAAATTGGGATACCTCCTTAACATATTGATGTAGGACCTCTTCTCCTCACAAGTAAGATCTTTTGCAAGCATCTTCTCAAATCCTTCTTCAAGGTGGTGGCATCTTTCATCCCCTCGTGTGTGATTGTCTGTTGGCTTTTCTTCTACTGGAACATCTTGAGTGTTGGCATTGAATACAATTCCCATTACCTCCAAAGAAGACTCCTCTTCACTGGTTGATGCACTGGTTGATGCTTCCTCATCACTTGAGTAAGGACTCTCCTGCTCGCTCTCTTCATCTGCCGTGGTTTCATAGTTGATATCTAGTTGCTTTCCTTCTCGCCAATCATACACCACCGGTTGACCCTTCGTAAGAATCAAACGACCACTTCCCCATTTTTGATCTGCATTCACAGTAATGAGCCAAGGCCTCCCTAGGATGATGGGATAGCCCTCCCCCTTAGCTAGCATGACATACATATCCACTCGTGCATCTATGTTACATACAGAGACTTTTACATTTTCAATGATCTCCAAACACTTCACACTTGAGTTGTTGGCTAGCCTAGCTTGACAATTAGAGGACTTTGTAATTTCAAGCCCTAACCTGTTCATTGATTTTTCCGTGATCACACACCTTTGAGCTCCACCATCAACATATACATTAGACACCTTTTTACCCCTTATGTAAGCATCCACAATGGGTTCCACATCTTTTTGTAGCTTTGAGGCCACAACCTTAATGGAAAGATTTGCTTTCTTTTTTGGAATTCTTGTACTTACCAACTTTGGCCATTGGCTTCTTACTTTGGCTGATAGGTGTAGAAGTTGAGGCCATGAAATGTTTGGCTTTTGGGTTTGTAAATCCTCCAGGATATTGTAGGGCTCTAGCCCCTTTCCCAATGGGAAGTCGTTGATACCAATTTCCCTTCGCCTTGATCTTTTCTTCCTGCTACTTTCAGCTTCTTCCATCTTTGACTTCTTCTTCTTGTCCCTTTTGGCTGAATTTGTTCCTTCACTTCTCATGTCTTCATCCTTATCATGTGCTCTTGTGCGTTTTTCTGCCGGCATAACATCAAAGTTTAGAGTATGCTCATCTATTACCTCTTCTAGCTTGATGATGTTGACTCCTATTTCTTCCTCCTCATGTGGGACGGGAGGTATATTTGCTGGTGGTGGTGGTCGACGAAGGATTTGTGGGCCTTGAGCTTGTTCTTGCTGCACAGTGAGAGGAGGCGGTCTGAGGGGATATATGTCTCCCGGAAGTCGCCTTGGATGTGGACAATTGTACATGCCATGGCCCATTTCATTGCAATTCCAACATCGAGACTCTTGAGCTTGTCTTCGTTGATTGCGATTCCCTTCTCTTGGTTGTCGTTGTTAAGGTAGGCCTTGTACTAGATTCAGAGTGAGGTTCTCAAGCTGTTGAGTTAGCCTTTGTAAAACCTCTTGTTGAGAGTTATCTCCTATTTGTGAAGATTGTGCAAGAGGGGCCCTAATTGGTGCTTCCATGGTTTGTGAAGACTCCCTCTCACTCACTTCATTCAAACCCCTTGCTCTATGTGCTTGGAAGTGTAGTTTTCTAAACTTGATGATGGCTACCTCACGTGCTTCTTCGAAGGTGGATGGGAATTTTAGCTCTACTTTAGCCTTTAAAAGTGGATACAAGCCAACCATGAATCTCTCTTTTTTTAGAAAGTTAGGTGCACCACCATGATTTTCTAATGTAGCCTCCCACCTACCCCATACATTGACAAAGGTTGCTTCATAAGAGGGATAGTCTTCAAGTGATACCTGCTTATGTCCAATAAGACATTTCCATAGTCCTTCAGAAGTATCACCTTGCCCGAACTTGGAGAGGAAGCTTGCTTGCAGTTTCTCCCAATTGGACTTGATTTGGGGTTGCAAGGTCTCATACCATGCTTTAGCTTCTGCTTTTAGAACCAACGGGAAGGCTCGTAGCTTTACTACCTCTTCATCTCTCCCGGATATGAGATGTGCCATCTCCAAGTTGTCAAGAAACTCTTGCGCATCTTCCCCACTTCTTGCATAGAACGTGGGAAAAGAACTTGATATTTTGTTTAGACTTTTTGAAATCTCTTATTTTTAAAGAAACTTTTCTCTTACGGGCCGCACAAGATTATTGACACTATAAATCTGATTACATTAAAATGAAGATGTACACATCCATTGTTAATTCGTACTTTATCATAGGTAGAATAAATGGATTAATTGAAGCATTGATTTCATTGAGGCGAGTGGATCCAAATATCCTCCTTATGATAGATTGAAACCTAAACTTAGTTGCAATGATTATATGAATGGATTGCCGAGCAATAGGCCTAAAAGGTTCATTGTTTTGATCGTGATTCATGTGCTACTCCTCGTTGTTGGTTTGAAGACCTCGTTCCTTCATATGGCCCTTGAGCACCCCTTCACCACTCCTTGTTCCTGACTTTAAAACAAAATGAAAACGTGAACATCAAAAGAAGTTTCATAATTGATGATTGGAAGTATAATTGGATTGGGTGATGCCAGTATTTCTCTAAGTCTTTCTGCACCAAACATAAAAACAATGCGTTGCTCAAAAAAGACTTTTCTATCTATGTGAACATTTACTCTAATGTGTTGTGCAAAATGAAATGGATAGATGGGAACTCCATTGTTCATCACTAAAAAAATTGAAGGTAACTTGGAAATATGTTCCTCAGTCGGGGCACCACTTTATGAGGGCAAGCTTTTTGAAATGGGGCCTCTAAACCCAAACCAATGGGCCTACCCTCACAAAATGTTCGGAAAGAGGTACGCACACTACTTGGGGCACCACCTTCTTTTGGGAGTGGAGAAGGAAACCAATCAAAATAACACTTGCACTCACCCACTCAAGAAACACACTTTGAAAACCCCGTTACTCTATATACACTTTGGACACTTGAACACCATCAACGATTATGCAACCCAATGCCATGCATCAAAATGAAATATGCAATTTGTGGAATAGCATTCACCTTCTCCCATAAGAATACCCATAATACATCCAAACTCTTCCTATCTCAAGCACTCATCAAAAAAATCATGCGCATAAGACTTGCCTCTCAAACACACAAGAGAATCACTTACATCAAACTAACACACTTTGCATAGAGAGCTCATCTCCATCTATGCAATTCCATGACACAAATAAAATCACCATGAGAGGTAGCCACATGCATATGTAATGAAGCAAAAGAGAGTTGGAGTGAGAAATTTCTTTAGACCAATTGAATAAGTGTGGAGAAACAAACCAATGGTAAATTGAGACTAGAACACTTACTTGATTTCTCGCACACCTTTTAAGGGGAGGACAGACGCTGGCTAACCATCACGAATTGCGACACTTGAAAGTTTTGAAGATGATTTCATGATCATTAACATAACCATGAGAGAGATCATGATGTATTTACAAGTTATTGAGGTGCTACAAATGATTTATTGGGTTGATGGAGTAAGAGATGGTAGAATGGAAAGAGTGGAGAATAGAGTTGCACTTCCTCCAAAGAGGAGGGTTAGGAGGGAGGATGTGAAAGAGGGAGAGTTGGGGTTTTCTCTACTATTGATCAAGAAACAACATGAAGTTGAAAATATAGGTGTGTGTCCTTGAGTCTCTCCAAGGGGGGCTATTTATAGTTGTGTAGGAGTGGGATTATGCTACACTTAATTAGAGTAAGTGATTAGACCTAATTAAGTGTCCTTTGACCACTCATTGAATTTTGGACATAAAAGGGGCTATTTATTCACCAAAAAATATCATTTTAGACCGTGAAGGCTCCATAGGGGTGCATAATGTAGGTGGGCCCCACCATGAGGCCCTACGGGTGGCTCGTGCGGGGTATCTCAACTTGTCTGTCTTGGCATTTAGAAAGCATCTTTAGGTTGGTCCCATCACATGCAAGTGACCTTGAACACTCATTGCTCTTCTAGAAGATGAGTAGGGGAAAAATAAGATCTCACCCTCTTGATTTACTTGATTTACAGTTCCCTTTTGCTGCGAATCTGACAGATTTACACTATTTTGACCATAACTTTTTACCATTAGCTCGGAATGACATGCTTCAAAAGACAAAATTGACCTTCTCAACATGTTTGGTATGAATTTGGACTATTCTTCACGCCCATGCACCAAGGAATTCGGTTTGGAAGGTCCACACTAGGCTAGGGAACCTTTTGCTTCCAAGTATTCTTGTATGGGCCCTTTGCTTGTATGCATCCAAGGGGAATCATGCTTTTTCAAAAGGCTATGATGCTTAAACAAAAAGAGGAGGGCCCAATATTATTTGCTTGTGAAAAGAATATACAATTGGAGTCTTTTTGAAAGGAGAGAAACTATATGTATATTCTTAAGAGATATTGGGCCACCTATGTAAGGGGCATAGAAGACTTGTAGAGAGGGACCATAATCTTTGGTAAAGACAAGTGGAGAGTTGATTTCCATGGGAATTTATCTATATGGGGTGGAAGATGGATATATTATTTTTCTACTACTAATTCACAAGAGGTAAGAAAGTTTAGGGGTATATAGTTGGTTATTGTATGCTTATTCTATTTACAAAGCAAAAAAGAAAAGGGTGGTAATATAAATATATGACTAAGGTGACATTTTTGGGAAGAGTATAATGTATGTGTCGCCACAAAGGTTAAACTAAAAGGGGGGATTTACTCTAGATAACTTAATAGCGTAGAAAAATATATACACATATAAGGAAGAGGACGTTGAGGAGGTTGACAAATGTTGCAAAAAGATGGTTACCATTTTATGCCACTCACCGGCTTCCAAGAGATGCATTGTACAATTCTTCCATTTATGATTTGATGGAACCTCAAGGCCAAGGTACTTGAAGCTATCTACCACTTCAAGTTGCTCATCGTTGTATACAATGCATGGATTTTCATCATTGAGGGTCTTTACAAGCATAACCTTGGTTTTGGATCCATTCACGGTCAGCCCACTATGTAGGCAAAAGCGTTCCAAGACACTCTTATCTTTTATGCATCTTCTAAGGTATGTGCCAAGAGAACTACAATATCAACATAAAGCAAAATCATGATCACCGCATTTCCAATCTTAACCTCTTCTATGCCTTCTTGTTGCACAAAATCAAGAACCATGCATTCCAATTCATCAATGAGTAACCCAAAGAGGGTTGGGGAAAGTGGGCATCCTTGTTTGACACCAATGGTGCTTGCAAAAAAAAATGAAATTCCATCTCCCGTACATAGTCGACATATCACTTTTGGTAGATGCAAAAAAATGCATGCATAAATCGGCACTTGAAGGCTTTGCATACGTCTCCAAAGATTTCCTCGCGGTAACATGTCAAAAGATTTCTTGAAATCCACAAAGCAACAATACGACTTTTTTCCTTTCAATTGAGACGCTTCCATAAGAACTCGAAGAGTGACAAGGTGATCAATAGTGCTGTGATGCTTTCAAAAACGTGCTTGGCCTAGCACACGTTTGCTTTTCTTTTCAGCCCATTAACTTATCGTCGTCTCCATGATACATCCAAATAACTTGGCCATCAAATAACCAACCATTATAGTGTGATAGTGTTCACATTGTTTACATCTCCTCCTTTGTGCAAAGGTTTGATTCAATTTTTACTCCAGTCATGAGGCATGACATGCTGAAGTGCAAGGTTAATCATATCGCATATCCAATATCGTGTTTTCTTGCTTGTCCATTTAATCATTCTAGACTTGATACCTTGAAGGTCCCTTGCCTTGCGGGTAGCAAGTTTCTCAAGCACGCAACATACATCTTCAATGGTAAAGAAGGGAGGCATAAACGGAAGGGAGGTACAACACTCCATCTTACCAACATTGGGTTTCTCATAGAGGTTCTTGCAATGCGTATACATATCCTCCATAGTCAAGTCACCAAAGCTCTCAACACGCTTGCCTTTTAAATTTGCCAAAACTTTCCACATGCATGTGCTTTCTCTTGCGCTAAAAGAAGTTGTTTTTTGACTTCCCACCTTCTCCTCTTTTTTTGAACAAGTGCTTTGTATGTGTGTGAATTTTCCAAGTAACCTTCCTTGTCTTTGCTTGCATCCAGCCTTAGCAAGTGTTTTTGGGCTTGACTACATGCCATGTCGAACCATTTCTTCTTGGGGCTACCTTTCTTAGATCTTTTGCAAGACATGTGTCTCACCGAAAAGCATTCCCTCGCACAAGAGCAAATTAGTTCTTTGCAAACTTTTCACTTGCATTCTAATGTTGAGATCTCTTGATGCTCTGTCATGCTTAACATTTGGTTCACCATATCAGCATATATAAGTACTCGTTTGAAGTCTAGACGTAGGTACAAATGATTCACATCATGATTAGAGGCTACATGCTCGGGTCTTTTACCACACTTGAGGACAATACATAGCATCCTATGATCCGATTCCGGATTCCATTCACCAAGTGTAAAGCTTTGTATGTATTCTAGATTGGCTTCCAAAAACAACATATAGTCAATCACACTATCACTGTTGTGCTATCTACATGTAAAGTCATTGGTGCCTTTCCATAAAGATACACCATTTGCAATGAGCATTCCGGTACTATTACACATATATAGAAGTGAATTTCCACAGTGATCCAATTCTTTTGCATCATTAGAACTTCAATTATACATGTATGAGTCATCCATTCTTCTTGAGACATGCGGCATGTTAACTTGTTGTGTGTGGTGTTGTAACATATTTGTGCGAGCATTAATGTATCCAAAGACAATGATTTCACCTTGGTCCTTGTAATGAGCAATGTCTTCCTCTAGTTCAACAAAGGGCTGATCTCTATCCATATCCAAGTGAGCATAAAAGTTGGAGTCATAGTGAGGGAATGTAGCAACCAACCACCAAACATGACTTGACCATTGGGTGGGCTGACTTTCATCATAAGTAGCGTTTATATTATTTTCTTTAACAATGGAAACATCTTTCAATTTTTTTGATCATACATGCTACACCTTTGGCCTCTAGTTGCTTTGCATATTTGGTACACATCAAAGAATGCACATCATATTTGTCAAATCCAAGATTTGTTGCGCATCATGTCCCATGTTTTGACAGAAGTATCACTTCGGAGTCATTGGTAAGCTCATCAATGCCAATTCTCGCATTCCATGGATAGTTGTTACAAGTCCAAAAGCTTATTCGCAAGCGTGAGTTGGTCTCATAGATCATGTGTCCCTTTTTGATGGGTGGACTTGCATCCTCCTCAAGTGACTTTTCTTCTTGAGATGAAACCTTGATCTTCTTGGTTCTTTCCTCGTATTCTTTGTGACGTACATTTTGTTCCATAAGTGTGCGATCCTCATATACATTAAAACCCGTTCCTTTGAGGTAGATCCAACTATTGTAAAGGATGATCTTTCTCTTTACCTCATCAGCCATGGTACATACAATAGGTCTTTCTCCCGAGCGAGGGACTCCTTGTTTTCCAACTTGATGTGCACCATAAGCCATAATTCCAAACATGCCAAAGTGTGTAGCAAAAAACTCTTCTCAATAGCAACCGCAAGAGATTGGGGTGTTTCCATGCTTTCTTCCTTGATTCCATGAATGACGATGTTCTTTGACACTAGGTTGGTAACGTAACAGGACATAAAAGTGTCCTTTCAGGGTTTTGAAAAAAACCTCCAAAACCATAGTAGATCCACTCATTTTGTAAAATCCTTTCATGAGGTTATAGTTCAAGGCCTACTAAACATGGAAAAAAAAAGAAACTTGTAAAATTTCTCATCTTTTGGTCACACCAAGCCTCCAAAGTTGATGGACCAGTGAATTTTTATCAAAACAGTCATTTCTTACATTTTGTTGCATAAAAATAAGATTAGGGATTTTTGTAGGACTTGAGATAAATTCCCTAGTTAACTTCAATGGGTTGGTGATGAGAACATATGATTGCTTCTCACTCACTATTTTATGTTTTGCCAAAATAAATAGGTACAAAAAAGTTGAATTTTTACCATTCTGCAAACCTATCATCAAAGTTTCTATAGCCACGCTCAATACAAATAATATATGCATGTTTTCTTAGTTCCCTATTGTCTTTTATGTTCATAAGGAGCCATGAAGCATGTCAAAATAATAATACATCTCTTACCAAGAGGAATCTTGGGGACAAAGATGAAGTGTTAAATACAACAAACATGAAAAAGTTGGGTTGAACATTATGAGTTGTAGAATCCCATACAAACTATTCAATATCTAGCCAAATTTGATCCTTATGACTATATATGGTTACTACCTACAAACTGCATGTAGTTGTCACAAGAAACTATCAATATTGAAAAAGCTATACTTGATATCCTACAATGTTTCGTTTCCTTCCATAATTGAAAAAATCAACCATCGTTGTGTACTATGCAACATAGGGTATTAGGTGCCCCAAAACTCAAGGAATGTTAGCTTTATGTTAATATTGTGACATAGAAAATCACAAATGAATTTGGATATCATGAAATCCACCAAAAAAATCATAGAAGAGCTAAAATTGGCGAAAAAACAGGATTTGATAATTTTTGTAATTTGGTCATAACTTACAACTTTAATATTTATTTCTCCCTAGAAGCATCAGGACATGTTGAGGACTACTAAAGATAGTTCTCTAGCATTATAGACCTCACAAACATGAATTCTAGAGTGGTATAGTTGCAAAAAGTCGAAAAAAAGCCAAAAACAGGACCCGTTTTTTCACACAGTTTAGGTTGTGAAATGTTGTGCAAGGACAATCTTAAAGATGGAATTGATATTCCAAAAAAATGTCGGGTTTTTTTCAGCTCATGAGACAACTTTCTAGATAGATAGCACCTCAAAATCCATTTTGAAACTCTTGACATAATTCAAGGAAAATGGTCACTTCACAGGACATAAAAGTGTCCCATTACCAACCTAGTGTTAAGCGTTTTTGCCGTTCTTGTAGTTCTTGAGTGTCCACATTCTCTACATTCTTTGCTTGGACAAGGCTTGCGTGATAGGAGATGTAGAAACCACATTATCCTTACATATATCAGCCCATAATTTGGATGCATTTCTCATCTCACGTACATCATGTCGTATTGTATCTATTGTTTCTTTTCTTAATACATGATTACTCTCAACTTTTCTCAAGCGCTCTTTCAATACATTCATGTTCACAAGAGAGCGCTTACATTCTTGAACTTCATTCTCAATATACACCAAGAGTGTTGTTTGCATTTTAAGAAACTTCTTGAGGTGCTCATTCTCCACAACAAGAACTCTGAAAGTACCATTCTCCATTGCAAGTGTGTGCAACTCTTCACCTTGCTTGTTGACAGTTTCTTGTAATGAGATCAAGTAAGCCATGATAATTGCTTCCGTTGTTGTAGATGATGTGGTTGGATTAGCATCCAAATTTCTTGGAGATTTTGCATCATTATCCATGGTGAGTGTGGATTTTCCACCCTTGCGAGTTTTGTCCGACATTGCCTTCAAGTCCGCAACAACAAAAACACAAAGGTTTTACAGTTTTTTCAATTATGAGATGCTATTACAGCAAAGCCTTCCATTGCTCAAGAAAATTTTGTCTTTACATCAATGCGTAGAGGGCTTTGTGCTCTTTGATTGAGGTTATAGTTCACCTAAATTGGAGTTCAAATGAAGAAGTTACCTCAAATAGAGAGAGAGAGAGAGAGAGAGAGAGAGAGAGCAAAAAGTGGATGTAATAACGTCTTTACCACCTCAAGACATGTTTTTCAAAAAGTATTGACATAGATTCTCTCTATATCTTGGCCAGGATTACCTCAAAAAGAGAGAGAGTGAGATGGACAGAGATAGTTATATAGCGAGAACGAGAAGATTCTTTGTTGGTGTTTATATGTCACCCAATATCATAAAAAAATAGAGTAAAAGAAGTATTTTATGGGAAGTAAAGACTGAGGTGCTAGCTACAAATTGTAGAGAGAGAGAGAGAGAGAGAGAGAGAGAGAGAGAGAGAGAGAGAGAGAGAGAGAGAGAGTCCACCCCCAACCCTAGGGGTATGCCCACTTGGTGAGAAAAAGAACAAGAGTGAGAACCCATTTTTTAAGAGACCCTATCTTTACCCTTATTTCTCTGTATAGAGAGATAGGGAGTGGGTAAGAGAGATAGAGAGGGGGTAAAAAAGACGGTGCTGCTTATAATGCTAACATCCGGGATTCAAAGAGAGAGAGAGAGAGAGAGAGAGAGAGAGAGAGAGAGAGATAAAGAGAGAGAGAGAGAAAGAGAGAGAGAGAGAGAGGCCCAGCCCCAACCTGGGGAGTATGCCCACCTGGTGGGGGATAGCCCACCATGTGGACATACCCCCCCGCCAATGATTAGAATTTGAGTTGTCTTTATGAATATCTAACTTTCAATTCTTAAGTGATCTGTTTACTTGATAATGTATCAATCTTTCCTTTGCTTTCCAAACTTTGGTATTTTGGCAGAGTATAATTTTTCCAATAGTACAGAGTAGCCATGACTATGCACACCATACTACCTATGACTAACACATTAGATGAAAATTTGTCTTGTAATGTTTATTATTTAGGAAAAAAACTTTTGTACATGTGTCATGGTATCCGTTCCATTCTCCAAAGAAAATGTAGGGGTATGTACCAAACTTTTATTGAACTAAAAAAGAAGTTAAATCATCTTAATGAATTAAAAATGGGATAAAAAGACACCATCATGTTGTATGTCGGAACAGTATGTCTGCCCGTCATTCTTCCTTTTCATTGTGTGTCCTTGCTTTGCTCATTACTCTCCTGCATTCAAACCAGTTGTTTCAGAGATATTTATCGCAGTATAACCAGGATTATGCATATCATGTTCTATTTCTTGTTCGTTGAGTATATTTATCAAAGATCTGGCCTTGAATCTAATACCAGGGAAGTTACCTTTCAAGAGAAACTATGGGATTAATGTTTTGATGCGGGCTTTTTTGAATTTGTTAGAAGTAAACATAAAGCTTAGCCGTTGGAAATCATTAAATGCTATAACCACGCATGAAGCATTATAAATAATGGGTAAGATCTGTGACACACACACTTTGTATGCTAATTGTGTAGGGGATTGCTGGATGCTTGTATGAAAGATACTTGGTGTCCTGGGAATGTGTCTTTTCTCCATGCTATTTCCGTAGTATATACCCCGATAAAAGGTCTTTATAGAATTATATTCGTGTTCAAATATGTAACCTTGTATGAGTTGGTTTAACTGAAATGATATCCAATGGATATATTGTAAAGGGGTCCTTAGGGGACAAAGGTTTGTTGTGATTCATGCATTGCATAATATATGTGTAATTAATGAATAGAAGATCATCCATATACTGATTAGAATGTATAAAAGCTAAAAGCATATCAAATTTATTGAGTCTAGATAATTTTCTAACATATTCAAGCTCAAACCAAGCTAGGTATAGATTGCACCATAAAGGAGAACATGAGTATCCCATTGGGATTCCTTTAGCTTGTCGGTATATATCCAACCCTAACCGCGAGAAGCAATTGTCTAACACAAAGCTATTTAAAGCATCAAAGAATTCGAACGACCATTTAAATTTTTATTTCTTTTTCGTAAGGTTGATTTTTCTTCTAGATGGCTTAAAACCGTTATAATCTTGAGTAGTAGTTATTAGTCTTTTGATGTTTCTTAAAGAATCCTTCATGCTGTGTTTTCCATGGTGAGGAATTTCTTCATAACAAGCTTTAATATCATATGTATGTATAGAATAAATCATTTTCGGAAGGTTTATTAAAGCTTTGTATTGGTTGTTAATGATCCAGTACGCATTTGTATTAAACTTTGAGAATGTTTGAAGGTTTTTTTTAATTCAATAAGCCCATTAAATAAACCTTGCAAAAAATTAGTGATCATCTAGCCACAAGGGAGAGAACACAATCATGGGAATTTGTTATCCAACGAGATTCTAATTTATGAATTTTACAGTTTCCCATAATGTACGGAAGGCCTTTATTAGGAGAAGGTATAACATTAAACTCCTTGCATCGTGAATTAATGAATGAAATAATGGTATTATTGCATTCTTGTATAGGCATGAATTTCAAAGAATTCAATCTATTCTTTGCATGCAATATAATGATTTGTTTACAAATAAAGACAAAAGTTTGGACTGATTTGTCCAAACCACATAAAAATGTGATTTTGGATAAATTCCAATTCGTCTAAGATATCATTTTCTATGAACCAAGAAATTTGGTTATGCCTATAGATTGGGAAGGTAGATTGGAAGGTTTTTTCTAGTCTTTCTTCAATCAATTAGAAATGAGACGGTGTACAATTTATATTTAACACAACTGGCATAATTTTGTCCAATCTTTCTTGAACTCGGCCTTAATTGAATGCAGATGCACAGGGACAAGGAGGATATGGTTAAGGCCTTTGGATACGTTATCCGTTAATGTGTGGTGTGTAATGAAAGTTGGGTGAGTAGTAAGAACATGCTCACCAAGATGGCCAAAAATTTCCAAGAAGTTTTTAAATCATTTTTGTGTATGGCATACACAAGGTTCACTAAGATTAAAAGGTTCCACAAAAGTGTCAAATGGTTGATATAAATATTGGCCCATATTGTTCGTCCGCTTCCATCCAAATTTTATGTAAAAGTGTTCAAGATTATTTTTGATACCAATATCCTTTCACAATTCCTCAAAAAACATGTGGGGGTGCACAAACTCCATAAATTTATTAGTGAAGTTAGGTGAATAAAAAGACGTCTTCTTTTTTTACCCTCTTTAAACCATTGTAAATCATTAGTTTTAGTAATTAAATGTCGTACCTTGTCATCTGTACTGTACTCTAGCATTCTTGGAGTTTTGCCAAAGTCCTCAAATCCGCAAAATTGTAGAGGTTTTTTTGAAGATGATGCTATATTGCTTGGTGTGCTAGCAATACACTTTAGTTGTTCCCTACTTCTAGAGGGCTCGAACATTGTGTCGATGGTTAGACCGACTGGGTGATGTTCAACGTGAGAGAGGAATGGAGTTCCTGGTGTATATAATACTAAACCTTTTGCTACATCAATCAAATGTTCATGAAGAGCATACAAAACCACTACCACATATCAAACTTCAATGGGAAAGGATGTTACCCAGCCAATGAAGGCACATACTTGTGCGGGTCCAGCGGAATAAGAAAAGAGCCTTGGGAGGTTTTGAAATACAAACAATAGAAGGTGATCAAACCATATGATTGTTGCTGGGCAGCTTGAACTGGGGTTCTTCTTACAAGTGCACTTGATGAATGGTCTCTATGTGTTCCAACAATTCTTCAAGAACTTTTGAATGTTGTTTTCTTTCTCATTGAGTGATAGTCCCTTTGTACGTGCCACCATGGAAGTATTAGGGCACTTTTTACTGTCAATGTCTGAAAATTTTATCTACTTGGGTGTAAAAGGTTTATCCTATGATAGTAGATGCTTTGATTGAAGTGCCGATGTTTTACATTTTTCTACCACATCAGGTGGTAGACTACAAAGTAGAGCTAAGGAATTAATAGTGAAAGGAGCACATTGATTCAGTATATCAAAATCCGAGAGTTTGTTTTCAAGACAAACAACGTCAAGCTCAATTTGTCTGAGAGGGAGTAGTGGAATGACTTCAGGAAAATGTTTGGGCATAGATCTGTCAATTTTTTGACAAGAAAGGTCGTTAGTTAGGCCGAGGTCATCCTTTTCTTCTTGATCTAAAATCTCTAGATCTAAAAGAGGGTTCACAATCTCTTGAGACTGTTTGATTGCCAGAGGAAGGATAGGAAGATTACTAATGAAATAAAGCTTATTAGCTATGGAAGGTAGTGATGAGAAATAGAAGTGTAAATGAGAGCAATATTGAGAATCAATAAAGCATAACGATAATAAAAAAGATCTTAATGCATTAATTAGTTGTGCTAGATCTATTCTGGCAAGGGCTAAGAGTTTTAACCAATCATTAACAGAAGTTTTTTTTAAATATGAAAGCTCTTGCTCTTGTATTGCCTTTTTCTCCTAGTCAAGAAGACTTTTATGAAAGTCAGTCCCCTTGAAGCAAAAGACCAAGAATTGTGTACCAAAAGGAGGGATATGAATCCTTTTATCGTCGGAATACCCAAAACGTGAAAGAGATACAATCCAGCCAGCATGAAGGATGTTTAAACAGACAAAATTATACACAGTGTAGAATGAAGGCAAGTTGAATATATGATAGTTGTCCGACCAAGAACAACTCGGGAAATAGAAAGAGAGAGATTAAATTTGATATCCCCTCTTAGAGAAGCATATATTGACACGACCAAATTATATAATAAATAAAGATAGTAGACAATAGCCAAAGACAAAATTCAATATTTTTTGTTGGTACATCCGTTCCTTGTAGGAGAACAAGTGAGCTTGAGAACCCATGAAAGAATAGACCTATACATGTCACAATACAACACAAGCAGCTAGTTAGAACATGGGCAACCTTGACTGGAAGAGAGGTATCCAAACAGTCTATTCTGCTTCTTATTGTTGTCCCATAGCCCTAAACCCCTTCACTCTCCTTATATGCATTTTGAGGGAGTTTTTTCTTTCCTTATCTATCAGGCATGATCCGTTTTTTAATGGTATTTTCTATAATAGGTTTGTTTGGTAGACTTTCCTCTACCATAATTTCACCGGGTACACTGGATGTTTCTGTTTTGATGATGAAGACTAATTTGCATCCTTTCTAAAAATCACATATGGCAGAGGGATGTGGATTTCCATTGGATAGGTAGCATCTCATGCGAGTTTTTGGGCTCACATTCTCAAAGGATGGTATATCCTCCGTAGTTTGGTTTCTGATAGAAAGCATCATACCCTGTAGTATAACTTCATAAACCAGATCTTGTCTGTTAGTGGTCTATGCTAGATGCTAGCTTCTAAGAGTAGCTTGAGAAACCTAAGGCAGAAAGCAACAACTGCATAGTGATTACATATGAAATTGGAAAATCTACTCTCCAAGTGGATAGAATGAGAGCCTAAGAGGATAAAGAGAGGGAGATAGAGAGAAAAAAAGATAGAAAAGGAGCTTCATTTTGGGGTTATATAAAGGATAAGATATATACTACTTGTATTTTGCCAAAATTTTGGCAGAGTCTCCTTTGTAAGTAGACCTATTTTTCAAAAAGTAAACCGGCCCTCCTTTTTTAGGAGCCTCACATGAGGAATTTGTTTTAAATAATAAATATAGAACTACCCAACAAAGTATGTACGCAGTTTACAAGACACGGTTATGTTAGACTTTTAAAACTTAGAAAATATTTTCCTTTTGTTAGAAATTTTCTAGAATTTTGTTTGTAATTAGACATGTTTTTCAAAATAAACATGCCCTCTTCTCCAAGGAGCCTCACATGAGGATTTTCTTTTCAACAAAATCCATTTTGAAAAACTTTCCTCAAAAAAGTATATTTCATTACGTCAATCCTGAAACAAGCATATTTTGTATCTTTTCTATTTTGCCAAATTTTTGGTAGAGTTTTGTTTGTAATTAGGTCATTTTTTCAATTTAAGCATGTCCTCCTCTCTGAGGAGCCTCACACGAGGATTTTCTTTTTAATAAAAAATTGGAAACTCTTTTTCAATGTGCATACCAGCCAGCATACCAATCCCACAATAACTTACTTTACAAGTTCTTAGTTCAATCTATAAAACGTAAAGCATACCTTTTCCATTGTTTCAAGACCAATACTCAAAAGTAACTTTGTTTACAAACTTATTTATTATAGTGTTAAGAAAAAACATAGAACTTATGCTAGATTTCGGTTAAACATCCTCTCAGTAGACTGAAAGTCTACCTAAAAGCTCAGAGTCGTCATTCGTATGCTTTGTGTTGAAACCGTGTCGAATGATTTTCGTTTGTAAGGCTGCCAAAAAGACCATACAAGATGCTATTCCTTGAGTGGATGTTTATCACTATGTGACATACATTCAACCTGTGTTCAAATATGTATTATCCCAAAAGAACTTTTTGGTATATCATCTGTATGTTTATGGAATTAAACACATATATCCAAGTATTTGTCCTACTGCTGATCAGTTTTTCATTACCTCAGTTTTGTTTTTGCTGAATGTTTTAATGGAAAATAAAGAGCTATATCGGCCTTCTAATTTCTTGTTTTTTTATCAAACCATATACTCAGCCAGTGTCTACTGCCATGCAGATGAGATACTTCATAATCTATTAAAAGCTTCCCAAAAATTTGTCTTTTTTTTTAAGCCTAAAGACTCGCATGGTTCATTCCATGCTAGCTGGTAGATTATATAGTGTTTTCCACCATGCGTTTTTTTTTTCTTTAGAGCAGTTCTCCTCTCCTATGTTTTTAGATTCATACTCAACAGGTATAAGGACTGCACTATGCTGAAAAGAGTCAATACATCTAGTTGATCACAATTTTTAAATTACATGCGTATCACATTACTTTAAAATCCATCAAAAGCAAAGCGTTTAAATGAAAAACATGAATAAACAATGTCTGATTATCATTTTTTGAGATGAGGAGTAGCACTAAGACTTCATTTTGTGTTGCTTTTTCCGCTACCCAAAGATGCCACTGATCGCGATATGTGATGATCCACGGTCTTTGTGCAAAGGGATAGTGTACCGTAAGCGATGTGTGTTTGTGTGGGTGTGTGTGTGTGTGTGTGCAGTCTATGCACAATGTATGAGAGGAAACAGGTAGCAAACTGCCTTGAGTGTGTGTGTGTGTTGTGTATAAAGCGGACTCTGTTGTATGCATAGACTAGATGAAGTCCCCGGGCATCACCTTACTGTGTGAAGAGCGCTTATGCATATGCGTACGTTTTTTGATTTCCAAGCCTGTGTTTTTATACTTATAGCACAACAGATCACCATTTGGTGCTTTCTATATAACCATGTGGCAATATACTCAGTGTAAGGCGCCACCTTTTTTATTTCCTTATCAAGCCTACACCTCACGCTGACTTCAATACTTTTTTATGAACTTTTTTTATTTGTCCCCATCCACATTCAATGTTGACAGTAACTGAGCTTCTTTAAGTTATGTTCCATTCCCTATTTAGCTTGGATTTCCAATATGTAAGGGGGAGGGAGAGAGAGAGAGAGAGAGAGAGAGAGAGAGAGAGAGAGAGAGAGAGAGAGAGAGAGAGAGAGAGAGAGAGAGAGAGAGAGAGAGAGAGAGAGAGAGAGAGAGAGAGAGAGAGAGAGAAGTGGATGTAATAATGTCTTTACCACCCCAGGACATGTTTTCCAAAAAGTATCGACATAGATTTTCTCCATATCTCGGCCAGGATTATCTCAGATAGAGAGAGAGAGAGTGAGATGGACAAAGATAGTTATATAGCGAGGACGAGAAGATTATTTGCTGGTGTTTATATGTTGCCCAATATCATCAAAACATTGAGTGAAAAAAGGTTTTTATGGGAAGTAAACACTAAGGTGTTGGCTACAAATTGTTGAGAGAGAGAGAGAGAGATAGAGAAAAGTGGATGTAATAACATCTTTACCACCCCAAAACATGTTTTCCAAAACGTGTTGACGTAGACTTTCTCCATATCTCGGCCAGGATCACCTCAAATAGAGAGAGAGAGAGAGAGAGAGAGAGAGAGAGAGAGAGAGAGAGAGAGAGAGAGAGAGAGAGAGAGAGAGAGAGAGAGTGAGATGGACAAAGATAGTTATGTAGCGAGGACGAGAAGATTCTTTGTTGGTGCTTATATGTCGCCCAATCTCATCAAAAAATTGAGCCAATAAAAGTTTATTATGTGAAGTGAACACTGCGGTACTGGCTACAAATTGGAGAGAGAGAGAGAGAGAGAGAGAGAGAGAGAGAGAGAGAGAGAGAGAGAGAGAGAGAGAGAGAGAGAGAGAGAGAGAGAGAGAGAGAGAGAGAGAGAGAGGCCCACACCCAACCCTGGGAGTATGCCCACTTGATGATAAAAACAACGAGAGTGAGAACCCATTTTCAAAAAGACCCTGTCTTTACCTATATTGCTCTGTATAGAGAGATAGGGACTAGGTAAGAGAGATAGAGAGGGGGTAAAAAAGAAGGTGCTACTTATAATGCTAACATATGGGATAGAGAGAGAGAGAGAGAGAGAGAGAGAGAGAGAGAGAGAGAGAGAGAGAGAGAGAGAGAGAGAGAGAGAGAGAGAGAGAGAGAGAGAGAGAGAGAGAGAGCGAGTAGTCATGTAATCATTTCTTCTTCTTTTTTTTGTTTTTCTCTTTGATTTTGTATTTGCTAGCGTTGTTGTTGTGGAGCATTGGTCACACCTCAATGTTAGTTTGCAGGTTAGTGCGCTCTCTTTGGCTGTGTTGACCCCCATGTCCATTGCAAAGAGAGAGAGAGAGAGAGAGAGAGAGAGAGAGAGAGAGAGAGAGAGAGAGAGAGAGAGAGAGAGAGAGAGAGAGAGAGAGAGAGAGAGTTTAGACACCAGTCCTTGGTTGAGTTTATCCTCCTGACACAATCCAAGGATGTTTTAGGCTTTAAACTCTTCTTCCTTGACTGTTGTTGACCTCCGTGTTGCACTGCAGAGAGTAGCTTAGGATGTGCAATTAGATTTCCCATCTCCGGTTGTTGTTAAGCACTAAGTAGCATTGCAGGGAGGGATTAGCTATCTTACATCCTTTCTACTTGGTTGTTGCTGACCACTGTGTTGCATTGCAGGATGACTGGGTTTAATAGATTTTTCTCCTTTGTCTGTTTTGCTGACCACCATGTCACACTTTAGGGAGGGGTTTAGGGTTTTTAAATCCCTCATTCTTGGTTTTTGTTGACCATTGTGTTGCACAACAAGAAGATTGGATTCAATAGATTCCTTGTCTTTGGTTGTTGATGACCACCGTGTTGCAGTGTAACTATTGCTAACCATCACGTCTCACTGCACAAAGATTGGATTTAATAGATTCCCCACCCTTGGTTGTTGCTGACCACCGTGTCGCACTGCAGGGAGGGGTTAGGTATTTTAAATCCTTTGTTTTTGGCTCTTGCTAACCATCGCATCTCACTACATAAAGATTGGATTTAATAGATTCCCCATCTTTGGTTGTTGCTGACCACCGTGTTGCATTGCAGGGAGGGGTCAGGTATCTTACATCCTTTGCTCCTGGTTGTTGTTGACCATCGCGTCACACTGTAGGTTGATTGATAAATTTCCCGTCTCTAACTATTGCTAACCACCATGTTGCACTACAGAGAGGGGAAAGGTATTTTAAATCCTTTGTCCTTGACTACTGCTGACTACCACGTTGTACTACAAGGAGATTGATCTTAATAAACCTTTTGTCTCTGGCTGTTGCTGACTATCGCGTCCCACTGCAAGGAGGAGTTATTATTTTTAGTCTTTTGATGGTTGTTATTATTTTTTATGAAATTTTTTATTTTTTGTTATTTATAGTCATATAAGTCAATTATATCTATTCTAGATCTACCGTTTAATTTTATTTGCTTTATGCATTTCTAGGCTTCAATCATGGTAGAGACAAAGTTAACACCTCAACTTGATTTTATCTCTCTATGGAGCTTCAAATGATAATTTGCATCGGGCATTTGATCCACTTTAGGTAAAGTTTGATGATTTCGTGATTGAACTTGTGGAACAGTGGTGGCTGAAACTATGCAATGCATCTCTTGTTTCATTTGATTGAGCTTTGCACACTAATGGAGTAATGCACAACACAGTAAAGCAATGAGTAGGCCAAGACACTAGAAGCTTTGAGAGTATGGTTCATCCAAAAATCAAAGCGAAACATGGAATCAAAGAGCGGATGCAGCTTGTGTCACGTGACAGAAAAAGCCGGAGCAAAACACCTTTATAGTTTTGCCTCTTTGCCAATTCGGATTGTTAGTGGGTCGCGGCAAGGGGATGTCTACAACATAGCTTTTTGTACTAAGGAAGCGACTCGGGATGGGGCACGGAGACTTAATGAGAGTGTCAGTCTCACCAAAGTAAACTCAGAGGGCTATTCACACTATGACAAAGGAAAATCAACCAATTCCTAGTCAGAAAATCAGTCTATGTCCGATCTCACCGCTCTGGGTCATTACGCCTTTTTGGCATTTAAACAAATTTGGAATGCAATGAAACTTAAGGAGAGGTATTACAACACCTAAGGGCACAATCCTGAAAGGTTCTGTAGCCATCTGGAAAGGTACATAAATCACGATCCATCACAAAAAATGTGCAAAAAATTGAAACAGAACTACACGGAAGGGTCCCCCTTAAGCATAGAAACACTTATCCAATGTCAAAACATAAAAAAACAACCATTTAAGACCTCAAATCAATGCATTTATCTCACAAGCAAGACGTCGCCAACCACATCAGAATCGAGAATGATTAGATTTAGATTGTAGATCAAGAGACAAGGAACACAATGTGGTATTCAAAGTTGAATTTTGATTACCAGACAAGGAGAAAACTGGATTACAAGTTGTAGCATAAATAATCTCTCACAATCAAGGTCCAATACTTCTTCAAGGTAATGGTTTTGTGTTTTTTTCAAAACTAAGGTTTCGATTTAAGAGCTAAGGGGACATTCCCACGGTCATTCGGCCATTTACAAGGTGTGTAGACTCAGAGAGTCTAAGAGGGCATGACAAAATATATTACAATTGAGAATCCTCATTAGCAAAATTACATCGCTTCTTTTGAAAAAGTGAGCCACCAAACAGGGACCACAAACTTTATCCACTCAAACACCTGCAACTACAACTCCAAAGACTCTATGGATCTACCAACTCAAGCCCTTGCCCAAGTGCTTCAACTTATAAGGAGTCTCGACAATAAGGCAGCTAGGAACTCCTTCAAGTACACAGGTGTAGTATAATTTTGTCCTCATTAGAGATTATCCATGGAATCTCCAAAACAATCCGTGCTACTAACTCCCCACTTTCTCCATCTGATGCAATGCCTTTAAGAAACAATGAGTTTAATTGTTGTAGTTGTTTACACAGCATCTCCCTCTCTCCCCTCAAAACAGATGCGACTGCTCATTTAACATAGGCTCCGGTAGAGAGGTACAGAGTACATACTCCCTCCATGGTAAGACGTGCAAGCACACACGCATGTATGAAGCCACGAGGTCTTGTGTAGCTTGATATTGAGGATAGAAGTCAACTCCTACACGATAGCCACCCTTTCATGCTCCACATGGATGCCACTTTACTACATTTAAAAAGGTTATTGTGTGATAAATCCTTGCATGTCCATCAAGAGAAATGACCAGCTTCCGATATTTGAAGCCCATGAAACATGATCCATTGGCTTATCTAGCTCATCCACGTCTCTCAATTCAATAGCACAAAACCATCACTAGTGAGACTATTCAAACTCCCACACTTTAGCAACATTAAATGAGGATGAGGACGAGTTGCATCCAAAAGCAAATGCAGGCTACAGACTTCTTGAAGTTGAACTCCTCCAACCATGGATGCTTCCAAAAACATGTATTTGCAAGTAATCTCAATTGGGGTTCTTGAACTTTGGAAGTCCACATGTAGCTGCCACTTTGATGCACTCTATTGAGAACGCCGGCCTCTGTCACCCCTTTGGCGCTCCCTCCTCGTATTGTAGCAGATCGCGGCCTCTCCTATTGACCACCCCCATCAAGAAACACAGGTTGTTCCTCTTTCGCTCACAAACAAGACGTCGTAAACCATAGCAAAATCAAGAATGATTACACTTAGATTGTAGAGCAAGAGATAAGGAACACAATGTGCTATTTGGAATTCAATTTTGATTACAAGACAAGGAGAAAAGCGGATTACAAGTTGTAGCATCAAGAAGCTCTCACAGTCGACATCCAATACTTCTTCAAGCTAATGATTCTATGTTTTTCCAAAAGTAAGGGTTTTGAGTTAAAAGCTAAGGGGACTTTCCCACGCTCATTTAGCCATTTACAAGGTGTGTAGACTCAGAGAGGCAAAGAGGGCATGAAAAAATATATATATTTGAGAATCCTCATTAGCAGAATTACATCGATTCTTTTCAATAATTGAGTGAGTACAGCAAGGTTTGGTGTATATCCGTCTTTTAGGTGTCAATCCGTTTTGTCCACCAAACATTCCCCCCTTCCTATTCATTGCATGTCCTCGTGCAATCTGTCCTTGGCTATCTTCTAGTAATTGATCAATCTTTTTTCTAGCATCCCAGTGAGGTGCCTGAACTTTTGTGCCCTTGCCTCAATCTCCACTTTTGTCACTAGCTCTCTGAAAGGATTATTGTTGCTGAGAGTGTTCTGATAGTCTATGTGTCAAGCTGGTAGATTGTTGGTCATGGGATTAAATATGGAGGAGTCTACCTCAAAGAATCCGGTCATGAATGCCTCCTCGAAATTTTGCATGTAGTGGGAGGACAAGAACATGACTCTTGCATATAATCCCATGGGGAATTTTTTGCTGGGATTTTGTCTCCAAATTCAAGCAGAGCCATCTTGTGCTTTCCACAAAACCTACCAGGGATGCTCCATTGCCTCTAGATCATTAAATGCCGTTACGTAGGTGATTAGCATCTTGGCAGTTTTCACGAGCATCTCCGTATGCGAGATCAGGTATCTCCTTCATCATGTTGATGACCCACTTGAGTACCTGAACCATACACTTTTCTGATGAGGGATTGTTATTGCTTGGCTTTGTTATGACCGGGTAATTCAACATCGGTCTTTTGCTTTGCCATGAGTAAAAGCTTTCCCAGGATCGTTGTCTATTGATGGGACAGTAAGCTGGGTCGACCCTGAGATGTTGTGGAGCATTTCTATAGTATGTTTCATTTGTTGGTTGTGTTGACGGACGCAAAGCGGACCTCAAACCCCGACGGCCTCTAAAACGCCGGGGGTCGAATGGCACGCCTCGAGCCTGCCATGGTAAAGTGAACAGGGGGCACTACCTAGCTTTGAGCGGCTACGATGCAAAACCGCGATGGTATGAACACCGCAAACCTACACACCAAGAGAGAGAGAGAGAGAGAGAGAGAGAGAGAGAGAGAGAGAGAGAGAGAGAGAGAGATAGATTTTCAAATGATGAAAACCCTCCGGGGTGTGAGGGTGAATTATTTATGAAATATTTACAAAGTGGCATGCAGTGGTGGTAGAGGGGTAGGGAGAGGAGGTGGTGCAACCTACTTGGTGCGTTCTCTAAGATTACTCAATGATTGTGAATACTCACTACCAAGAGCGTGCATATGTGTGTGTATCGACCATTGGAGTCGAGAGATGGATGTGGTTCCCTTCGCATGGTGCAATTCCCAAGGCAAACCCAACATACACGCCCCATCCCTGTGATGGTGATAGTGTCAATCCATCCCACTACACTCTACCAAATGCTTGGCTCCTCATGAATTCCCCCCCCCCCGATAGTGACTTCTAAGTCCCAATTTATACGTGTCGGCTGCTTGGAATATGGTAATCCCAGTGTGGTTAGGGTAAGCTTAATCGGGGGGACAAAGCAAGTGGTGGGCCCGGTGTGGTTGACCCTTGCTTTGTTTTGGGAGGTTATTTAAAGATGGGAATCTCTAGGTGGGCCTTTGTGACCATCACCTAGAGAGGATATTTACGAAAATGGAAATTTACAATGGATTGGGTGCAAACTGAAGATAATGATGAAAATAACATATAACTTATTGGGATGGCGTCGTGGTTGCGTGTTACCGACGAATGGTGAGTTGTTGGTGCGTCGGTGTCAAGCGTACTTCTTTTCGGAGTCGGCCGAGGCATGCCTTCGGCGCATTTTCTCTTTTTGTTGTTGGCGGTGCGTGCTTTGGATCCTTCTTCTTTATTCATTGATGTCGTAGTCGTTTCTCCTCCTTTGTATTTGTGGTGCGGTGCGTATATGCATTTGTGTGTATGTACTCGTGCATAAGGACGGGTGTGTGTGTATGTATATGTATGTGTGTGTGAAAACGTGCGTGGGGAAGGGGGCTTTATATATATATATATATATATATATATATATAGATATATAGTTTTTTTTTTCTTGCTGATGGCGGATGGCCGGCTGCTGCCTTCTGCTGCGCGAGGCGAATGGGGGGGGGGGGGGGAAATGAGGGTGGGGGTAGAGAGAGTGTGTGTGCGGTGCGTGTGTGTGTGTGTGGTCGTGTGTTGCGGTATGCTGTGTGTGTGTGTTGTGTGTGTGTGTGTGTGTATGATGCGTGAGCGCCGGGTGGGTGTGTGGGTGGTCCTGCGGACTTGAGCGCACAACGCTGAAGAGGAGAGAGGGGGGGGGGGGGGTGATTGTGTGTATGGTGAGAGAGAGAGAGAGAGAGAGAGAGAGAGAGAGAGAGAGAGAGAGAGAGAGAGAGAGAGGGTGGTCCTATTGACGCTCTCCGTGAGAGGAGAGAGAGAGAGAGAGAGAGAGAGAGAGTGAGAGAGAGAGAGAGAGAGAGAGAGAGAGAGAGAGAAGAGAGAGAGAGAGAGAGAGGAGTTTGTCCTTTGCATGGCCTAAGCGCCGGGTGAGAGAGAGAGCGAGCGGGTCTGCACCAAGCTGAGAGAGAGAGATTGTGAGGGAGAGGGAGGGGTGAGGCTTTGGATAAGAGAGAGAGAGAGAGAGAGAGAGAGAGAGAGAGAGTGAGGGAGAGGGAGGGATGAGGCTTTGGATAAGAGAGAGAGAGAGAGAGAGTGAGAGAGAGAGAGAGAGAGAGAGAGAGAGAGGAGAGGAGAGAGAGAGAGAGAGAGAGAGAGAGAGAGAGAGAGAGAGAGAGGGGTGAGGTGTGGAGTGGGGTAGGGGACATGTGTGGGTGAGAGAGAGAGAGGGGGGGGGTTCATTGTATTGCATGGGATCTTGAGGACAAGGGGGGGGGGGGGGGGGGGGGAACTAGTCAATGGGTGGAGTGAGGGAATATATCCGCGGGCCAAGAGGGGGGGAAATGAGGCCGAAGGGAGGGGAATGAGGCCAAGGGAGGGTGAGGCGAGCGGGTGGGGAAGAGGGAGGAGGTAGGGGAGGGAATATTAGCGGGCCAAGCGGGGGGAAGTGAGAGTGGGGGGGGGGGGGGAGAAATGTGAGGGGGAATGTAAAGGGTGAGTGTAAGAATACGGAGAGCGGAGGGGGGGGGGGGGGGGGGGGATTCCATACGGCTCACACAGAGGGAGCACGAGAGAGGGGTCAGGATTTTTTTTTCAAAGCTTCCGCCTGGCTGGGGGGGTTTGAGAGTGGGGGTAAATTGGGAGAGAGGATATTAGGGGGGGGGGGGGGTATGTAGGGAAAATGAGGGAGAGAGCGAGAGGGTTTTATTTATCCAATGCCATCGGGTGGGGGGGGGGGGTGGGGGGAGTGGGGGTAGAGAGAAGTACGTTTTTTTTTCCCTTTGATTTTCGAAAGTCGGCTATCATTAGCCCTCTCCCTTAGGCTAGAGGCATTCATGCTTCTAGCCCTTTTTCTGCTTCTTCAGTTGGGTTCTCCCTCTTCTGTAATGTCTAGCACGAATTGTGGGTCAAACCTAAGAAAATACCTTTTCAGTCTTCATCCATTGACCCTAGTCTTGTGAATTCTCCCATCTGCTTCAATCAGCTTATAGCTACTGGTACCATAGCGTTTCTTGATGATGAATGGCCCTTCCCATCTTGGTTGAAATTTCTTATCCTTCCTAGTGTCAAATCTGTTGTCGTATCACAGTACTAACATGCCTTTTTGCATTCCTTTTTCTTTAAGCCCTTCATTGAAAGTGAGCCAACGTCGTTCTACCTGTGCTGCATAGTGATTGATTGCTTCTTCCCTATCTAGTTGGAGTGTCTCTAGATCCAAGATGTGGTTTCGGGGTTTTACAATTGGACGGTGTGTCTGGCTAGCCAAGACTCGCAAGCTGGCTATTTGTACCTCAATGGGTAGAATTGCCTCCTTTCCATAAACTAGATGGAAAGGAGTGAAACCTAGTGATGTTCGGAATGTTGTTCTGTAGGCCTAAAGAGCTTCCATGAAATGTTTATCTTAGTTCCCTGTGTGGTTGTTCACCTGTTTTGTGATGATTTTGCAAATCATTCCATTTACCTTCTCTACCAGACCATTGCATTGTGGGTAGTATGGTGTGGAATGCCTACGTGTGATGCCTTACTTCTTCATTAGTTCTCCCACCAAATCACGTCTGAATCCTGGTCCTCTATCTAATATTATCTCAAGACGAGTGCCAAAACGGCAAACGATATGCTCAAAAATGAACTTTGCCACCTCTTGGGCTGTAATGCAGGTAGTGGCCATTGCTTCTGCCCATTGAGTCATGTAGTCTACACCCACTATGATGTACAGTTTACCTGATTGGGCCCTTGGTAAAGGACCGATTGCATCTATTCCCCATTTCTCAAAAGGACCATATGAAATGATAGGGGTTTGTGGCTCGTAGGTTAACGTGCAATCACTGGCCACTTGACAAGCCTCACATGTTTTACACCAATGGTGTACATCCCTGTTCAAACTAGACCAAAAGTATCCTGCCTGTAGAATCTTCCTACTGGTGATATCTAGAGAAAAATGACCGCCGCAGACGCCGTATGGCAACTTGAAATTACCTCTGTGATTTCACTGGAGGTTGGCACCCACCTGAGAATTTGATCTTTGCCCTTACAATACAAGTGGTTGTCTATAAGGTGATACCTAGTAGCCTTCCTTACCAGCCATTGTTTTTGGCCTTTGGTGTGTCCTGCTGGACATTCTGCTTTATCTAGAAAACTGATGATATCAAGCATAGCATCCCTACCTTGGAAGAGGGGTAGTTTTAACTTTATTGCTCCTATGGGAACGTCTTGTATTCTTTCTTTAGCTAGTGTGTCTGCCTCTTGATTTTCAGCTCTGGGGACATGGAAGAGTTTCACTGCTTCAAACTTCTTTAGAAGGTCCTTAACTTGGCGAAGTTGACCAAGTAAAACCTGATTTTTGCACTCCTAGGTGCCATTTATTTTCCTTATCAAAAGCAAAGCGTTGCCGAACACATTTAGGCGCTGAATTCTTTGTGAAATACATTGTTCCAACCCAAGGATTAAGGCTGCATATTCTGCTTCATTGTTGGAGTGGGAGTGTAATAACTGCCCCATGGAGAATACTCTTTCTTGCTGTTCGTTGAAAATGACCATGTCTGCCGACTGATCCATTGTTCTCTTGTATGCTCTGTCAAAGAAAAGAGAGTGAGCTCTTTCTAGCTTAGGATGTTCTATTGATGGTGTTCCTTCCTTTGCCTCCGTGTTGAACTTCAGCTTCTTCTCATAATGGCGATGAGTGAGGATTCCTGCTAAACTAGCCCTGGTGGATTTTTCTACTTGCATGGTGTAGTCAAACTCTCGTAGTCTAATTAACCACTTTGAGATTCTAGATGAAACATCCGTGTGTCACATTACATATGGGAAAACCTCCTCCATTGTCAGGATTACAAAGGGTCTAGGAAGGAGATAGGAGCGGAACATTGTGGTAGCAAAAATTAGTGCTAGAACCATGTGTTCTACTTCGGTAAATCCTTTTTCTGATGGGGTCATGACCCGACTAGAGAAGTACATAGGGCGCATGAAAGAAGTTTTGGGATCCTTTTTGATTAGCATTGCTCCTAGTGTATCATTTCCCACACTAGGGTTCACATAAAATGGCTTGTCCCACTTAGGAGGTGAAATGATATGTAGCTAGGATTGCTTCACTTCAATAATCATACACATGTTCCCCTATCTCTTCACTCACATGAGAAGACGATCCCTTAGTTGGTTCAAGGGTAAGGATACCACTTAGATACAGACTAGCTTATAGAACCAGTTATGAATACAGACTTACTCTAATACCTTCTGAAGTAAAGAAACCCAGCTGCTTGGCGGTGGTGGGTGCTTGATAAAGATACCAGAGCTTGAATCTTGCTAGGGCTCAGCTTCGATTCCTTTTTGCTGAAATTACATGACCAAGGAGAGTGACTTTGCTCTCATCCAATGTGACACTTATCCACATTGAGTTGGTCACCCAGGTTTGCAGCATGGTAAGCCATCATAGACTGTTGTATAATGAAGGGCTCGTGAGCTTATAAATGCAAAAATCATCGATGAAAACCACGTATTGATGTTCCAAAGTAGGGTTGGAAAACAAAAGTTACATAGCGTTGAAACGTGGCCGGGGCATTAGTGAGGCCAAACGGCATCACTCTATAGGTAAACACATCCCCAAGGTGTGATGAAGGTTGTCTTCTTCTGATCCTCCTCCGCATGCTAATCTGGAAGTATCCTGAGTAGCCAGCATATTGTGTATTGGTCGTGACCTGCCACTTCATTGAGTATTTCATCCTGGGATGGGAGGGGAAAGTGGTCCCTCTTCGTGGCTGCATTGAGAGGTTTATAATCCACACAGACTCTCCACTTACCATTTTTTTGGTGTGACTACTACTGGAGGAGACCCATTCAGAGTCTTCGTCAGGATGATGGAGTCTCGAGATGAATTCCTTCTTTGTCAACACTTCTCACTTACTTTAAGCAATGCCTCTGTTGGATACTCTTGTACTAGTCTTCTGAGCTTGTTGTACTATGTGGTTTGTACTACTACTTCCAATTGAGCTTTATGTGGGTGTTGTACTCTGTAATTCCTGTCAGATTGTATCATACCATTGATGCGAGAGCAAAGCGAACCCAGCAACGACGCCGCAGGCCTCTAAAACACCGGGGACCGAATGGCGCGCCTTGAGCCTGTCACGGTAAAGCAAATAGGGGGCACCACCTAGCTTCAGCGGCTAGGACGCACACAACACACCACCATAACAAAGTTTTCATCCACACGCATAAAGAAGCACACATACACCCACACACACATGCACACACATGTGTGTGTATGTGTGTGCATGTGTGTTTGTGTGTGTGTGTGTGTGTGTGTGTGTGTGTGAGAGAGAGAGAGAGAGAGAGAGAGAAGAGAGAGAGAGTACACACACATGCATAAAGAATCAATCGACACACACACACACACACAAATACACATAAATATATGAGAGAGAGAGAGAGAGAGAGAGAGAGAGAGAGAACACACACATGCGTAAAGAATCAATCGACACACACACACACACACACACACACACACACACACACAAACAAACATACATACATACATTGAGAGAGAGAGAGAGAGAGAGAGAGAGAGAGAGAGAGAGAGAATGAGAAATGTAAGTTTAGCGTTAGGTTTAGCTTTATGATTATGGTTTAAATCTAGGGTTAGAATTAAGGTTAGGGCTTAAATACAAGGTTAGGATTAGGGTTAGTTTTATGGTTTTATATATATATATATATATATATGTTTAGGGTTAGGTTTAGCTTTAGCATTATGGTATCATAAAATCTAATATTTGACTAACCAAATGATTTTCTCATATTAAAGTGATCATTCAATGTCTGACAATAAATGGGAGTAAGAGTTAGAATATAGACATGTGCTTATGGATATATCTCGAGACGGGGACAAAGTCAATGGGTTCAAATGAGAGATAAGTATAATAGCTATGTTGCTACCTCTAATTAAGTTCACCCTCTATGTTCTCAAAGTAGTGTCATAAAAATTCTCACTATAGTTCTCCTAATTATACTATTCTCAATGTTCATAGGCCATTTCCATTTCGTTAGTATCAGAGCTATTGGTTTCCCTTTTCTTGCTTAAGAAGAGAGGTCCTTAAGTTGTCCATGAAAGGTTTGACATGTTCATTGCAATAGTGTAAGTGGGGCATGGATCTATTATATTGGTTGAGAAGGACTTAGGTCGAGGTACACCGCTGAGGACTATAGTCTTAATAATGCAGTCTCTTGGGGCTTTCCTTTGGCTTAACCATTACTAAGCTACTGGCAAGCTCAACACGAACCATAATCAACCGAGCAATGCTAGACCCTCTCCACTAGTCTTTGCAATCAACAATCTCTAAACGACGGGTGTGGCTGCTTGAGAACCGATTTTCAAAGGTAAAGAAGAGTAGCGACTAAGGTTTTTGAGGGTACCAAAACACAAACAAGTTTATACATAAGTTTAATGAGCATAGACAAAAATAATCAAGAGAGAAAAATGAATATTGACAACTTTGATTTTGCACATGAAAGTGCTAATGATGATGCACCCATGTTTGTTAATTTTCTTGTTACTTGGTTGCAAAAGCTATGGGAAACCCTGCATTGCAAGCCAAAGTTATTTAACAACTTCATGCTTACGGGACTTTCCTACCTACTCCAAGAGGAGAGAGAGCTTAGGAAGCCTCTTGATGAGAATCCCAAAAGAAGACTCTCTCCCATAAGAGAGGAGGAATCAAAAGAACAAGAAAGAAGTGATTCACTAAGTTCCTCTGAAGACATGGCTCCACAAAGACGGCGGTCTAGACGATCACCAAATCCTCTAAAGAGGAAATAGCCAGTCCATAGTCCTTCTCCTTGTCACTCCAAAAGGGAAAGAGGAGGAAACAAAGTAATAAAAAGGTAAAAAAGAGGTGACCCTCTTCTCCTTCTTCTTCACCTTCCTCCTTTTTGGACGAACCAGTAGCTATTATCCTAGAGGATACAAGAGGAAAGGACATCACAAATCCTACCCTACTTGTTGGAGAAGGCCACAAAAGCTTAAGAAGTTCCAAGAGGGATGTGTGTGTCTCTCTTTTATTACCTATTATGGCACCTTTGATGTTATTGACAAAGTATTGGCCTTCATCCAACAATTCGACGTGTTTTTGGAGATAAGAGATTCACAGAGTCCTCCAAGCTATGACATGTAGCTATGCACTTCTAGAAGTTTGCTCGTCAATGGTGGGCTAGCCTCCGTGGTAACGGCAAAGCCCCAAAGACATGGAAAACTCTACAATTTTCATCATGAAGAAATTCCTTGCAAGTGATGCAAAGGACAAAGTGCTTAATGAATGGCAAAGTTTGAATTTGCTCTCCAATGAGTCTATCCACAAATATGTGGACAAGTTTTGGGATTAATATCTCAAGGCTACTGTCTTTCAAAAGATAGACTATGCCGAGAAAAAGCAACAATTTTGTGTGAGTTACTTGAAGAAATGGCCGAGTATGTCAACTCCCAATGGCCTAGTTCTATCACCAAAGTAATCCACCACACTATGGTTGCTTTGCGCATCAATTTCCAACAAGGGGCTAAAAGGAATGCCAAGCCCATGGAAAAAAAAGACATAAATGATGCAAAGGGGAAGAACAATGCTCAAAGTTCTTCCCAAGACAATTCCAACAATAACAGTATAATAGCAACAAGACAAGGAGAAAGGAATTTACAAAGGTAAAAAAACACTCTCTCATGAAGAGCTAGAGTCCTTTTTCAAGGATCACAAAGCTTAAGTGTGGGGAGCAAGGACATGGCTATCGTTCTTGCCCCAAAAGAAATGCCCATAATGAGACTCCTAGAGCTTGCATGGTCGAAGCTCCAAAATAGAATGCTCATTGGAAAGAATCATCCCTTTCATATGCTTGGGGGAAGGTGAGGGAGCATGATTCCTTCATCCTATTCGATCTTGGCTCTACTCAAAAATTCATATCAATGGAGTTGGTCACTAAGTTGGGCATTCAAGCTTTTAAGATGTGAGATACTATAACTATTGATAGAGATTTCAAGGGACAACAAGTCTCCATTACTCCCTTGATTGGGAAGTGGAGGCTTCATGTCCAAATCTACATCGACAAAGAAGAATTTTTCATCTCTCCTCTCCAACATGAGGATGTTATCCTAGGGGCACCATGGTTCAATCGCATAACTGCCAACATGAAGTTCCCTGAAAGGAGAATCTACTTCACCTACAAGAAAAAGAGCATGTATATAGATGCTAGTGAGTCCGGCTGTACTATACCACTTGTAAATTCACATGTTTTTGATAAGTCAATGAAAAGCTCAACTTCCTTGTACATGATTTTTGTCAAAAAGTATCTAAATCATGTTAATGTTTCAACAAAACAAAGTGGTAAAAATAAAAAAGAATTATACTTGTCTTATTTTTTACATAGATTCCAAGACATATTTATCGATGACATACCTATGGAGTTACCTCCAAAACGAGGGGATGATGACCATACGATAGAGCTTCTACCCGGGAGCTCATTGCCTAATAAACCTCCCTATAGAGTTTCTAAAGCTCAAAAAGAGGAGACTATGAGAAAATGCATGAGTTGGTAGAAAAAGGGATTGTGAGGCCTAGCTCCTCTCCTTTTTCTCAACAGTCCTTTTAGTGCAAAAGAAATATGGCACCTACCGCATGTGTGTTGACTACATGGCACTTAACCATATCACTATCAAGAATAGATTCTCTGTGTTGCAGGTCAAAGATTTGTTTGATAAGCTACAAGGTTTGACCTACTTCAGTAGGACTGACCTTAAAAGTGGATATCATCAAATAAGGATAGTGAATGAAGATATCGTAAAGACCGTGTTTTGTACAACATTTGGTCTTTATGAATATCTAGTCATGCCATTTCGCTTGACTAATGCACCGGCCACATTCAATCATTTAATGGGAGAAATTTTTTAGACCCCATCGCAAGTTTACTGGAGTGTTCTTTGATGATCATCATCTACTTCAAGTATTTGGAGGAACACAAGCAACATCTCCAGGTAATTTTCAAGCTTTTTTCAACCAAATGAAGAGTAAATTTTTCCTTCAAGAGATTCAATACTTAGGTTATATTATCTCTTAAGATGGTATCCTTATGGAGCCATCAAAGTTGGATGTAATAAAAGTATGGCCTAATCTAAGGAATCTACATGAGCTAAAAAGCTTTATTGGTATGTATGCATACTATAGACACTTCATAGCAAAATTCTCTCAAGTAGCAGGACCATTTCATAACTTAACAAAGAAGAACATTAAGTACTCATGGAATGCTAAAGAGAAAAATGCTTTTGACAAGCTCAAAGAGAAGCTTACCTCTCAACCAGTCCTTATCCTTTCGGATCTCTCAAAACCATTTGAGGTCCAATGTGTGATGCTTGTGGTGATTGCCTTGGAGTAGTATTGCTTCAAGAAGGGCATGCCATAGCATATGAGAGCCTAAGGATCAATCCAATGAACTAGTCTTGGGCAAATACAAAAAAGAGCTTTTAGCTGTTCTATATGCCCTAGACACATGGAAGACCTATCTAATGGAGACCCCATTCATTTTGCAAGCATACCACCAAAGTCTCAAGTACTCATGATGCAAACCAAGCTTTTCAACAAACAAATGAGGTGGGAAAATTTTCTTTCGCAATTTAATTTCCATACTGCTCACATTGCTTGTAAGCATAATCAAGTAGTCGATGCACTATCACGATGATCGATAGTTAACACGGTGTCTATAGAAACTCACAATTATCTATCTTCTATGATATATGAGTATGTACAAACCCTGACTTTAGAGACATAATGTCAGTCCTTGCCTTGAGAAAGAACAAAGAACCATTCACCTTGAAGAATGATTATTTTATCCATGGCTATAAGCTATGTGCTACCCACTCCCTTCGTAAGAAAGCCATGTATGAATCCCATCCTCTTTCCTATGCGGGGCAAAGAGGCATTTAACCTAATCTTTGAGGAGTAGAGACATACTTCTATTGTCCTACCATGAAAGTAGACATACAAGAGTATGTTTCAAAATGTGTGGTATGCCAAAAGGCCAAGTATGATAGAGGGAAGCAACCTGGATTACTCCAGCCATTGCCAATCACTAATTTACCATGGGAGAGTATATCCATGCATTTTATCTTTGAATTACCCAAGTCTGTCCATGGAAATATGGACAATAGTCAACAGGTTTATCAAGCAAGCACGCTTTATTCTTGTCAAAAAGACAATTAAGGGACACCAAATGGAAACCCTCTTCATATCTCAGATTTTCAAACACTATGGATAACCATCCATCGTGTCAGATAGAGATCCTATAATGACAAGTAATTTCTGGAAAGATCTCTTTGAGAATCTAGATACGAAATTGAATTTCTCTTTGGCCTATCACCCACAAACGTATGGCCAAAGTGAGATAGCCAATCTTACAATTCTCAATCTACTAAAGACTCATGTTACAGAAGTAGATCAACGCTCACAATGGGAGACATACTTACCCCTTGTAGAGTATGCATAAAATAATACTCTCCATACTACTATGGGAAAGCCACCTTTTGAGATCATAGAGGGAAGATCAACAAGTCCCTTGCTACTTAAAGTACATGGGAAGATCTTTGCTGCCGATGAGTATAGCCGTGACCTACAAGAATATTTTCAAAAGATTAAAGAGGCTATATCCATCTCTCAAATAGAGGCAAAAGGTTGTTGTTGATAAGCACAGAAGGGACTTACTGTTCAAATAAAATGATTGGGTCTTACTCAAGTCTCCCAAGGCTCGATTGAGGCAAACAACGGGAAAAAATCCTACGGGCCATCAAAAGTATTATGCTAAATTAGCAAAAGGAAACTATGGTCCTTTTCGAATCTTAAAGCCAATCAATGACATGGCTTATCAATTCAAGTTTCCCAACCATTGATCATACACAATGCTTTTCATGTGAGCCTACTTAAGCCCTACAAAGGAGAGCCATGAAGGGAACCAATTATTGAAGACCCACCAAAGATCGAAGATCAAGAAGAGGTGCTACAACCCTAAGCTATTCTTTGACATGAGGACAAGGTACTACGACATGGTAAGATTCAAGTTCAAAAATTACCCTTTGCAAGATGCTAGATGGATGCAAGGAATACAACTTAAGGATAGTATGAACCTTGTCAATGCTTACAATGCTACATTATACTAAGCAAATGTGAATGTTTTCTTTAAATGATCAATATTTTTTTCTTATAATATGAACCTTGTCAATGCTTACAATGCTACATTAGAGTAAGAAAATGTGAATTTTTTCTTTAAATGATTAATGTTTTTGTCTTATAAGACTAATTTTCTTTTCAATGTGCACAAATTTAAGTAGTATGCATGCTTAGAATCATGTTTGTGTTGACGACGTCTCTCGAACACCAAGGAGAAATTGTCACTCTAATTTGGAGCTATGATATGAACTAAAGAGCATACATACTTGTAGCAGCTAAGTCTCCCAATCCCCAAATGTATTAGTCATATATCTTGGAAGGATGTTGTAGGGTAAAAAGGGATCCTCTACCCACTAAGAAACATAGACTAATGTCTAAGGTTTTATCTAATCTACCTCATAGTCAAGGAAAACTATAATTTCAAGAGAGAGGCAATGTCATAAAATCTAATATTTGACCCAAATGATTTTCTCAAATTAAACTGATTATTTCATGAGGGAGAATAAATGGGAACAAGAGCTAGAATATAGACATGTGCTTATGGATCTATCTCGACACAGGGCCAAAGTCAATGGATCGGTGGCAACGGCACACTACCCCATTGGACAAAGCCTGTGGATCATCCCATATTGCGATCGGTGGCATCTTTGGGTAGCGGAAAAAGAAACACAAAATGAAGGATTAGTGCTACTCCTCATCTCAAACAACGGTAATCAAACATTGTTTATTTACATTTTTTTGTTTAAACGCTTTGCTTTTGATGGATTTCAAAGTAATGTGATACGCATGTAATTTAAAAATTGTGATCAACTAGATGTATTGACTCTTTTCTGCATAACAGCCCCTATAGCTGTTGAGTAATGAATATAAAAACATAGGAGAGGAGAACTACTCTAAAAGAAAAAAAACCACATGGTCGAAAACACTATATAATCTACAACTAGCATGGAATGAACCATGTGAGTCTTTAGGCTCAAAAAATAAGCAAATTTTTGGGAAGCTTTTAAAATATTGCCGTGGATCTAGCCCACATTGGGTGAACCAAGTATATCGTGTGTACTCTCTCTCTCTCTCTCCTACTCTATAATCTCTTGTGTGTGTATATTATCTCTCTCCATTAAGTAATCTACTCAATTATCTACTTAGCTACATTATATTTCCTAACGAGAGAGAGAGAGAGAGAGAGAGAGAGAGAGAGAGAGAGAGAGAGAGAGAGAGAGAGAGAAATAGTTCTATTATTGTCCTTGAAGGTCAAATATGACCTATGGGACCAAATGAACATGTCACATGATGTGAGTGGAGGTAAAAAATGATTGAAATGAGCGTCACAATAGAGAGTCCACATCATGGTTGGGAGAGGAAGGTATGTAGGAAGAGCTCATGGCTGAATATATGGGGAAAAGAGGACCTAATGTGGTCAAAAGCTGAGCACTCAAGTAGTGTGTGGTACTCACACTCTGGAATTTGATGAGGGTATAAGGTGCAAAGGTTGATGAGACTTCTCGCCAATGTCCCAACGTCCTGTCTCGCAGTGTAGAGAATGGGAGCTAAGATGAATGAAGGCAATGGTGAGGATCGCACTCAATGGGACGGGCTCAAGGATGTAGGGATGGGTTTGATTACCACGCTCGGAGAAGAAGAGAGATTTGTAGTTGGGCCAATGTGTGTGGTGTAATGGCTGAAGCGAGAACCTCTAAATTTATCCCAAGCCATGATACATTGGCATTGTAAGAAGGCCCCATTAACTTGGGAGTCGATCGACGCATCCTTGACCAAGTGACATGCATCCCATCTTCCAAACTATTTCTTGATGTCAAGCATCCACCCCCAACTTAGTATTTTCCTCTTGCATGTTCTTTGGACCTTTTGAATTGATTCATATGCAATTCTAGGAAGTCGATACAAAGAGCTACGTTGTGTCTTAAGCATGTACTCCATATCCCTTTGCATGCCCAAGACCTCCATGGTAAGCGATCCAGACTCAAGAAGTAAGAGCATGTAGGGTGTTTGTGTCTTGACTTGGAGAAAGTTGGTGAGAAAACACTTTTGGACATTCTCAAACTCTTTCCAAGTAGACTTCTAGATGCTACCACCCCACACCTCCACTCCATAATGAAGCACCGGTGTCACCAATGTGTCAAAGAGGTACTTTTTGAGAGCCCAACACTTGATCTCTCAAGCATTGCACATGTTCTCAAATACATAATAAGCCCTCTTTCCGGTGAGGGCGAGATTTTTGAAATGGGGCCTCTAAACCCAAACCAATGGGCCTACCCTAACAAAATGTTCGGAAAGAGGTACGCACACTACTTGGGGCACCACCTTCTTTTGGGAGTGGAGAAGGAAACCAATCAAAATAACACTTGCACTCACCCACTCAAGCAACACACTTTGAAAACCCCGTTACTCTATATACACTTTGGACACTTGAACACCATCAACGATTATGCAACCCAATGCCGTGCATCAAAATGAAATATGCAATTTGTGGAATAGCATTCACCTTCTCCCCATAAGAATACTCATAATACATCCAAACTCTTCCTATCTCAAGCACTCATCAAAAAAATCATGCGCACAAGACTTGCCTCTCAAACACACAAGAGAATCACTTACATCAAACTAACACACTTTGCATAGAGAGCTCATCTCCATCTATGCAATGCCGTGACACAAATAAAATCACCATGAGAGGTAGCCACATGCATATGTAATGAAGAAAAAGAGAGTTGGAGTGAGAAATTTCTTTAGACCAATTGAATAAGTGTGGAGAAACAAACCAATGGTAAATTGAGAATAGAACACTTACTTGATTTCTCGCACACCTTTTAAGGGAGGACAGACGCTGGCTAACCATCACGAATTGGGACACTTGAAAGTTTTGAAGATGATTTCATGATCATTAACATAACCATGAGAGAGATCATGATGTATTTACAAGTTATTGAGGTGCTACAAATGATTTATTGGGTTGATGGAGTAAGAGATGGTAGAATGGAAAGAGTGGAGAATAGAGTTGCACTTCCTCCAAAGAGGAGGGTTAGGAGGGAGGATGTGAAAGAGGGAGAGTTGGGGTTTTCTCTACTATTGATCAAGAAACAACATGAATTTGAAAATATAGGTGTGTGTCCTTGAGTCTCTCCAAGGGGGGCTATTTATAGTTGTGTAGGAGTGGGATTATGCTACACTTAATTAGAGTAAGTGATTAGACCTAATTAAGTGTCCTTTGACCACTCATTGAATTTTGGACATAAAAGGGGCTATTTATTCACCAAAAACATCATTGTAGACCGTGAAGGCTCCGTAGGGGTGCATAATGTAGGTGGGCCCCACCATGAGGCCCTACGGGTGGCTCGTGCGGGGTATCTCAACTTGTCTGTCTTGGCATTTAGAAAGCATCTTTAGGTTGGTCCCATCACATGCAAGTGACCTTGAACACTCATTGCTCTTCTAGAAGATGAGTAGGGGAAAAATAAGATCTCACCCTCTTGATTTACTTGATTTATAGTTCCCTTTTGCTGCGAATTTGACAGATTTACACTATTTTGACCATAACTTTTTACCTGTAGCTCGGAATGACATGCTTCAAAAGGCAAAATTGACCTTCTCAACATGTTTGCTATAAATTTGGACTATTCTTCACGCCCATGCACCAAGGAATTCGGTTTGGAAGGTCCACACTAGGCTAGGGAACCTTTTGCTTCCAAGTCTTCTTGTATGGGCCCTTTGCTTGTATGCATCCAAGGGGAATCATGCTTTTTCAAAAGGCTATGATGCTTAAACAAATAGAGGAGGGCCCAATATTATTTGCTTGTGAAAAGAATATACAATTGGAGTATTTTTGAAAGGAGAGAAACTATATGTATATACTTAAGAGATATTGGGCCACCTATGTAGGGGGCATAGAAGACTTGTAGAGAGGGAACATAATCTTTGGTAAAGACAAGTGGAGAGTTGATTTCCATGGGAATTTATCTATATGGGGTGGAAGATGGATATATTATTTTTCTACTAATAATTCACAAGAGGTAAGAAAGTTTGGGGTAATAGTTGTGTTATTGTATGCTTATTCTATTTACAAAGCAAAAAGAAAAGGGTGGTAATATAAATATATGACTAAGGTGACATTTTTGGAAGATTATAATGTATGTGTCGCCACAAAGGTTAAACGAAGAGAGGAATTTACTCTAGATAACTTAATAGCGTAGAAAAATATATACACATATGAGGAAAAGGACGTTGAGTAGGCTGAAAAATGTTGCAAAAAGATGGTTACCATTTTATGCCACTCATATTAGCCCTCCCCCAAGCCTAGAGATATTCATATCTTTAGGAGGACGGTGTTGCTTCTTTTTCTTCTTTTTTTTTGTCATTTTTCCTTTCCGTTTTTTTTTTTTTTTCAATAGGAGGAGTGTCATGCACTCTTTTACTCCATTAGATCTACTTTTCATTACCTCAATCCCATAAATCGGAGATGGGAGGGTTGCCTTGGGTATGTTCAGATTCGAAGGCTGGTTCTTCTTTGCACATCAAAGCTTTAAAAATAGGTGGAGCATTTGCCAAACCGAAGGGAGCCATGTCAATTTGGAGCTTAGACGATGTAGGCAGATGACTGCCTATCAACGGATTGATACATTGAAAGTAGGGCTTTAATCTCCATCCATTGACTCTGGTCTTGTGGAGTTTTCCTGATAAATCTGCTAATCTGTAACTACCATTCCCAAACTTTGTTTTTATCATGAAAGGTCCCTCCCATCTTTGCAAAAACTTTTTGTCAAGTCGAGTATCAAGTTGGTTATCATAGCAAAGAACCGACATACCTTCCTTCAATCCTTTCCCCTTGAGCTTCTTGTTGATTTTATCCCTTTGGCTTATCGCTTTGGTGATGTAGTGATCAATAGACTCTTCTCTATCTAGCTCAAGTGGTTGGAGATCTAAGATCCTTTCATGTAGAACCTCTTTTGGTTTTTTTGCCACTCTTGCAAGAACGCGCAAGCTTGAGAGCTCTACCTCAATGGGGAGAAGTGCTTCCTGTCCATAAACTAGATGAAAAGGGGTGAATTGGGTAGATACCTTGAAAGATGTCCTATACGCCCAAAGAGCAGCCGTCAAATGGCGATCCCAATCATTAGGCCGGTCCACAACCTGCTTAGAAATGATCTTACATATCATTCCATTCACTTTTTCCACCAATCCATTGCATTGAGGATATTAGGGTGTGGAATGCAGGTGTTTCACTTTTAACCTCCTCAAGAGATCATTCAGAAGGTCAGCCCTAAAACCCGGGCCTCGATCTGATAATATTTCTAGGGGTGTTCCAAACCTACTACAAATACGATAAAAAATAAACTTTGATACCTCTTCAGCTGTGATTCGGGTTGTGCTTGTTGCTTCCGCCCATCGTGTCATGTAGTCAACACCCATGATGATGAAAACCTTCCATGTAGAAGTACGAGGTAGGGGACCTATTGCATCCACACCCCACTTTTCAAAAGGGCCATAAGATATTATTGGGACTCGAGGCTCATATGTTAGTCGTCTATCCCTAGCACTTTGGCATGGCTTACATGCCTTACACCAATATTGGACATCACGATGTAAGCTCGGCCAAATAAACCCTGCTTGTAAAATCTTCCTACTTGTGATATCTTGAGAAAAGTGACCACCACAGACATCATCATGACATGAAAGAAGAATTTTCTCTATCTCTTGCACACCTGGTACTCTCCTCAAGACCAAATCTTTCCCTTTGTGATATAAATCATCCCCGATCAATTGGTAACGTGTGGCCTTCTTAACTAGTCTATGTCTTTGCACCTTGTCTAAGTGTTTGGGACACTCACCTTCTTGTAGAAAGAAGATAATGTCTTTTAGCTCCTCTTGACCTTGCTATTTGGGTTCATATAGTTTCACACCTCCTACCGCCATTTGAAGCTTTTCATTTGCGAGTAAGTTTGCTTCCTTGTTATGAGTTCTCACAATGTGTTGTACCTGTGTTGCTTTAAAACCCTTCATCAAAGCTCTTACACTACTAAGCCACTCAAACAATGTACGATTCTTGCACCTCCAAGTCCCTTGGATTTTCCTGACCACTAGCAAAGAATCACCTTTTATAATAAGTCTTTGTATGCCTAATTCTTTGCATTCTTCTAACCCAAGGGTTAGAGCAGCATACTCAGCCTCATTGTTAGAGTGAACACTGGGTAGAGTGATACCTTTTCTAACCATTACCTCCTTTTGTGGGTTCAAAATGATGATTCCCCCTGCTGCTTTGTCTTGTTGGCGTTGATAAGCTCCGTCAAAGCATAAAGTATGGGCATTATCAATCTCCTTTACTTTGAACTGTTTTGAGCCTTCCTCTCTTTGTAGTCGTGATCCTTCCCTTTCTCTCACTTTGTAGGTGAGAATTTCTGCAAGTCCTGCTCTTGTGCTATCTTCTACAAGGAAAGTGTATTCAAATTCTTGGAGTTAAAGCACCCACTTTGCTGTTCTAGATGAGAGGCTCATGTGTTGTACTACATATGGTATATTGTGCTCTAAGGTGTGAAAAAAAAATGGCACAGGAAGAAGATACGATCGAAACTTCCTTACTGCAAACAAGATTGCAAAGACCACTTTCTCCATTTCAGTGTATCCCTTCTCGGCCGGAGTCATCACCTTGCTTGCAAAATAGATTGGCCTCATGTATGATGTTTTAGGATCTTTTTGCATCAAAACAACACCAATTGCTTCGAAACCTACACTTGGAGTGACATAGTAGGTCTCCTTTGGATCTGGTGGCATTAGGATTGGGAGAGAGCTAAGAATTCCCTTCACTTCCTCAAAACATTTTGCATGTTCCCTCCCCCATTCAAATGTAGATTTGCTTGACAACCTATGCAAAGGGGCGATGGCTTCTGCTAGGAGATGGATGAAGCGAGACATGTACCTCACTTTGTGGTTGAAGGTCATTAGCTCCTTAGTTGTTGTTGGTGGAGATAATGACAAAAGGGCCTCTACTTTAGAGGGATCCACTTGAATTCCCTGTGAAGAAACCACATGGCCTAGCAAAACCACCTGAGATTCACCGATATGACACTTCTCTGGGTTGAGTTGTCCCCCAAATTGATGGAGCCTCTTAAGCCCCTCTTCAATCTTTTGGCAATGAAGTGATCTACAACTATAAATACAGAAATCATCCATAAAGACTCTTATAGATTTTCCAAAGAATGGCTGAAATACAAATATTGTGAATCTCATGAAGGTGCTAGGAGCATTGGTGAGCCCAAAAGGCATTACTCTGAATGCAAAACATCCCCAAGGTGTGATGAAGGTGGTTTTTGGTTGGTCTTCTTCTGCTATTCTAATTTGAAAATATCCTGAATACCCATCACACACCGTGTAGCATTTGTGACCTGCTACTTCATTCAAAATTTCATCTTGGAAAGGGAGAGGGAAGTGGTCCCTTTTTGTCACAGTGTTGAGGGGTTTGTAATCCACACAGACCCTCCACTTACCATTCTTCTTGGGAGTGACTACAATAGGTGATACCCATTCAAAGTTGGATACTGGATAGATGAAGCCAGCCTTCAAGAGTCGATTCACTTCCTGTAGGAGAGCCTTTTGTTGCACAGATCCTAGTCGCCTTAACTTTTGAGCCACGGGTTTGGTCCCTGGTTTCAATTCAATTCGATGCTCTATTACATCTACACCTCTTATTTGTGAGTAGTCAGTGATAAAAAAATTGGGATACCTCCTTAACATATTGATGTAGGACCTCTTCTCCTCACAAGTAAGATCTTTTGCAAGCATCTTCTCAAATCCTTCTTCAAGGTGGTGGCATCTTTCATCCCCTCGTGTGTGATTGTCTGTTGGCTTTTCTTCTACTGGAACATCTTGAGTGTTGGCATTGAATACAATTCCCATTACCTCCAAAGAAGACTCCTCTTCACTGGTTGATGCACTGGTTGATGCTTCCTCATCACTTGATTAAGGACTCTCCTGCTCGCTCTCTTCATCTGCCGTGGTTTCATAGTTGATATCTAGTTGCTTTCCTTCTTGCCAATCATACACCACCGGTTGACCCTTCGTAAGAATCAAACGACCACTTCCCCATTTTTGATCTGCATTCACAGTAATGAGCCAAGGCCTCCCTAGGATGATGGGATAGTCCTCCCCCTTAGCTGGCATGACATACATATCCACTCGTGCATCTATGTTACATACAGATACTTTTACATTTTCAATGATCTCCAAACACTTCACACTTGAGTTGTTGGCCAGCCTAGCTTGACAATTAGAGGACTTTGTAATTTCAAGCCCTAACCTGTTCATTGATTTTTCCGTGATCACACACCTTTGAGCTCCACCATCAACATATACATTAGACACCTTTTTACCCCTTATGTAAGCATCCACAATGGGTTCCACATCTTTTTGTAGCTTTGAGGCCACAACCTTAATGGAAAGATTTGCTTTCTTTTTTGGAATTCTTGTACTTACCAACTTTGGCCATTGGCTTCTTACTTTGGCTGATAGGTGTAGAAGTTGAGGCCATGAAATGTTTGGCTTTTGGGTTTGTAAATCCTCCAGGATATTGTAGGGATCTAGCCCCTTTCCCAATGGGAAGTCGTTGATACCAATTTCCCTTCGCCTTGATCTTTTCTTCCTACTACTTTCAGCTTCTTCCATCTTTGACTTCTTCTTCTTGTCCCTTCTGGCTGAATTTGTTCCTTCACTTCTCATGTCTTCATCCTTATCATGTGCTCTTGTGCGTTTTTCTGCCGGCATAACATCAAAGTTTAGAGTATGCTCATCTATTACCTCTTCTAGCTTGATGATGTTGACTCCTATTTCTTCCTCCTCATGTGGGACGGGAGGTATATTTGCTGGTGGTGGTGGTCGACGAAGGATTTGTGGGCCTTGAGCTTGTTCTTGCTGCACAGTGAGAGGAGGCGGTCTGGGGGGATATATGTCTCCCGGAAGTCGCCTTGGATGTGGACAATTGTACATGCCATGGCCCATTTCATTGCAATTCCAACATCGAGACTCTTGAGCTTGTCTTCCTTGATTGCGATTCCCTTCTCTTGGTTGTCGTTGTTAAGGTAGGCCTTGTACTAGGTTCAGAGTGAGGTTCTCAAGCTGTTGAGTTAGCCTTTGTAAAACCTCTTGTTGAGAGTTATCTCCTATTTGTGAAGATTGTGCAAGAGGGGCCCTAATTGGTGCTTCCATGGTTTGTGAAGACTCCCTCTCACTCACTTCATTCAAACCCCTTGCTCTATGTGCTTGGAAGTGTAGTTTTCTAAACTTGATGATGGCTACCTCACGTGCTTCTTCGAAGGTGGATGGGAATTTTAGCTCTACTTTAGCCTTTAAAAGTGGATACAAGCCAACCATGAATCTCTCTTTTTTTAGAAAGTTAGGTGCACCACCATGATTTTCTAATGTAGCCTCCCAACGAGAGAGAGAGAGAGAGAGAGAGAGAGAGAGAGAGAGAGAGAGAGAGAGAGAGAGAGAGAGAGAAATAGTTCTATTATTGTCCTTGAAGGTCAAATATGACCTATGGGACCAAATGAACATGTCACATGATGTGAGTGGAGGTAAAAAATGATTGAAATGAGTGTCACAATAGAGAGTCCACATCATGGTTGGGAGAGGAAGGTATGTAGGAAGAGCTCATGGCTGAATATATGGGGAAAAGAGGACCTAATGTGGTCAAAAGCTGAGCACTCAAGTAGTGTGTGGTACTCACACTCTGGAATTTGATGAGGGTATAAGGTGCAAAGGTTGATGAGACTTCTCGCGAATGTCCCAACGTCCTGTCTCGCAGTGTAGAGAATGGGAGCTAAGATGAATGAAGGCAATGGTGAGGATCGCACTCAATGGGACGGGCTCAAGGATGTAGGGATGGGTTTGATTACCACGCTCGAGAAGAAGAGAGATTTGTAGTTGGGCCAATGTGTGTGGTGTAATGGCTGAAGCGAGAACCTCTAAATTTATCCCAAGCCATGATACATTGGCATTGTAAGAAGGCCCATTAACTTGGGAGTCGATCGACGCATCCTTGACCAAGTGACATGCATCCCATCTTCCAAACTATTTCTTGATGTCAAGCATCCACCCCCAACTTAGTATTTTCCTCTTGCATGTTCTTTGGACCTTTTGAATTGATTCATATGCAATTCTAGGAAGTCGATACAAAGAGCTACGTTGTGTCTTAAGCATGTACTCCATAGCCCTTTGCATGCCCAAGACCTCCATGGTAAGCGATCCAGACTCAAGAAGTAAGAGCATGTAGGGTGTTTGTGTCTTGACTTGGAGAAAGTTGGTGAGAAAACACTTTTGGACATTCTCAAACTCTTTCCAAGTAGACTTCTAGATGCTACCACCCCACACCTCCACTCCATAATGAAGCACCGGTGTCACCAATGTGTCAAAGAGGTACTTTTTGAGAGCCCAACACTTGATCTCTCAAGCATTGCACATGTTCTCAAATACATAATAAGCCCTCTTTCCGGTGAGGGCGAGATTTTTGAAATGGGGCCTCTTCACCAAAAATATCATTTTAGACCGTGAAGGCTCCGTAGGGGTGCATAATGTAGGTGGGCCCCACCATGAGGCCCTACGGGTGGCTCCTGCGGGGTATCTCAACTTGTCTCTCTTGGCATTTAGAAAGCATCTTTAGGTTGGTCCCATCACATGCAAGTGACCTTGAACACTCATTGCTCTTCTAGAAGATGAGTAGGGGAAAAATAAGATCTCACCCTCTTGATTTACTTGATTTACAGTTCCCTTTTGCTGCGAATCTGACAGATTTACACTATTTTGACCATAACTTTTTACGTGTAGCTCGGAATGACATGCTTCAAAAGGCAAAATTTACCTTCTCAACATGTTTGATATGAATTTGGACTATTCTTCACGCCCATGCACCAAGGAATTCGGTTTGGAAGGTCCACACTAGGCTAGGGAACCTTTTGCTTCCAAGTCTTCTTGTATGGGCCCTTTGCTTGTATGCATCCAAGGGGAATCATGCTTTTTCAAAAGGCTATGATGCTTAAACAAATAGAGGAGGGCCCAATATTATTTGCTTGTGAAAAGAATATACAATTGGGGTATTTTTGAAAGGAGAGAAACTATATGTATATTCTTAAGAGATATTGGGCCACCTATGTAGGGGGCATAGAAGACTTGTAGAGAGGGACCATAATCTTTGGTAAAGACAAGTGGAGAGTTGATTTCCATGGGAATTTATCTATATGGGGTGGAAGATGGATATATTATTTTTCTACTAATAATTCACAAGAGGTAAGAAAGTTTGGGGGTATATAGTTGGTTATTGCATGCTTATTATATTTACAAAGCAAAAAAGAAAAGGGTGGTAATATAAATATATGACTAAGGTGACATTTTTGGGAAGATTATAATGTATGTGTCGCCACAAAGGTTAAACGAAGAGGGGGAATTTACTCTAGATAACTTAATAGCGTAGAAAAATATATACACATATGAGGAAGAGGACATTGAGTAGGCTGAAAAATGTTGCAAAAAGATGGTTACCATTTTATGCCACTCATATTAGCCCTCCCCCAAGCCTAGAGATATTCATATCTTTAGGAGGACGGTGTTGCTTCTTTTTCTTCTTTTTTTTTTGTCATTTTTCCTTTTCCGTTTTTTTTTTTTTTTTCAATAGGAGGAGTGTCATGCACTCTTTTACTCCATTAGACCTACTTTTCATTACCTCAATCCCATAAATCGGAGATGGGAGGGTTGCCTTGGGTATGTTCAGATTCGAAGGCTGGTTCTTCTTTGCACATCAAAGCTTTAAAAATAGGTGGAGCATTTGCCAAACCGAAGGGAGCCATGTCAATTTGGAGCTTAGACGATGTAGGCAGATGACTGCCTATCAACGGATTGATACATTGAAAGTAGGGCTTTAATCTCCATCCATTGACTCTGGTCTTGTGGAGTTTTCCTGATAAATCTGCTAATCTGTAACTACCATTCCAAACTTTGTTTTTATCATGAAAGGTCCCTCCCATCTTTGCAAAAACTTTTTGTCAAGTCGAGTATCAAGTTGGTTATCATAGCGAAGAACCAACATACCTTCCTTCAATCCTTTCCCCTTGAGCTTCTTGTTGATTTTATCCCTTTGGCTTATCGCTTTGGTGATGTAGTGATCAATAGACTCTTCTCTATCTAGCTCAAGTGGTTGGAGATCTAAGATCCTTTCATGTAGAACCTCTTTTGGTTTTTTTGCCACTCTTGCAAGAACGCGCAAGCTTGAGAGCTCTACCTCAATGGGGAGAAGTGCTTCCTGTCCATAAACTAGATGAAAAGGGGTGAATTGGGTAGATACCTTGAAAGATGTCCTATACGCCCAAAGAGCAGCCGTCAAATGGCGATCCCAATCATTAGGCCGGTCCACAACCTGCTTAGAAATGATCTTACATATCATTCCATTCACTTTTTCCACCAATCCATTGCATTGAGGATAGTAGGGTGTGGAATGCAGGTGTTTCACTTTTAACCTCCTCAAGAGATCATTCAGAAGGTCAGCCCTAAAACCCGGGCCTCGATCTGATAAGATTTCTAGGGGTGTTCCAAACCTACTACAAATATGATAAAAAATAAACTTTGATACCTCTTCAGCTGTGATTCGGGTTGTGCTTGTTGCTTCCGCCCATCATGTCATGTAGTCAACACCCATGATGATGAAAACCTTCCCTGTAGAAGTACGAGGTAGGGGACCTATTGCATCCACACCCCACTTTTCAAAAGGGCCATAAGATATTATTGGGACTCGAGGCTCATATGTTAGTCGTCTATCCCTAGCAATTTGGCATGGCTTACATGCCTTACACCAATATTGGACATCACGATGTAAGCTCGGCCAAATAAGCCCTGCTTGTAAAATCTTCCTACTTGTAATATCTTGAGAAAAGTGACCACCACAGACATCATCATGACATGAAAGAAGAATTTTCTCTATCTCTTGCACACCTGGTACTCTCCTCAAGACCAAATCTTTCCCTTTGTGATATAAATCATCCCCGATCAATTGGTAACGTGTGGCCTTCTTAACTAGTCTATGTCTTTGCACCTTGTCTAAGTGTTTGGGACACTCACCTTCTTGTAGAAAGAAGATAATGTCTTTTAGCTCCTCTTGACCTTGCTATTTGGGTTCATATAGTTTCACACCTCCTACCGCCATTTGAAGCTTTTCATTTGCGAGTAAGTCTGCTTCCTTGTTATGAGTTCTCACAATGTGTTGTACCTGTGTTGCTTTAAAACCCTTCATCAAAGCTCTTACACTACTAAGCCACTCAAACAATGTACGATTCTTGCACCTCCAAGTCCCTTGGATTTTCCTGACCACTAGCAAAGAATCACCTTTTATAATAAGTCTTTGTATGCCTAATTCTTTGCATTCTTCTAACCCAAGGGTTAGAGCAGCATACTCAGCCTCATTGTTAGAGTGAACACTGGGTAGAGTGATACCTTTTCTAACCATTACCTCCTTTTGTGGGTTCAAAATGATGATTCCCCCTTCTGCTTTGTCTTGTTGGCGTTGATAAGCTCCGTCAAAGCATAAAGTATGGGCATTATCAATCTCCTTTACTTTGAACTGTTTTGAGCCTTCCTCTCTTTGTAGCCGTGATCCTTCCCTTTCTCTCACTTTGTAGGTGAGAATTTCTGCAAGTCCTGCTCTTGTGCTATCTTCTACAAGGAAAGTGTATTCAAATTCTTGGAGTTAAAGCACCCACTTTGCTATTCTAGATGAGAGGCTCATGTGTTGTACTACATATGGTATATTGTGCTCTAAGGTGTGAAAAACAAATGGCACAGGGAGAAGATACGATCGAAACTTCCTTACCGCAAACAAGATTGCAAAGACCACTTTCTCCATTTCAGTGTATCCCTTCTCGGCCGGAGTCATCACCTTGCTTGCAAAATAGATTGGCCTCATGTATGATGTTTTAGGATCTTTTTGCATCAAAACAACACCAATTGCTTCGAAACCTACACTTGGAGTGACATAGTAGGTCTCCTTTGGATCTGGTGGCATTAGGATTGGGAGAGAGCTAAGAATGCCCTTCACTTCCTCAAAACATTTTGCATGTTCCCTCCCCCATTCAAATGTAGATTGGCTTGCCAACCTATGCAAAGGGGCGATGGCTTCTGCTAGGAGATGGATGAAGCGAGACATGTACCTCACTTTGTGGTTGAAGGTCATTAGCTCCTTAGTTGTTGTTGGTGGAGATAATGACAAAAGGGCCTCTACTTTAGAGGGATCCACTTGAATTCCTTGTGAAGAAACCACATGGCCTAGCAAAACCACCTGAGATTCACCGATATGACACTTCTCTGGGTTGAGTTGTCCCCCAAATTGATGGAGCCTCTTAAGCCCCTCTTCAATCTTTTGGCAATGAAGTGATCTACAACTATAAATACAGAAATCATCCATAAAGACTCTTATAGATTTTCCAAAGAATGGCTGAAATACAAATATTGTGAATCTCATGAAGGTGCTAGGAGCATTGGTGAGCCCAAAAGGCATTACTCTGAATGCAAAACATCCCCAAGGTGTGATGAAGGTGGTTTTTGGTTGGTCTTCTTCTGCTATTCTAATTTGAAAATATCCTGAATACCCATCACACACCGTGTAGCATTCGTGACCTGCTACTTCATTCAAAATTTCATCTTGGAAAGGGAGAGGGAAGTGGTCCCTTTTTGTCACAGCGTTGAGGGGTTTGTAATCCACACAGACCTTCCACTTACCATTCTTCTTGGGAGTGACTACAATAGGTGATACCCATTCGGAGTTGGATACTGGATAGATGAAGCCAGCCTTCAAGAGTCGATTCACTTCCTGTAGGAGAGCCTTTTGTTGCACAGATCCTAGTTGCCTTAACTTTTGAGCCACGGGTTTGGTCCTTGGTTTCAATTCAATTCGATGCTCTATTACATCTACACCTCTTATTTGTGAGTAGTCAGTGATAAGAAAATTGGGATACCTCCTTAACATATTGATGTAGGACCTCTTCTCCTCACAAGTAAGATCTTTTGCAAGCATCTTCTCAAATCCTTCTTCAAGGTGGTGGCATCTTTCATCCCCTCGTGTGTGATTGTCTGTTGGCTTTTCTTCTACTGGAACATCTTGAGTGTTGGCATTGAATACAATTCCCATTACCTCCAAAGAAGACTCCTCTTCACTGGTTGATGCACTGGTTGATGCTTCCTCATCACTTGAGTAAGGACTCTCCTGCTCGCTCTCTTCATCTGCCGTGGTTTCATAGTTGATATCTAGTTGCTTTCCTTCTCGCCAATCATACACCACCGGTTGACCCTTCGTAAGAATCAAACGACCACTTCCCCATTTTTGATCTGCATTCACAGTAATGAGCCAAGGCCTCCCTAGGATGATGGGATAGCCCTCCCCCTTAGCTAGCATGACATACATATCCACTCGTGCATCTATGTTACATACAGAGACTTTTACATTTTCAATGATCTCCAAACACTTCACACTTGAGTTGTTGGCTAGCCTAGCTTGACAATTAGAGGACTTTGTAATTTCAAGCCCTAACCTGTTCATTGATTTTTCCGTGATCACACACCTTTGAGCTCCACCATCAACATATACATTAGACACCTTTTTACCCCTTATGTAAGCATCCACAATGGGTTCCACATCTTTTTGTAGCTTTGAGGCCACAACCTTAATGGAAAGATTTGCTTTCTTTTTTGGAATTCTTGTACTTACCAACTTTGGCCATTGGCTTCTTACTTTGGCTGATAGGTGTAGAAGTTGAGGCCATGAAATGTTTGGCTTTTGGGTTTGTAAATCCTCCAGGATATTGTAGGGCTCTAGCCCCTTTCCCAATGGGAAGTCGTTGATACCAATTTCCCTTCGCCTTGATCTTTTCTTCCTGCTACTTTCAGCTTCTTCCATCTTTGACTTCTTCTTCTTGTCCCTTTTGGCTGAATTTGTTCCTTCACTTCTCATGTCTTCATCCTTATCATGTGCTCTTGTGCGTTTTTCTGCCGGCATAACATCAAAGTTTAGAGTATGCTCATCTATTACCTCTTCTAGCTTGATGATGTTGACTCCTATTTCTTCCTCCTCATGTGGGACGGGAGGTATATTTGCTGGTGGTGGTGGTCGACGAAGGATTTGTGGGCCTTGAGCTTGTTCTTGCTGCACAGTGAGAGGAGGCGGTCTGAGGGGATATATGTCTCCCGGAAGTCGCCTTGGATGTGGACAATTGTACATGCCATGGCCCATTTCATTGCAATTCCAACATCGAGACTCTTGAGCTTGTCTTCGTTGATTGCGATTCCCTTCTCTTGGTTGTCGTTGTTAAGGTAGGCCTTGTACTAGATTCAGAGTGAGGTTCTCAAGCTGTTGAGTTAGCCTTTGTAAAACCTCTTGTTGAGAGTTATCTCCTATTTGTGAAGATTGTGCAAGAGGGGCCCTAATTGGTGCTTCCATGGTTTGTGAAGACTCCCTCTCACTCACTTCATTCAAACCCCTTGCTCTATGTGCTTGGAAGTGTAGTTTTCTAAACTTGATGATGGCTACCTCACGTGCTTCTTCGAAGGTGGATGGGAATTTTAGCTCTACTTTAGCCTTTAAAAGTGGATACAAGCCAACCATGAATCTCTCTTTTTTTAGAAAGTTAGGTGCACCACCATGATTTTCTAATGTAGCCTCCCACCTACCCCATACATTGACAAAGGTTGCTTCATAAGAGGGATAGTCTTCAAGTGATACCTGCTTATGTCCAATAAGACATTTCCATAGTCCTTCAGAAGTATCACCTTGCCCGAACTTGGAGAGGAAGCTTGCTTGCAGTTTCTCCCAATTGGACTTGATTTGGGGTTGCAAGGTCTCATACCATGCTTTAGCTTCTGCTTTTAGAACCAACGGGAAGGCTCGTAGCTTTACTACCTCTTCATCTCTCCCGGATATGAGATGTGCCATCTCCAAGTTGTCAAGAAACTCTTGCGCATCTTCCCCACTTCTTGCATAGAACGTGGGAAAAGAACTTGATATTTTGTTTAGACTTTTTGAAATCTCTTATTTTTAAAGAAACTTTTCTCTTACGGGCCGCACAAGATTATTGACACTATAAATCTGATTACATTAAAATGAAGATGTACACATCCATTGTTAATTCGTACTTTATCATAGGTAGAATAAATGGATTAATTGAAGCATTGATTTCATTGAGGCGAGTGGATCCAAATATCCTCCTTATGATAGATTGAAACCTAAACTTAGTTGCAATGATTATATGAATGGATTGCCGAGCAATAGGCCTAAAAGGTTCATTGTTTTGATCGTGATTCATGTGCTACTCCTCGTTGTTGGTTTGAAGACCTCGTTCCTTCATATGGCCCTTGAGCACCCCTTCACCACTCCTTGTTCCTGACTTTAAAACAAAATGAAAACGTGAACATCAAAAGAAGTTTCATAATTGATGATTGGAAGTATAATTGGATTGGGTGATGCCAGTATTTCTCTAAGTCTTTCTGCACCAAACATAAAAACAATGCGTTGCTCAAAAAAGACTTTTCTATCTATGTGAACATTTACTCTAATGTGTTGTGCAAAATGAAATGGATAGATGGGAACTCCATTGTTCATCACTAAAAAAATTGAAGGTAACTTGGAAATATGTTCCTCAGTCGGGGCACCACTTTATGAGGGCAAGCTTTTTGAAATGGGGCCTCTAAACCCAAACCAATGGGCCTACCCTCACAAAATGTTCGGAAAGAGGTACGCACACTACTTGGGGCACCACCTTCTTTTGGGAGTGGAGAAGGAAACCAATCAAAATAACACTTGCACTCACCCACTCAAGAAACACACTTTGAAAACCCCGTTACTCTATATACACTTTGGACACTTGAACACCATCAACGATTATGCAACCCAATGCCATGCATCAAAATGAAATATGCAATTTGTGGAATAGCATTCACCTTCTCCCCATAAGAATACCCATAATACATCCAAACTCTTCCTGTCTCAAGCACTCATCAAAAAAATCATGCGCATAAGACTTGCCTCTCAAACACACAAGAGAATCACTTACATCAAACTAACACACTTTGCATAGAGAGCTCATCTCCATCTATGCAATTCCATGACACAAATAAAATCACCATGAGAGGTAGCCACATGCATATGTAATGAAGCAAAAGAGAGTTGGAGTGAGAAATTTCTTTAGACCAATTGAATAAGTGTGGAGAAACAAACCAATGGTAAATTGAGAATAGAACACTTACTTGATTTCTCGCACACCTTTTAAGGGGAGGACAGACGCTGGCTAACCATCACGAATTGCGACACTTGAAAGTTTTGAAGATGATTTCATGATCATTAACATAACCATGAGAGAGATCATGATGTATTTACAAGTTATTGAGGTGCTACAAATGATTTATTGGGTTGATGGAGTAAGAGATGGTAGAATGGAAAGAGTGGAAAATAGAGTTGCACTTCCTCCAAAGAGGAGGGTTAGGAGGGAGGATGTGAAAGAGGGAGAGTTGGGGTTTTCTCTACTATTGATCAAGAAATAACATGAAGTTGAAAATATAGGTGTGTGTCCTTAAGTCTCTCCAAGGGGGGCTATTTATAGTTGTGTAGGAGTGGGATTATGCTACACTTAATTAGAGTAAGTGATTAGACCTAATTAAGTGTCCTTTGACCACTCATTGAATTTTGGACATAAAAGGGGCTATTTATTCACCAAAAAATATCATTTTAGACCGTGAAGGCTCCATAGGGGTGCATAATGTAGGTGGGCCCCACCATGAGGCCCTACGGGTGGCTCATGCGGGGTATCTCAACTTGTCTGTCTTGGCATTTAGAAAGCATCTTTAGGTTGGTCCCATCACATGCAAGTGACCTTGAACACTCATTGCTCTTCTAGAAGATGAGTAGGGGAAAAATAAGATCTCACCCTCTTGATTTACTTGATTTACAGTTCCCTTTTGCTGCGAATCTGACAGATTTACACTATTTTGACCATAACTTTTTACGTGTAGCTCGGAATGACATGCTTCAAAAGACAAAATTGACCTTCTCAACATGTTTGATATGAATTTGGACTATTCTTCACGCCCATGCACCAAGGAATTCGGTTTGGAAGGTCCACACTAGGCTAGGGAACCTTTTGCTTCCAAGTATTCTTGTATGGGCCCTTTGCTTGTATGCATCCAAGGGGAATCATGCTTTTTCAAAAGGCTATGATGCTTAAACAAAAAGAGGAGGGCCCAATATTATTTGCTTGTGAAAAGAATATACAATTGGAGTCTTTTTGAAAGGAGAGAAACTATATGTATATTCTTAAGAGATATTGGGCCACCTATGTAAGGGGCATAGAAGACTTGTAGAGAGGGACCATAATCTTTGGTAAAGACAAGTGGAGAGTTGATTTCCATGGGAATTTATCTATATGGGGTGGAAGATGGATATATTATTTTTCTACTACTAATTCACAAGAGGTAAGAAAGTTTGGGGGTATATAGTTGGTTATTGTATGCTTATTCTATTTACAAAGCAAAAAAGAAAAGGGTGGTAATATAAATATATGACTAAGGTGACATTTTTGGGAAGAGTATAATGTATGTGTCGCCACAAATGTTAAACTAAAAGGGGGGATTTACTCTAGATAACTTAATAGCGTAGAAAAATATATACACATATAAGGAAGAGGACGTTGAGGAGGTTGACAAATGTTGCAAAAAGATGGTTACCATTTTATGCCACTCACCGGCTTCCAAGAGATGCATTGTACAATTCTTCCATTTATGATTTGATGGAACCTCAAGGCCAAGGTACTTGAAGCTATCTACCACTTCAAGTTGCTCATCGTTGTATACAATGCATGGATTTTCATCATTGAGGGTCTTTACAAGCATAACCTTGGTTTTGGATCCATTCACGGTCAGCCCACTATGTAGGCAAAAGCGTTCCAAGACACTCTTAATCTTTTATGCATCTTCTAAGGTATGTGCCAAGAGAACTACAATATCAACATAAAGCAAAATCATGATCACCGCATTTCCAATCTTAACCTCTTCTATGCCTTCTTGTTGCACAAAATCAAGAACCATGCATTCCAATTCATCAATGAGTAACCCAAAGAGGGTTGGGGAAAGTGGGCATCCTTGTTTGACACCAATGGTGCTTGCAAAAAAAAATGAAATTCCATCTCCCGTACATAGTCGACATATCACTTTTGGTAGATGCAAAAAAATGCATGCATAAATTGGCACTTGAAGGCTTTGCATACGTCTCCAAAGATTTCCTCGCGGTAACATGTCAAAAGATTTCTTGAAATCCACAAAGCAACAATACGACTTTTTTCCTTTCAATTGAGACGCTTCCATAAGAACTCGAAGAGTGACAAGGTGATCAATAGTGCTGTGATGCTTTCAAAAACGTGCTTGGCCTAGCACACGTTTGCTTTTCTTTTCAGCCCATTAACTTATCGTCGTCTCCATGATACATCCAAATAACTTGGCCATCAAATAACCAACCATTATAGTGTGATAGTGTTCACATTGTTTACATCTCCTCCTTTGTGCAAAGGTTTGATTCAATTTTTACTCCAATCATGAGGCATGACATGCTGAAGTGCAAGGTTAATCATATCGCATATCCAATATCGTGTTTTCTTGCTTGTCCATTTAATCATTCTAGACTTGATACCTTGAAGGTCCCTTGCCTTGCGGGTAGCAAGTTTCTCAAGCACGCAACATACATCTTCAATGGTAAAGAAGGGAGGCATAAACGGAAGGGAGGTACAACACTCCATCTTACCAACATTGGGTTTCTCATAGAGGTTCTTGCAATGCGTATACATATCCTCCATAGTCAAGTCACCAAAGCTCTCAACACGCTTGCCTTTTAAATTTGCCAAAACTTTCCACATGCATGTGCTTTCTCTTGCGCTAAAAGAAGTTGTTTTTTGACTTCCCACCTTCTCCTCTTTTTTTGAACAAGTGCTTTGTATGTGTGTGAATTTTCCAAGTAACCTTCCTTGTCTTTGCTTGCATCCAACCTTAGCAAGTGTTTTTGGGCTTGACTACATGCCATGTCGAACCATTTCTTCTTGGGGCTACCTTTCTTAGATCTTTTGCAAGACATGTGTCTCACCGAAAAGCATTCCCTCGCACAAGAGCAAGTTAGTTCTTTGCAAACTTTTCACTTGCATTCTAATGTTGAGATCTCTTGATGCTCTGTCATGCTTAACATTTGGTTCACCATATCAGCATATATAAGTACTCGTTTGAAGTCTAGACGTAGGTACAAATGATTCACATCATGATTAGAGGCTACATGCTCGGGTCTTTTACCACACTTGAGGACAATACATAGCATCCTATGATCCGATTTCGGATTCCATTCACCAAGTGTAAAGCTTTGTATGTATTCTAGATTGGCTTCCAAAAACAACATATAGTCAATCACACTATCACCGTTGTGCTATCTACATGTAAAGTCATTGGTGCCTTTCCATAAAGATACACCATTTGCAATGAGCATTCCGGTACTATTACACATATATAGAAGTGACTTTCCGCAGTGATCCAATTCTTTTGCATCATTAGAACTTCAATTATACATGTATGAGTCATCCATTCTTCTTGAGACATGCGGCATGTTAACTTGTTGTGTGTCGTGTTGTAACATATTTGTGCGAGCATTAATGTATCCAAAGACGATGATTTCACCTTGGTCCTTGTAATGAGAAATGTCTTCCTCTAGTTCAACAAAGGGCTGATCTCTATCCATATCCAAGTGAGCATAAAAGTTGGAGTCATAGTGAGGAATGTAGCAACCAACCACAAACATGACTTGACCATTGGGTGGGCTGACTTTCATCCATAAGTAGCGTTTATACTTATCTTCTTTAACAATGGAAACATCTTTCAAATTTTTTTGATCATACATGCTACACCTCCTTGGCCTCTACGTTGCTTTGCATATTTGGTACACATCAAAGAATGCACATCATATTTGTCAAATCCAAGAATTCGTTGCGCATCATGCTCCCATGTTTTGAGAAGAAGTATCACATCGGAGTCATTGGTAAGCTCATCAATGCCAATTCTTGCATTCCATGGATAGTTGTTACAATTCCAAAAGCTTATTCGCAAGCGTGAGTTGGTCTCATAGATCATGTGTCCCTTTTTGATGGGTGGACTTGCATCCTCCTCAAGTGACTTTTCTTCTTGAGATGAAACCTTGATCTTCTTGGTTCTTTCCTCTTATTCTTTGTGACGTACATTTTGTTCCATAAGTGTGCGATCCTCATATACATTAAAACCCGTTCCTTTGAGGTAGATCCAACTATTGTAAAGGATGATCTTTCTCTTTACCTCATCAGCCATGGTACATACAATAGGTCTTTCTCCCGAGCGAGGGACTCCTTGTTTTCCAACTTGATGTGCACCATAAGCCATAATTCCAAACATGCCAAAGTGTGTAGCAAAAAACTCTTCTCAATAGCAACCGCAAGAGATTGGGGTGTTTCCATGCTTTCTTCCTTGATTCCATGAATGACGATGTTCTTTAACACTAGGTTGGTAACGTAACAGGACATAAAAGTGTCCTTTCAGGGTTTTGAAAAAAACCTCCAAACCCATAGTAGATCCACTCATTTTGTAAAATCCTTTCATGAGGTTATAGTTCAAGGCCTACTAAACATGGAAAAAAAAAGAAACTTGTAAAATTTCTCATCTTTTGGTCACACCAAGCCTCCAAAGTTGATGGACCAGTGAATTTTTATCAAAACAGTCATTTCTTACATTTTGTTGCATAAAAATAAGATTAGGGATTTTTGTAGGACTTGAGATAAATTCCCTAGTTAACTTCAATGGGTTGGTGATGAGAACATATGATTGCTTCTCACTCACTATTTTATGTTTTGCCAAAATAAATAGGTACAAAAAAGTTGAATTTTTACCATTCTGCAAACCTATCATCAAAGTTTCTATAGCCACGCTCAATACAAATAATATATGGATGTTTTCTTAGTTCCCTATTGTCTTTTATGTTCATAAGGAGCCATGAAGCATGTCAAAATAATAATACATCTCTTACCAAGAGGAATCTTGGGGACAAAGATGAAGCGTTAAATACAACAAACATGAAAAAGCTGGGTTGAACATTATGAGTTGTAGAATCCCATACAAACTATTCAATATCTAGCCAAATTTGATCCTTATGACTATATATGGTTACTACCTACAAACTGCATGTAGTTGTCACAAGAAACTAGCAATATTGAAAAAGCTATACTTGATATCCTACAATGTTTCGTTTCCTTCCATAATTGAAAAAATCAACCATCGTTGTGTACTATGCAACATAGGGTATTAGGTGCCCCAAAACTCAAGGAATGTTAGCTTTATGTTACAATATGTGACATAGAAAATCACAAATGAATTTGGATATCATGAAATCCACCAAAAAAATCATAGAAGAGCTAAAATTGGCGAAAAAACAGGATTTGATAATTTTTGTAATTTGGTCATAACTTACAACTTTAATATTTATTTCTCCCTAGAAGCATCAGGACATGTTGAGGACTACTAAAAAAAGTTCTCTAGCATTATAGACCTCACAAACATGAATTCTAGAGTGGTATAGTTGCAAAAAGTCGAAAAAAGCCAAAAACAGGACCCGTTTTTTCACACAGTTTAGGTTGTGAAATGTTGTGCAAGGACAATCTTAAAGATGGAATTGATATTCCAAAAAAATGTCGGGTTTTTTTCAGCTCATGAGACAACTTTCTAGATAGATAGCACCTCAAAATCCATTTTGAAACTCTTGACATAATTCAAGGAAAATGGTCACTTCACAGGACATAAAAGTGTCCCATTACCAACCTAGTGTTAAGCGTTTTTGCCGTTCTTGTAGTTCTTGAGTGTCCACATTCTCTACATTCTTTGCTTGGACAAGGCTTGCGTGATAGGAGATGTAGAAACCACATTATCCTTACATATATCAGCCCATAATTTGGATGCATTTCTCATCTCACGTACATCATGTCGTATTGTATCTATTGTTTCCTCTTTCAATACATGATTACTCTCAACTTTGCTCAAGCGCTCTTTCAATACATTCATGTTCACAAGAGAGCGCTTACATTCTTGAACTTCATTCTCAATATACACCAAGAGTGTTGTTTGCATTTTAAGAAACTTCTTGAGGTGCTCATTCTCCACAACAAGAACTCTGAAAGTACCATTCTCCATTGCAAGTGTGTGCAACTCTTCACCTTGCTTGTTGACAGTTTCTTGTAATGAGATCAAGTAAGCCATGATAATTGCTTCCGTTGTTGTAGATGATGTGGTTGGATTAGCATCCAAATTTCTTGGAGATTTTGCATCATTATCCATGGTGAGTGTGGATTTTCCACCCTTGCGAGTTTTGTCCGACATTGCCTTCAAGTCCGCAACAACAAAAACACAAAGGTTTTACAGTTTTTTCAATTATGAGATGCTATTACAGCAAAGCCTTCCATTGCTCAAGAAAATTTTGTCTTTACATCAATGCGTAGAGGGCTTTGTGCTCTTTGATTGAGGCTATAGTTCACCTAAATTGGAGTTCAAATGAAGAAGTTACCTCAAATAGAGAGAGAGAGAGAGAGAGAGAGAGAGAGAGAGAGAGAGAGAGAGAGAGAGAGAGAGAGAGAGCAAAAAGTGGATGTAATAACGTCTTTACCACCTCAAGACATGTTTTTCAAAAAGTATTGACATAGATTCTCTCTATATCTTGGCCAGGATTACCTCAAAAAGAGAGAGAGTGAGATGGACAGAGATAGTTATATAGCGAGAACGAGAAGATTCTTTGTTGGTGTTTATATGTCACCCAATATCATAAAAAAATAGAGTAAAAGAAGTATTTTATGGGAAGTAAAGACTGAGGTGCTAGCTACAAATTGTAGAGAGAGAGAGAGAGAGAGAGAGAGAGAGAGAGAGAGAGAGAGAGAGAGAGAGAGAGAGAGAGTCCACCCCCAACCCTAGGGGTATGCCCACTTGGTGAGAAAAAGAACAAGAGTGAGAACCCATTTTTAAAGAGACCCTATCTTTACCCTTATTTCTCTGTATAGAGAGATAGGGAGTGGGTAAGAGAGATAGAGAGGGGGTAAAAAAGACGGTGCTGCTTATAATGCTAACATCCGGGATTCAAAGAGAGAGAGAGAGAGAGAGAGAGAGAGAGAGAGAGAGATAAAGAGAGAGAGAGAAAGAGAGAGAGAGAGAGAGGCCCAGCCCCAACCTGGGGAGTATGCCCACCTGGTGGGGGATAGCCCACCATGTGGACATACCCCCCTGCCAATGATTAGAATTTGAGTTGTCTTTATGAATATCTAACTTTCAATTCTTAAGTGATCTGTTTACTTGATAATGTATCAATCTTTCCTTTGCTTTCCAGACTTTGGTATTTTGGCAGAGTATAATTTTTCCAATAGTACACAGTAGCCATGACTATGCACACCATACTACCTATGACTAACACATTAGATGAAAATTTGTCTTGTAATGTTTATTATTTAGGAAAAAAACTTTTGTACATGTGTCATGGTATCCGTTCCATTCTCCAAAGAAAATGTAGGGGTATGTACCAAACTTTTATTGAACTAAAAAAGAAGTTAAATCATCTTAATGAATTAAAAATGGGATAAAAAGACACCATCATGTTGTATGTCGGAACAGTATGTCTGCCCGTCATTCTTCCTTTTCATTGTGTGTCCTTGCTTTGCTCATTACTCTCCTGCATTCAAACCAGTTGTTTCAGAGATATTTATCGCAGTATAACCAGGATTATGCATATCATGTTCTATTTCTTGTTCGTTGAGTATATTTATCAAAGATCTGGCCTTGAATCTAATACCAGGGAAGTTACCTTTCAAGAGAAACTATGGGATTAATGTTTTGATGCGGGCTTTTTTGAATTTGTTAGAAGTAAACATAAAGCTTAGCCGTTGGAAATCATTAAATGCTATAACCACGCATGAAGCATTATAAATAATGGGTAAGATCTGTGACACACACACTTTGTATGCTAATTGTGTAGGGGATTGCTGGATGCTTGTATGAAAGATACTTGGTGTCCTGGGAATGTGTCTTTTCTCCATGCTATTTCCGTAGTATATACCCCGATAAAAGGTCTTTATAGAATTATATTCGTGTTCAAATATGTAACCTTGTATGAGTTGGTTTAACTAAAATGATATCCAATGGATATATTGTAAAGGGGTCCTTAGGGGACAAAGGTTTGTTGTGATTCATGCATTGCATAATATATGTGTAATTAATGAATAGAAGATCATCCATATACTGATTAGAATGTATAAAAGCTAAAAGCATATCAAATTTATTGAGTCTAGATAATTTTCTAACATATTCAAGCTCAAACCAAGCTAGGTATAGATTGCACCATAAAGGAGAACATGAGTATCCCATTGGGATTCCTTTAGCTTGTCGGTATATATCCAACCCTAACCGCGAGAAGCAATTGTCTAACACAAAGCTATTTAAAGCATCAAAGAATTCGAACGACCATTTAAATTTTTATTTCTTTTTCGTAAGGTTGATTTTTCTTCTAGATGGCTTAAAACCGTTATAATCTTGAGTAGTTATTAGTCTTTTGATGTTTCTTAAAGAATCCGTCATGCTGTGTTTTCCATGGTGAGGAATTTCTTCATAACAAGCTTTAATATCATATGTATGTATAGAATAAATCATTTTCGGAAGGTTTATTAAAGCTTTGTATTGGTTGTTAATGATCCAGTACGCATTTGTATTAAACTTTGAGAATGTTTGAAGGTTTTTTTTAATTCAATAAGCCCATTAAATAAACCTTGCAAAAAATTAGTGATCATCTAGCCACAAGGGAGAGAACACAATCATGGGAATTTGTTATCCAACGAGATTCTAATTTATGAATTTTATAGTTTCCCATAATGTACGGAAGGCCTTTATTAGGAGAAGGTATAACATTAAACTCCTTGCATCGTGAATTAATGAATGACATAATGGTATTATTGCATTCTTGTATAGGCATGAATTTCAAAGAATTCAATCTATTCTTTGTATGCAATATAATGATTTGTTTACAAATAAAGACAAAAGTTTGGACTGATTTGTCCAAACCACATAAAAATGTGATTTTGGATAAATTCCAATTCGTCTAAGATATCATTTTCCATGAACCAAGAAATTTGGTTATGCCTATAGATTGGGAAGGTAGATTGGAAGGTTTTTTCTAGTCTTTCTTCAATCAATTAGAAATGAGACGGTGTACAATTTATATTTAACACAACTGGCATAATTTTGTCCAATCTTTCTTGAACTCGGCCTTAATTGAATGCAGATGCAGAGGGACAAGGAGGATATGGTTAAGGCCTTTGGATACGTTATCCGTTAATGTGTGGTGTGTAATGAAAGTTGGGTGAGTAGTAAGAACATGCTCACCAAGATGGCCAAAAATTTCCAAGAAGTTTTTAAATCCTTTTTGTGTATGGCATACACAAGGTTCACTAAGATTAAAAGGTTCCACAAAAGTGTCAAATGGTTGATATAAATATTGGCCCATATTGTTCGTCCGCTTCCATCCAAATTTTATGTAAAAGTGTTCAAGATTATTTTTGATACCAATATCCTTTCACAATTCCTCAAAAAACATGTGGGGGTGCACAAACTCCATAAATTTATTAGTGAAGTTAGGTGAATAAAAAGACGTCTTCTTTTTTTACCCTCTTTAAACCATTGTAAATCATTAGTTTTAGTAATTAAATGTCGTACCTTGTCATCTGTACTGTACTCTAGCATTCTTGGAGTTTTGCCAAAGTCTTCAAATCCGCAAAATTGTAGAGGTTTTTTTGAAGATGATGCTATATTGCTTGGTGTGCTAGCAATACACTTTAGTTGTTCCCTACTTCTAGAGGGCTCGAACATTGTGTCGATGGTTAGACCGACTGGGTGATGTTCAACGTGAGAGAGGAATGGAGTTCCTGGTGTATATAATACTAAACCTTTTGCTACATCAATCAAATGTTCATGAAGAGCATACAAAACCACTACCACATATCAAACTTCAATGGGAAAGGATGTTACCCAGCCAATGAAGGCACATACTTGTGCGGGTCCAGAGGAATAAGAAAAGAGCCTTGGGAGGTTTTGAAATACAAACAATAGAAGGTGATCAAACCATATGATCGTTGCTGGGCAGCTACTGGGGTTCTTCTTACAAGTGCACTTGATGAATGGTCTCTATGTGTTCCAACAATTCTTCAAGAACTTTTGAATGTTGTTTTCTTTCTCATTGAGTGATAGTCCCTTTGTACGTGCCACCATGGAAGTATTAGAGCACTTTTTACTGTCAATGTCTGAAAATTTTATCTACTTTGGTGTAAAAGGTTTATCCTATGATAGTAGATGCTTTGATTGAAGTGCCGATGTTTTACATTTTTCTACCACATCAGGTGGTAGACTACAAAGTAGAGCTAAGGAATTAATAGTGAAAGGAGCACATTGATTCAGTATATCAAAATCCGAGAGTTTGTTTTCAAGACAAACAACGTCAAGATCAATTTGTCTGAAAGGGAGTAGTGGAATGACTTCAGGAAAATGTTTGGGCATAGATCTGTCAATTTTTTGACAAGAAAGGTCGTTAGTTAGGCCGAGGTCATCCTTTTCTTCTTGATCTAAAATCTCTAGATCTAAAAGAGGGTTCACAATCTCTTGAGACTGTTTGATTGCCAGAGGAAGGATAGGAAGATTACTAATGAAATAAAGCTTATTAGCTATGGAAGGTAGTGATGAGAAATAGAAGTGTAAATGAGAGCAATATTGAGAATCAATAAAGCATAACGATAATAAAAAAGAGCTTAATGCATTAATTAGTTGTGCTAGATCTATTCTGGCAAGGGCTAAGAGTTTTAACCAATCATTAACAGAAGTTTTTTTTAAATATGAAAGCTCTTGCTCTTGTATTGCCTTTTTCTCATAGTGAAGAAGACTTTGATGAAAGTCAGTCCCCTTGAAGCAAATGACCAAGAATTGTGTACCAAAAGGAGGGATATGAATCCTTTTATCGTCGGAATACCCAAAACGTGAAAGAGATACAATCCAGCCAGCTTGAAGGATGTTTAAACAGACAAAATTATACACAATGTAGAATGAAGGCAAGTTGAATATATGATAGTTGTCCGACCAAGAACAACTCGGGAAATAGAAAGAGAGAGATTAAATTTGATATCCCCTCTTAGAGAAGCATATATTGACACGACCAAATTATATAATAAATAAAGATAGTAGACAATAGCCAAAGACAAAATTCAATATTTTTTGTTGGTACATGCGTTCGTGGTAGGAGAACAAGTGAGCTTGAGAACCCATGAAAGAATAGACCTATACATGTCACAATACAACACAAGCAGCTAGTTAGAACATGGGCAACCTTGACTGGAAGAGAGGTATCCAAACAGTCTATTCTGCTTCTTATTGTTGTCCCATAGCCCTAAACCCCTTCACTCTCCTTATATGCATTTTGAGGGAGTTTTTTCTTTCCTTATCTATCAGGCATGATCCGTTTTTTAATGGTATTTTCTATAATAGGTTTGTTTGGTAGACTTTCCTCTACCATAATTTCACCGGGTACACTGGATGTTTCTGTTTTGATGATGAAGACTAATTTGCATCCTTTCTAAAAATCACATATGGCAGAGGGATGTGGATTTCCATTGGATAGGTAGCATCTCATGCGAGTTTTTGGGCTCACATTCTCAAAGGATGGTATATCCTCCGTAGTTTGGTTTCTGATAGAAAGCATCATACCCTGTAGTATAATTTCATAAACCAGATCTTGTCTGTTAGTGGTCTATGCTAGATGCTAGCTTCTAAGAGTAGCTTGAGAAACCTAAGGCAGAAAGCAACAACTGCATAGTGATTACATATGAAATTGGAAAATCTACTCTCCAAGTGGATAGAATGAGAGCCTAAGAGGATAAAGAGAGGGAGATAGAGAGAAAAAAAGATAGAAAAGGAGCTGCATTTTGGGGTTATATAAAGGATAAGATATATACTACTTGTATTTTGCCAAAATTTTGGCAGAGTCTCCTTTGTAAGTAGACCTATTTTTCAAAAAGTAAACCGGCCCTCCTTTTTTAGGAGCCTCACATGAGGAATTTGTTTTAAATAATAAATATAGAACTACCCAACAAAGTATGTACGCAGTTTACAAGACACGGTTATGTTAGACTTTTAAAACTTAGAAAATATTTTCCTTTTGTTAGAAATTTTCTAGAATTTTGTTTGTAATTAGACATGTTTTTCAAAATAAACATGCCCTCTTCTCCAAGGAGCCTCACATGAGGATTTTCTTTTCAACAAAATCCATTTTGAAAAACTTTCCTCAAAAAAGTATATTTCATTACGTCAATCCTGAAACAAGCATATTTTGTATCTTTTCTATTTTGCCAAATTTTTGGTAGAGTTTTGTTTGTAATTAGGTCATTTTTTCAATTTAAGCATGTCCTCCTCTCTGAGGAGCCTCACACGAGGATTTTCTTTTTAATAAAAAATTGGAAACTCTTTTTCAATGTGCATACCAGCCAGCATACCAATCCCACAATAACTTACTTTACAAGTTCTTAGTTCAATCTATAAAACGTAAAGCATACCTTTTCCATTGTTTCAAGACCAATACTCAAAAGTAACTTTGTTTACAAACTTATTTATTATAGTGTTAAGAAAAAACATAGAACTTATGCTAGATTTCGGTTAAACATCCTCTCAGTAGACTGAAAGTCTACCTAAAAGCTCAGAGTCGTCATTCGTATGCTTTGTGTTGAAACCGTGTCGAATGATTTTCGTTTGTAAGGCTGCCAAAAAGACCATACAAGATGCTATTCCTTGAGTGGATGTTTATCACTATGTGACATACATTCAACCTGTGTTCAAATATGTATTATCCCAAAAGAACTTTTTGGTATATCATCTGTATGTTTATGGAATTAAACACATATATCCAAGTATTTGTCCTACTGCTGATTAGTTTTTCATTACCTCAGTTTTGTTTTTGCTGAATGTTTTAATGGAAAATAAAGAGCTATATCGGCCTTCTAATTTCTTGTTTTTTTATCAAACCATATACTCAGCTAGTGTCTACTGCCATGCATATGAGATACTTCATAATCTATTAAAAGCTTCCCAAAAATTTGTCTTTTTTTTTTAGCCTAAAGACTCGCATGGTTCATCCATGCTAGCTGGTAGATTATATAGTGTTTTCGACCATGCGTTTTTTTTTTCTTTAGAGCAGTTCTCCTCTCCTATGTTTTTAGATTCATACTCAACAGGTATAAGGACTGCACTATGCTGAAAAGAGTCAATACATCTAGTTGATCACAATTTTTAAATTACATGCGTATCACATTACTTTAAAATCCATCAAAAGCAAAGCGTTTAAATGAAAAACATGAATAAACAATGTCTGATTATCATTTTTTGAGATGAGGAGTAGCACTAAGACTTCATTTTGTGTTGCTTTTTCCGCTACCCAAAGATGCCACTGATCGCGATATGTGATGATCCACGGTCTTTGTGCAAAGGGATAGTGTACCGTAAGCGGTGTGTGTTTGTGTGGGTGTGTGTGTTTGTGTGCAGTCTATGCACAATGTATGAGAGGAAACAGGTAGCAAACTGCCTTGAGTGTGTGTGTGTGTGTTGTGTATAAAGCGGACTCTGTTGTATGCATAGACCAGATGGAGTCCCCGGGCATCACCTTACTGTGTGAAGAGCGCTTATGCATATGCGTACGTTTTTCGATTTCCAAGCCTGTGTTTTTATACTTATAGCACAACAGATCACCATTTGGTGCTTTCTATATAACCATGTGGCAATATACTCAGTGTAAGGCGCCACCTTTTTTATTTCCTTATCAAGCCTACACCTCACGCTGACTTCAATACTTTTTTATGAACTTTTTTTATTTGTCCCCATCCACATTCAATGTTGACAGTAACTGAGCTTCTTTAAGTTATGTTCCATTCCCTATTTAGCTTGGATTTCCAATATGTAGGAGAGAGAGAGAGAGAGAGAGAGAGAGAGAGAGAGAGAGAGAGAGAGAGAGAGAGAGAGAGAGAGAGAGAGAGAGAGAGAGAGAGAGAGAGAGAAGTGGATGTAATAATGTCTTTACCACCCCAGGACATGTTTTCCAAAAAGTATCGACATAGATTTTCTCCATATCTCGGCCAGGATTATCTCAGATAGAGAGAGAGAGTGAGATGGACAAAGATAGTTATATAGCGAGGACGAGAAGATTATTTGCTGGTGTTTATATGTTGCCCAATATCATCAAAACATTGAGTGAAAAAAGGTTTTTATGGGAAGTAAACACTAAGGTGTTGGCTACAAATTGTTGAGAGAGAGAGAGAGAGAGATAGAGAAAAGTGGATGTAATAACATCTTTACCACCCCAAAACATGTTTTCCAAATCGTGTTGACATAGATTTTCTCCATATCTCGGCCAGGATCACCTCAAATAGAGAGAGAGAGAGAGAGAGAGAGAGAGAGAGAGAGAGAGAGAGAGAGAGAGAGAGTGAGATGGACAAAGATAGTTATGTAGCGAGGACGAGAAGATTCTTTGTTGGTGCTTATATGTCGCCCAATCTCATCAAAAAATTGAGCCAATAGAAGTTTATTATGCGAAGTGAACACTGCGGTACTGGCTACAAATTGGAGAGAGAGAGAGAGAGAGAGAGAGAGAGAGAGAGAGAGAGAGAGAGGCCCACACCCAACCCTGGGAGTATGCCCACTTGATGATAAAAACAACGAGAGTGAGAACCCATTTTCAAAAAGACCCTGTCTTTACCTATATTGCTCTGTATAGAGAGATAGGGACTAGGTAAGAGAGATAGAGAGGGGGTAAAAAAGAAGGTGCTACTTATAATGCTAACATATGGGATTTAGAGAGAGAGAGAGAGAGAGAGAGAGAGCGAGTAGTCATGTAATCATTTCTTCTTCTTTTTTTTGTTTTTCTCTTTGATTTTGTATTTGCTAGCGTTGTTGTTGTGGAGCATTGGTCACACCTCAATGTTAGTTTGCAGGTTAGTGCGCTCTCTTTGGCTGTGTTGACCCCCATGTCCATTGCAAAGAGAGAGAGAGAGAGAGAGAGAGAGAGAGAGAGAGAGTTTAGACACCAGTCCTTGGTTGAGTTGATCCTCCTGACACAATCCAAGGATGTTTTAGGCTTTAAACACTTCTTCCTTGACTGTTGTTGACCTCCGTGTTGCACTGCAGAGAGTAGCTTAGGATGTGCAATTAGATTTCCCATCTCCGGTTGTTGTTAAGCACTAAGTAGCATTGTAGGGAGGGATTAGCTATCTTACATCCTTTCTACTTGGTTGTTGCTGACCACTGTGTTGCATTGCAGGATGACTGGGTTTAATAGATTTTTCTCCTTTGTCTGTTTTGCTGACCACCATGTCACACTTTAGGGAGGGGTTTAGGGTTTTTAAATCCCTCATTCTTGGTTTTTGTTGACCATTGTGTTGCACAACAAGAAGATTGGATTCAATAGATTCCTTGTCTTTGGTTGTTGCTGACCACCGTGTTGCAGTGTAACTATTGCTAACCATCACGTCTCACTGCACAAAGATTGTATTTAATAGATTCCCCACCCTTGGTTGTTGCTGACCACCGTGTCGCACTGCAGGGAGGGGTTAGGTATTTTAAATCCTTTGTTTTTGGCTCTTGCTAACCATCGCATCTCACTACATAAAGATTGGATTTAATAGATTCCCCATCTTTGGTTGTTGCTGACCACCGTGTTGCATTGCAGGGAGGGGTCAGGTATCTTACATCCTTTGCTCCTGGTTGTTGTTGACCATCGCGTCACACTGTAGGTTGATTGATAAATTTCCCGTCTCTAATTATTGCTAACCACCATGTTGCACTACAGAGAGGGGAAAGGTATTTTAAATCCTTTGTCCTTGACTACTACTGACTACCACGTTGTACTACAAGGAGATTGATCTTAATAAACTTTTTGTCTCTGGCTGTTGCTGACTATCGCGTCCCACTGCAAGGAGGAGTTTTTATTTTTAGTCTTTTGATGGTTGTTATTATTTTTTATGAAATTTTTTATTTTTTGTTATTTATAGTCATATAAGTCAATTATATCTATTCTAGATCTACCGTTTAATTTTATTTGCTTTATGCATTTCTAGGCTTCAATCATGGTAGAGACAAAGTTAACACCTCAACTTGATTTTATCTCTCTATGGAGCTTCAAATGATAATTTGCATCGGGCATTTGATCCACTTTAGGTAAAGTTTGATGATTTCATGATTGAACTTGTGGAACAGTGGTGGCTGAAACTATGCAATGCATCTCTTGTTTCATTTGATTGAGCTTTGCACACTAATGGAGTAATGCACAACACAGTAAAGCAATGAGTAGGCCAAGACACTAGAAGCTTTGAGAGTATGGTTCATCCAAAAATCAAAGCGAAACATGGAATCAAAGAGCGGATGCAGCTTGTGTCACGTGACAGAAAAAGCCGGAGCAAAACACCTTTATAGTTTTGCCTCTTTGCCAATTCGGATTGTTAGCGGGTCGCGGCAAGGGGATGTCTACAACATAGCTTTTTGTACTAAGGAAGCGACTCGGGATGGGGCACGGAGACTTAATGAGAGTGTCAGTCTCACCAAAGTAAACTCAGAGGGCTATTCACACTATGACAAAGGAAAATCAACCAATTCCTAGTCAGAAAATCAGTCTATGTCCGATCTCACCGCTCTGGGTCATTACGCCTTTTTGGCATTTAAACAAATTTGGAATGCAATGAAACTTAAGGAGAGGTATTACAACACCTAAGGGCACAATCCTGAAAGGTTCTGTAGCCATCTGGAAAGGTACATAAATCACGATCCATCACAAAAAATGTGCAAAAAACTGAAACAGAACTACACGGAAGGGTCCCCCTTAAGCATAGAAACACTTATCCAATGTCAAAACATAAAAAAACAACCATTTAAGACCTCAAATCAATGCATTTATCTCACAAGCAAGACGTCGCCAACCACATCAGAATCGAGAATGATTAGATTTAGATTGTAGATCAAGAGACAAGGAACACAATGTGGTATTCAAAGTTGAATTTTGATTACCAGACAAGGAGAAAACTGGATTACAAGTTGTAGCATAAATAATCTCTCACAATCAAGGTCCAATACTTCTTCAAGGTAATGGTTTTATGTTTTTTTCAAAACTAAGGTTTCGATTTAAGAGCTAAGGGGACATTCCCACGGTCATTCGGCCATTTACAAGGTGTGTAGACTCAGAGAGTCTAAGAGGGCATGACAAAATATATTACAATTGAGAATCCTCATTAGCAAAATTACATCGCTTCTTTTGAAAAAGTGAGCAAGTACAACAAGGTTTGGTGTACATCCACGTTTTATGTGTCAGTCCGTTGTGTCCACCAAACAGGGACCACAAACTTTATCCACTCAAACACCTGCAACTACAACTCCAAAGACTCTATGGATCTACCAACTCAAGCCCTTGCCCAAGTGCTTCAACTTATAAGGAGTCTCGACAATAAGGCAGCTAGGAACTCCTTCAAGTACACAGGTGTAGTATAATTTTGTCCTCATTAGAGATTATCCATGGAATCTCCAAAACAATCCGTGCTACTAACTCCCCACTTTCTCCATCTGATGCAATGCCTTTAAGAAACAATGAGTTTAATTGTTGTAGTTGTTTACACAGCATCTCCCTCTCTCCCCTCAAAACAGATGCGACTGCTCATTTAACATAGGCTCCGGTAGAGAGGTACAGAGTACATACTCCCTTCATGGTAAGACGTGCAAGCACACACGCATGTATGAAGCCACGAGGTCTTGTGTAGCTTGATATTGAGGATAGAAGTCAACTCCTACACGATAGCCACCCTTTCATGCTCCACATGGATGCCACTTTACTACATTTAAAAAGGTTATTGTGTGATAAATCCTTGCATGTCCATCAAGAGAAATGACCAGCTTCCGATATTTGAAGCCCATGAAACATGATCCATTGGCTTATCTAGCTCATCCACGTCTCTCAATTCAGTAGCACAAAACCATCACTAGTGAGACTATTCAAACTCCCACACTTTAGCAACATTAAATGAGGATGAGGACGAGTTGCATCCAAAAGCAAATGCAGGCTACAGACTTCTTGAAGTTGAACTCCTCCAACCATGGATGCTTCCAAAAACATGTATTTGCAAGTAATCTCAATTGGGGTTCTTGAACTTTGGAAGTCCACATGTAGCTGCCACTTTGATGCACTCTATTGAGAACGTCGGCCTCTGTCACCCCTTTGGCGCTCCCTCCTCGTATTGTAGCAGATCGCGGCCTCTCCTATTGACCACCCCCATCAAGAAACACAGGTTGTTCCTCTTTCGCTCACAAACAAGACGTCGTAAACCATAGCAAAATCAAGAATGATTACACTTAGATTGTAGAGCAAGAGATAAGGAACACAATGTGCTATTTGGAATTCAATTTTGATTACGAGACAAGGAGAAAAGCGGATTACAAGTTGTAGCATCAAGAAGCTCTCACAGTCGACATCCAATACTTCTTCAAGCTAATGATTCTATGTTTTTCCAAAAGTAAGGGTTTTGAGTTAAAAGATAAGGGGACTTTCCCACGCTCATTTAACCATTTACAAGGTGTGTAGACTCAGAGAGGCAAAGAGGGCATGAAAAAATATATATATTTGAGAATCCTCATTAGCAGAATTACATCGATTCTTTTCAATAATTGAGTGAGTACAGCAAGGTTTGGTGTATATCCGTCTTTTACGTGTCAATCCGTTTTGTCCACCAAACATTCCCCCCTTCCTATTCATTGCATGTCCTCGTGCAATCTGTCCTTGGCTATCTTCTAGTAATTGATCAATCTTTTTTCTAGCATCCCAGTGAGGTGCCTGAACTTTTGTGCCCTTGCCTCAATCTCCACTTTTGTCACTAGCTCTCTGAAAGGATTATTGTTGCTGAGAGTGTTCTGATAGTCTATGTGTCAAGCTGGTAGATTGTTGGTCATGGGATTAAATATGGAGGAGTCTACCTCAAAGAATCCGGTCATGAATGCCTCCTCGAAAGTTTGCATGTAGTGGGAGGACAAGAACATGACTCTTGCATATAATCCCATGGGGAATTTTTTGCTGGGATTTTGTCTCCAAATTCAAGCAGAGCCATCTTGTGCTTTCCACAAAACCTACCAGGGATGCTCCATTGCCTCTAGATCATTAAATGCCGTTACGTAGGTGATTAGCATCTTGGCAGTTTTCACGAGCATCTCCGTATGCGAGATCAGGTATCTCCTTCATCATGTTGATGACCCACTTGAGTACCTGAACCATACACTTTTCTGATGAGGGATTGTTATTGCTTGGCTTTGTTATGACCGGGTAATTCAACATCGGTCTTTTGCTTTGCCATGAGTAAAAGCTTTCCCAGGATCGTTGTCTATTGATGGGACAGTAAGCTGGGTCGACCCTGAGATGTTGTGGAGCATTTCTATAGTATGTTTCATTTGTTGGTTGTGTTGACGGACGCAAAGCGGACCTCAAACCCCGACGGCCTCTAAAACGCCGGGGGTCGAATGGCACGCCTCGAGCCTGCCACGGTAAAGTGAACAGGGGGCACTACCTAGCTTTGAGCGGCTACGATGCAAAACCGCGATGGTATGAACACCGCAAACCTACACACCAAGAGAGAGAGAGAGAGAGAGAGAGAGAGAGAGAGAGAGAGAGAGAGAGAGAGAGAGAGAGAGAGAGAGAGAGAGAGAGAGAGAGATAGATTTTCAAATGATGAAAACCCTCCGGGGTGTGAGGGTGAATTATTTATGAAATATTTACAAAGTGGCATGCAGTGGTGGTAGAGGGGTAGGGAGAGGAGGTGGTGCAACCTACTTGGTGCGTTCTCTAAGATTACTCAATGATTGTGAATACTCACTACCAAGAGCGTGCATATGTGTGTGTATCGACCATTGGAGTCGAGAGATGGATGTGGTTCCCTTCGCATGGTGCAATTCCCAAGGCAAACCCAACATACACGCCCCATCCCCGTGATGGTGATAGTGTCAATCCATCCCACTACACTCTACCAAATGCTTGGCTCCTCATGAATTCCCCCCCCCCCCCCCGATAGTGACTTCTAAGTCCCAATTTATACGTGTCGGCTGCTTGGAATATGGTAATCCTAGTGTGGTTAGGGTAAGCTTAATCGGGGGGACAAAGCAAGTGGTGGGCCCGGTGTGGTTGACCCTTGCTTTGTTTTGGGAGGTTATTTAAAGATGGGAATCTCTAGGTGGGCCTTTGTGACCATCACCTAGAGAGGATATTTACGAAAATGGAAATTTACAATGGATTGGGTGCAAACTGAAGATAATGATGAAAATAACATATAACTTATTGGGATGGCGTCGTGGTTGCGTGTTACCGACGAATGGTGAGTTGTTGGTGCGTCGGTGTCAAGCGTACTTCTTTTCGGAGTCGGCCGAGGCATGCCTTCGGTGCATTTTCTCTTTTTGTTGTTGGCGGTGCGTGCTTTGGATCCTTCTTCTTTATTCGTTGATGTCGTAGTCGTTTCTCCTCCTTTGTATTTGTGGTGCGGTGCGTATATGCATTTGTGTGTATGTATTCGTGCATAAGGACGGGTGTGTGTGTATGTATATGTATGTGTGTGTGAAGACGTGCGTGGGAAGGGGGCTTTATATATATATATATATATATACTTTTTTTTTTCTTGTTGATGGCGGATGGCCGGCGGCTGCCTTCTGCTGCGCGAGGCGAATGGGGGGGGGGGGGGGGGGAAATGAGGGTGGGGGTAGAGAGAGTGTGTGTGCGGTGCGTGTGTGTGTGTGTGGTCGTGTGTTGCGGTATGCTGTGTGTGTGTGTTTGTGTGTGTGTGTGTGTATATGATGCTGAGCGCCCGGGTGGGTGTGTGGGTGGTCCTGCGGACTTGAGCACACAGCGCTGAAGAGGAGAGAGGGGAGGGGGGGGGGGATTGTGTGTATGGTGAGAGAGAGAGAGAGAGAGAGAGAGAGAGAGAGAGAGAGAGAGAGAGGGTGGTCCTATTGACGCTCTCCGTGAGAAGGAGAGAGAGAGAGAGAGAGAGAGAGAGAGAGAGAGAGAGAGATTTTCCTTTGCATGGCCTAAGCGCCCGGGTGAGAGAGAGAGCGAGCGGGTCTGCACCAAGCTGAGAGAGAGAGATTGTGAGGGAGAGGGAGGGGTGAGGCTTTGGATAAGAGAGAGAGAGAGAGAGAGAGAGAGAGTGAGGGAGAGGGAGGGATGAGGCTTTGGATAAGAGAGAGAGAGAGAGAGAGAGAGAGAGAGAGAGAGAGAGAGAGAGAGAGAGAGGAGAGGGAGGGGAGGGGGGGTGAGGTGTGGAGTGGGTAGGGGACATGTGTGGGTGAGAGAGAGAGGGGGGGGGGTTCATTGTCTTGCATGGGATCTTGAGGACAAGGGGGGGGGGGGGGGGGGGGAACTAGTCAATGGGTGGAGTGAGGGAATATATCCGCGGGCCAAGAGGGGGGGAAATGAGGCCGAAGGGAGGGGAATGAGGCCAAGGGAGGGTGAGGCGAGCAGGTGGGGAAGAGGGAGGAGGTAGGGGAGGGAATATTAGCGGGCCAAGCGGGGGGGGAAGTGAGAGTGGGGGGGGGGGAGAAATGTGAGGGGGAATGTAAAGGGTGAGTGTAAGAATACGGAGAGCGGAGAGGGGGGGGGGGGGGGGGGATTCCATACGGCTCACACAGAGGGAGCACGAGAGAGGGGTCAGGATGTTTTTTTCAAAGCCTCCGCCTGGCCGGGGGGGTTTGAGAGTGGGGGTAAATTGGGAGAGAGGATATTAGGGGGGGGGGGGGGGGGGTATGTAGGGAAAATGAGGGAGAGAGCGAGAGGGTTTTATTTATCCAATGCCCATCGGGCGGGGGGGGGGGGGGGGGGGGGGGGTAATGAGAGTGGGGGTAGAGAAAGTACGTTTTTTTTTCCCTTTGATTTTCGAAAGTCGGCTATCATTAGCCCTCTCCCTTAGGCTAGAGGCATTCATGCTTCTAGCCCTTTTTCTGCTTCTTCAGTTGGGTTCTCCCTCTTCTGTAATGTCTAGCACAAATTCTGGGTCAAACCTAAGAAAATACCTTTTCAGTCTTCATCCATTGACCCTAGTCTTGTGAATTCTCCCATCTGCTTCAATCAGCTTATAGCTACTGGTACCATAGTGTTTCTTGATGATGAATGGCCCTTCCCATCTTGGTTGAAATTTCTTATCCTTCCTAGTGTCAAATCTGTTGTCGTATCACAGTACTAACATGCCTTTTTGCATTCCTTTTTCTTTAAGCTCTTCATTGAAAGTGAGCCAACGTCGTTCTACCTGTGCTGCATAGTGATTGATTGCTTCTTCCCTATCTAGTTGGAGTGTCTCTAGATCCAAGATGTGGTTTTGGGGTTTTACAATTGGACGGTGTGTCTGGCTATACAAGACTCGCAAGCTGGCTATTTGTACCTCAATGGGTAGAATTGCCTCCTTTCCATAAACTAGATGGAAAGGAGTGAAACCTAGTGATGTTCGGAATGTTGTTCTGTAGGCCTAAAGAGCTTCCATGAGATGTTTATCTTAGTTCCCTGTGTGGTTGTTCACCTGTTTTGTGATGATTTTGCAAATCATTCCATTTACCTTCTCTACCAGACCATTGCATTGTGGGTAGTATGGTGTGGAATGCCTACGTGTGATGCCTTACTTCTTCATTAGTTCTCCCACCAAATCACGTCTGAATCCTGGTCCTCTATCTAATATTATCTCAAGACGAGTGCCAAAACGGCAAACGATATGCTCAAAAATGAACTTTGCCACCTCTTGGGCTATAATGCAGGTAGTGGCCGTTGCTTCTGCCCATTGAGTCATGTAGTCTACACCCACTATGATGTACAGTTTACCTGATTGGGCCCTTGGTAAAGGACCGATTGCATCTATTCCCCATTTCTCAAAAGGACCATATGAAATGATAGGGGTTTGTGGCTCGTAGGTTAACGTGCAATCACTGGCCACTTGACAAGCCTCACATGTTTTACACCAATGGTGTACATCCCTGTTCAAACTAGACCAAAAGTATCCTGCCTGTAGAATCTTCCTACTGGTGATATCTAGAGAAAAATGACCGCCGCAGACGCCGTATGGCAACTTGAAATTACCTCTGTGATTTCACTGGAGGTTGGCACCCACCTGAGAATTTGATCTTTGCCCTTACAATACAAGTGGTTGTCTATAAGGCGATACCTAGTAGCCTTCCTTACCAGCCATTGTTTTTGGCCTTTGGTGTGTCCTGCTGGACATTCTGCTTTATCTAGAAAACTGATGATATCAAGCATAGCATCCCTACCTTGGAAGAGGGGTAGTTTTAACTTGATTGCTCCTATGGGAACGTCTTGTATTCTTTCTTTAGCTAGTGTGTCTGCCTCTTGATTTTCAGCTCTGGGGACATGGAAGAGTTTCACTGCTTCAAACTTCTTTAGAAGGTCCTTAACTTGGCGAAGTTGACCAAGTAAAACCTGATTTTTGCACTCCCAGGTGCCATTTATTTTCCTTATCAAAAGCAAAGCGTTGTCGAACACATTTAGGCGCTGAATTCTTTGTGAAATACATTGTTCCAACCCAAGGATTAAGGCTGCATATTCTGCTTCATTGTTGGAGTGGGAGTGTAATAACTGCCCCATGGAGAATACTCTTTCTTGCTGTTCGTTGAAAATGACCATGTCTGCCGACTGATCCATTGTTCTCTTGTATGCTCTGTCAAAGAAAAGAGAGTGAGCTCTCTCTAGCTTAGGATGTTCTATTGATGGTGTTCCTTCCTTTGCCTCCGTGTTGAACTTCAGCTTCTTCTCATAATGGCGATGAGTGAGGATTCCTGCTAAACTAGCCCTGGTGGATTTTTCTACTTGCATGGTGTAGTCAAACTCTCGTAGTCTAATTAACCACTTTGAGATCCTAGATGAGACATCCGTGTGTCGTATTACATATGGGAAAACCTCCTCCATTGTCAGGATTACAAAGGGTCTAGGAAGGAGATAGGAGCGGAACATTGTGGTAGCAAAAATTAGTGCTAGAACCATGTGTTCTACTTCGGTAAATCCTTTTTCTGATGGGGTCATGACCCGACTAGAGAAGTAAATAGGGCGCATGAAAGAAGTTTTGGGATCCTTTTGGATTAGCATTGCTCCTAGTGTATCATTTACCACACTAGGGTTCACATAAAATGGCTTGTCCCACTTAGGAGGTGAAATGATGGGAAGTTAGCTAGGATTTGCTTCACTTCAATAAACTGTTGCTCGTTCTCTTCACTCCATGAGAAGACATCCCTTTGGGTGAGTTGTTGTAGGGTAAGGACCACTTGAGATAGCAGGTGAATGAACCTGCTTAAGTATCTTACCTTCTGAAGTAAAGAAACCAGCTGCTTGGCGGTGGTGGGTGATGATAAAGATACCAGAGCTTGAATCTTGCTAGGGTCAGCTTCGATTCCTTTTGCTGAAATTACATGACCAAGGAGAGTGACTTTGCTCTCACCAATGTGACACTTATCCACATTGAGTTGGTCACCCAAGGTTTGCAGCATGGTTAAGCCATCATAGACTTTGCTTAAATGAAGGGCTCGTGAGCTATAAATGCAAAAATCATCGATGAAAACCCGTATTGATGTTCCAAAGTAGGGTTGGAAAACAAAAGTTACATAGCGTTGAAACGTGGCCGGGGCATTAGTGAGGCCAAACGGCATCACTCTATAGGTAAAACATCCCCAAGGTGTGATGAAGGTTGTCTTCTTCTGATCCTCCTCCGCAATGCTAATCTGGAAGTATCCTGAGTAGCCATCGCATATTGTGTATTGGTCGTGACCTGCCACTTCATTGAGTATTTCATCCTGGGATGGGAGGGGAAAGTGGTCCCTCTTCGTGGCTGCATTGAGAGGTTTATAATCCACACAGACTCTCCACTTACCATTTTTTTTTGGTGTGACTACTACTATGGAGACCCATTCTGAGTCTTCGTCGACAGGATAGATGAAACCTTCTTGTAGCAAACTTCTCACTTCTTTAAGCAATGCCTCTTGTTGGATTACTCTAAGTCTTCTGAGCTTTTGTACTATGGGTTTACTACCTTCCTTGAGCTTTATGTGGTGTTGTACTACTGTAATTCCTCTGATCTTATCATAGCCATTGACGAGAGCAAAGCGAACCCAGAACCCCGACGGCCTCTAAAACACCGAGGACCAAATGGCGCGCCTTGAGCCTATCACGGTTAAGCAAACAGGGGGCACCACCTAGCTTCAGCGGCTAGGACGCAAACAACACACCACCATAACAAAGTTTTCATCCAAGAGAGATGGATGCTTGGGAGTAATGATGAAGAGGAAAGGGAATGAGATCAAGTGAGAGAGAGAGAGGGTGAGGGAGGGGGTATAGCGGCTTAGTACATAGGCACCACAAAAGGATGGCGAATCCGCACACCCTTCACACATACAAAAGCTCACTCCAAACACAAGACTAGGTGGCGATTCCGCACACCTCACATGGGCAAAACATTGCAAGAAAACATACTCACAAAACCTCAAGCTTTATTTAGAGAATTAGGCGATGAAATGGGGAGCATAGGGTAGGGGAATGAGAAGGGAGAGAGTGGTAGAGCACATGGCGGATAGGTGGGAGTTGATGGCGAAGACTCGCACGAGGATTATGGCCATCATCCTTCATTTAGTTGCCCTTCATCTTCCATAGCCAAGGGTGTAGAGGTCATGCTCAAGACAAGCATGGTGATTGCGGTGATGGTGATGGTGTGGGTGTATGTGTGTGCACTAGGCACACACAGTGCATGGTGTGTTCTTTGATGATGTTGTGTGTTTTTAGTGTGATGGTGACCCCTCTTTATATAGGGGAGGAGGGGGGGAATTTCTAGAATTTAGAAATGAAGAAATCATTATCTACATAGGCCATGTGACTGTGGGCCCCACTTGTCTGGCTGTGTGTATATGTGCCAGAACAGCAGTCTCATGAGAGAGAGACTAAGAGAGAGAGATGGGTTGATGAAAAAAAGTGAGAGGTGACATGGAGAATAAAGTAATTACAAGAGGGGAGAGAGAGGAGTGTGTTCAGAGGTGAATCTGTGTGTAGATGTGTGTGAACACAAGAAAAATCAGGTAACCACCGGGTGGGGATGGGTCTGTGGGCACCGTTTTTCAGTGAAATTGAGTGTGTGTGAGTGTGGGGGAGGTTATTTAGCTACAAGACAAGAGACATGGCGCCCTTTAGAGAGAGAGAGGGGGGTATTTGGGTCATGGAATATGATAGGAGAGAGAAAGAGGGGGTGGGGTATACTATTTTGGAAGATAGGGTAAGTTGCATGTGAGTTAGGGTGCATTATTGGTGAGTTATAATGCATTATTGGTGAGAGGTGGGTTAGCTTGAGGGGAGAGAGAAAGGAGAAAGGACAAGGGGAAGAGAGAGGGGGTTGACCTTTTGAGTGGAGGAGAGAAAAAGGGACACCCGGCGGGGCAACAGTGAAGAAAAAGGAGGCAAGGTGGGGATGGGCTACCCCGCAGGCATGAGGTGGCCTATTTTACCTTTCTTATATATTTACATAATCATACTTTAGTTTTTTCTTAGTTTTTCCAATGCCTTTTATCACTCCCTCCCTAAGAGGTGGTTTTCATGGGGTGGGGACGAGAGAAGAGGGGTATGGGAGCTTGGCTTGTGAAAAGCCTCCATCATTAGCCCTCCCCTTTTGGCTACAGGCATTCATGCCTCTAGCTCTGTTTCTTCTTCCGCTTAGCTGTAGGATCCAACATCGAGTTGCCTTTTGAACTAGCCATTCCATTTGACCATTGGTGAGATTTCTAGGATATTCATGAATCTGTAACAGGTCCGGGTGATAGCCTGTTCCTTGGAATAGTGTCGGTTGATTAAAAGGGAAGCCCATGGCTTCCAAAACTTTGTGCCAGTGTCCTCCTGGATCCCAAGTGAAAAATAGGATCATTGTCTGCAGTGTCCGAACAGTAAAATTTGCGTGCCGAATTGGACCAAATTTGTAACCACCAGTAGCGAGAGGGGAAATGAGCATCTTCGCTCCTGCAAAGATAGAACTGAAAATTATGATTCTCAAGAGTGTACCAAGAATCCACCATATATGTCCGCCTTGTTGGTGTGGTGAGCTCAAGTTTTCTTTAGAATCCTGCTTTCTGCCATGACTAGAAAAAACTGCAAGCATATCATGCTTCTTCTGGGTGTGCTCAAACATGTCAGCTTCCTTTACTGATGCTAATAGCAAGCCACCTACCTTGCGGCTTAAATACAAGCGTAATCCACTTACGTCTCTCCAAAGAGAGGATGCACTATTTGTAAAAAATTGTACCAAATTGCGAATGAGGTCTTCATTCTTGCATTCTATCAGGCTTTTGTCTATCCATGGCTCCTTTGATCTTATCTCCAAGCTGATCTTCTCTCTATATGTTATAGCGGCTAGCCATAGCCATAGGTCTGATGCATCCCATGAAAACACAATGCTGTGTTGTGGAGGAGTTTGGAACATCCTTAAAAGGTTGGCAACATATTGATCATCAAACTTACTCTGCACACCCTCACATAAACTGGAGGCATTACCCATCTCCACGTTTATAACACCCTTCAGTAGACTAGAGGTATCACCCATCTCTAAGTCTATAACACTACACAATAAAGTCTTCCTCGGCTGCCAAGCCTCTGGAGAAATATCCACCTCCAAACCTTCAGTCATACTTACCTCTTCGTTATTTTCCTCGAACCCCGAACCCCCGACGGCCTCTAAAACACCGGGGTAGGAATGGCGCGCCTCGAGCCTATCACGGTAAAGCAAACAGGGGGCACCACCTAGCTTCAGCGGCTAGGACGCAAACAACACACCACCATAACAAAGTTTTCATCCAAGAGAGATGGATGCTTGGGAGTAACGATGAGGAGGAAAGGGAATGAGATCAAGTGAGAGAGAGAGAGGGTGAGGGAGGGGGTATAGCGGCTTAGTACTTAGGCACCACAAAAGGATGGCGAATCCGCACACCCTTCACACATACAGAAGCTCACTCCAAACACAAGACTAGGTGGCGATTCCGCACACCTCACATGGGCAAAACATTGCAAGAAAACATACTCACAAAACCTCAAGCTTTATTTAGAGAATTAGGTGATGAAATGGGGAGCATAGGGTAGGGGAATGAGAAGGGAGAGAGTGGTAGAGCACATGGCGGATAGGTGGGAGTTGATGGCGAAGACTCGCACGAGGATTATGTCCATCATACTTCATTTAGTTGCCCTTCATCTTCCATAGCCAAGGGTGTAGAGGTCATGCTCAAGACAAGCATGGTGATTGCGGTGATGGTGATGGTGTGGGTGTATGTGTGTGCACTAGGCACACACAGTGCATGGTGTGTTCTTTGGTGATGTTGTGTGTTTTTAGTGTGATGGTGACCCCTCTTTATATAGGGGAGGAGGGGGGAGAAATTCTAGAATTTAGAAATGAAGAAATCATTATCTACATAGGCCATGTGACTGTGGGCCCCACTTGTCTGGCTGTGTGTATATGTGCCAGAACAGCAGTCTCATGAGAGAGAGACTAAGAGAGAGAGATGGGTTGATGAAAAAAAGTGAGAGGTGACATGGAGAATAAAGTAATTACAAGAGGGGAGAGAGGGGAGTGTGTTCAGAGGTGAATCTGTGTGCAGATGTGTGTGAACACAAGAAAAATCAGGTAACCACCGGGTGGGGATGGGTCTGTGGGCACCTTTTTTCAGTGAAACTGAGTGTGTGTGAGTGTGGGGGAGGTTATTTAGCTACAAGACAAGAGACATGGCGCCCTTTAGAGAGAGAGAGGGGGGTATTTGGGTCATGGGATATGATAGGAGAGAGAAAGAGGGGGTGGGGTATACTATTTTGGAAGATAGGGTAAGTTGCATGTGAGTTAGGGTGCATTATTGGTGAGTTATAATGCATTATTGGTGAGAGGTGGGGTAGCTTGAGGGGAGAGAGAAAGGAGAAAGGACAAGGGGAAGAGAGAGGGGGTTGACCTTTTGAGTGGAGGAGAGGAAAAGGGACACCCGGCGGGGCAACAGTGAAGAAAAAGGAGGCAAGGTGGGGATGGGCTACCCCGCAGGCATGAGGTGGCCTATTTTACCTTTCTTATATATTTACATAATCATACTTTATTTTTTTCTTAGTTTTTCCAATGCCTTTTATCACTCCCTCCCTAAGAGGTGGTTTTCATGGGGTGGGGACGAGAGAAGAGGGGTATGGGAGCTTGGCTTGTGAAAAGCCTCCATCATTAGCCCTCCCCTTTTGGCTACAGGCATTCATGCCTCTAGTTCTGTTTCTTCTTCCGCTTAGCTGTAGGATCCGATATCGAGTTGCCTTTTGAACTAGCCATTCCATTTGACCATTGGTGAGATTTCTAGGATATTCATGAATCTGTAACAGGTCCGGGTGATAGCCTGCTCCTTGGAATAGTGTCGGTTGATTAAAAGGGAAGCCCATGGCTTCCAGAACTTTGTGCCAGTGTCCTCCTGGATCCCAAGTGAAAAATAGGATCATTGTCTGCAGCGTCCGAACAATAAAATTTGCGTGCCGAATTGGACCAAATTTGTAACCACCAGTAGCGAGAGGGGAAATGAGCATCTTCGCTCCTGCAAAGATAGAACTGAAAATTATGATTCTCAAGAGTGTACCAAGAATCCACCATATATGTCCGCCTTGTTGGTGTGGTGAGCTCAAGTTTTCTTCAGAATCCTGCTTACTGCCATGACTAGAAAAAACTGCAAGCATATCATGCTTCTTCTGGGTGTGCTCAAACATGTCAGCTTCCTTTACTGATGCTAATAGCAAGCCACCTACCTTGCGGCTTAAATACAAGCGTAATCCACTTACGTCTCTCCAAAGAGAGGATGCACTATTTGTAAAAAATTGTACCAAATTGCGAATGAGGTCTTCATTCTTGCATTCTATCAGGCTTTTGTCTATCCATGGCTCCTTTGATCTTATCTCCAAGCTGATCTTCTCTCTATATGTTATAGCGGCTAGCCATAGCCATAGGTTTGATGCATCCCATGAAAACACAATGTTGTGTTGTGGAGGAGTTTGGAACATCCTTAAAAGGTTGGCAACATATTGATCATCAAACTTACTCTGCACACCCTCACATAAACTGGAGGCATTACCCATCTCCAAGTTTATAACACCCTTCAGTAGACTAGAGGTATCACCCATCTCTAAGTCTATAACACTACACAATAAAGTCTTGCTCGGCTGCCAAGCCTCTGGAGAAATATCCAACTCCAAACCTTCAGTCATACTTACCTCTTCGTTATTTTCCTCTAGTGAAATTTCCTTGATGCAATATTCCTTTAGCTTGCAGCACTGTTCTTGGTCCATGCTGGTGCACAGGCTTCCGTTTTCAAAGCCCTCCCCTTTGCTTGATATGTTGTCCATCTTCTGCAAAGCCTTGCTAACAGGCTGGTTTTCCTCTTCTCTTGTATCTTTCATGACCTTTGCATTCCTCTTACTCTGACGAGGCCTAATCAACACTTTACACCTTCTTATCCTTACTGCCCAATGCTGTTGATTGATCGCTTTGGTGCCTATTTCATTCAAGGTTAAAGATGTACTCACATTCGTAACACAATTTTCTTGACTTACCTCCCCCACATGGGTAGCATATTTTGATTCTTTAACCTCTTGTTCCACTGCTTGAGTTCTTTGAATAGTCTTCTTACTTGATCCTTCTTCTGTTACACTCATTTTGACCTCTTCTGCAAGACCAATGATACTTGGTGTGCGGGTACCAATTGGTGGTGGGCGTTTGATGATTGTAAGTGGTGATTGTGGCGAACGTAGAATATGTGTTGGTGGGGCTGGTGCTCGGGGTGGGGGTGTTCTTTCTCTAGGGGGTGACAATTGGTTCCTCCTACCTTCTCTATTATAGTTTTGTTGTGGTTTGGGACAGTAGTACATACCGTGACCATCTTCTCCGTAGTTGTAGCAGTGATACTCCCTGTTTTGTCATCGTGCTCTTCTAGGGTCTTGATCTCTTTCTTTACTCCTCCCTTGCTGTATTAAGTGGACAGACAAACTCTGCAGTTGGTCAGTAATATGGGCCAACATATATTGTTGGTCATCTCTTACCCCAAGAGCCGGTGGTGGTTGTGGAATGGTGGTTTTCGTAGTTGCTGGTCGATGCGATGTTCCTGTTTCTGTTGACTCGGTTTCTTTGGCTTTCATTCGCAGCTTCTTGTCCTTAAGGCGAGCAATCTCAACGGCTAACTCGTACGTAGCCGAGAATCTGCCTTTCACCTTCTCCTTGAGAAGCGACCATAAGCCATGCGTGAACCGGTCTTTTTTTAGGAAATTGGGTGCAGCTTCCCCCCTTGCCAGTGACTCAACCCACCGTTCCCACAAATCCACAAATTTGGACTCATAGGTGGCATATTCTAAAAGACCCTCCTGCTTCAAGTCTCTCAACTTGTCCCACAACTTTTCTGAAGTGGTACCTCCCCCAAAGTGCCTCTTGAAAGCGGTTTTTAAGGGTTCCCAGTCATCCTTGGTTGCTTGTGGAAGTGCATTGTACCATGATCTAGCTTCTAGCTTCATGAGATGCTTAAAGATTCTAACCCGGGATTCATCCGTATCTTTGTTGCTCACTACACATGCTACTTCAAAGTCATCTAGGAAGTTTGTTACCAAATCCTCCCCCTTCTTTCCTTTAAATGTTGGAAATGCTACACTTGCCATGATTACTGAGAGAGAGCTAGAAAGACACACTGCTTAGCTTGCAAAAGTTTTTTTTCTTCTTTACAAGGAGGCGTGTATACCCTCTTATACTAGGACATAGATTAAAACTTCAAACGGTACATTGCCTTGTACCAAAGGTAAGACAAATGGTTGATCTGATGCCAGAACCTCCAAAAACCGCTCCCCACCCGGCATGGTGTCAATGACGTGCTGGTAGTGAGCCTTCAAATCCAGTATTACCTTGATTGAGCGTACACGTGTTGGTATGTGTGATCTGTCTTGAGGTAGGTTGTACTGATTCATGTGAAGCTTAGAGTTGCTTAGTCACTGTCCAAGCTTGTGGGAGAGGGTGGTGTTCTTTCCTGAAACAAACTCAGTAGATCCCTAGTTTCTCTAGTGAGAGAGTGAGCCAATGCTTCCGTTATCTGTGCTGCAGCATCAGGTGCGACTTGAAAACTGACTGTGGTAATTACCTCGGTGACTTGAGTTACCCGATTCTCAAAGTAGAATAGTGTTGATTCTCTATTGTGTAGAGCTCCTTCCATTTTGTTGTTGTGGGTTAGTTGTAGGTTACCGACATGGTTTCGACCTTCTCCTTCTTCTTCTTGGCACTTAGCCTATGTATATCCACTAGGTTTGGCGTGTTGGCTGACTCTCCCACTGCAAATCGATTACCGTTATGCCTGGCACTCGAGCTTCGATGGAGATGCGGAGTTCTTCTAGTTGTGCTTGGAGCTCTTCTTCTTCTGTCGTCCAATTAGCAAATCCTGCTAGCCATTCATCCATTCACAATAGTTTAGGGGTTTCAGTCTTGTAAACTAAACGGTTTCATGAAAAGATCCTCAGTGGGGGCACCAAATGACGGGAGCAAAGCAAACCCCGAACCACCGACGGCCTCTAAAACACCGGGGACCGAATGGCGCGCTTCGAGCCTGTCACGATAAAGTAAACAGGGGGCACCACCTAGCTTCAGCGGCTAGGACGCAAACAACACACCACCATAACAAAGTTTTCATCCAAGAGAGATGGATGCTTGGGAGTAATGATGAAGAGGAAAGGGAATGAGATCAAGTGAGAGAGAGAGAGGGTGAGGGAGGGGGTATAGCGGCTTAGTACTTAGGCACCACAAAAGGATGGCGAATCCGCACACCCTTCACACATACAAAAGCTCACTCCAAACACAAGACTAGGTGGCGATTCCGCACACCTCACATGGGCAAAACATTGCAAGAAAACATACTCACAAAACCTCAAGCTTTATTTAGAGAATTAGGCGATGAAATGGGGAGCATAGGGTAGGGGAATGAGAAGGGAGAGAGTGGTAGAGCACATGGCGGATAGGAGGAAGTTGATGGCGAAGACTCGCACGAGGATTATGGCCATCATCCTTCATTTAGTTGCCCTTCATCTTCCATAGCCAAGGGTGTAGAGGTCATGCTCAAGACAAGCATGGTGATTGCGGTGATGGTGATGGTGTGGGTGTATGTGTGTGCACTAGGCACACACAGTGCATGGTGTGTTCTTTGGTGATGTTGTGTGTTTTTAGTGTGATGGTGACCCCTCTTTATATAGGGGAGGAGGGGGGAGAAATTCTAGAATTTAGAAATGAAGAAATCATTATCTACATAGGCCATGTGACTGTGGGCCCCACTTGTCTGGCTGTGTGTATATGTGCCAGAACAGCAGTCTCATGAGAGAGAGACTAAGAGAGAGAGATGGGTTGATGAAAAAAAGTGAGAGGTGACATGGATAATAAAGTAATTACAAGAGGGGAGAGAGGGGAGTGTGTTCAGAGGTGAATCTGTGTGCAGATGTGTGTGAACACAAGAAAAATCAGGTAACCACCGGGTGGGGATGGGTCTGTGGGCACCTTTTTTCAGTGAAACTGAGTGTGTGTGAGTGTGGGGGAGGTTATTTAGCTACAAGACAAGAGACATGGCGCCCTTTAGAGAGAGAGAGGGGGGTATTTGGGTCATGGGATATGATAGGAGAGAGAAAGAGGGGGTGGGGTATACTATTTTGGAAGATAGGGTAAGTTGCATGTGAGTTAGGGTGCATTATTGGTGAGTTATAATGCATTATTGGTGAGAGGTGGGGTAGCTTGAGGGGAGAGAGAAAGGAGAAAGGACAAGGGGAAGAGAGAGGGGGTTGACCTTTTGAGTGGAGGAGAGGAAAAGGGACACCCGGCGGGGCAACAGTGAAGAAAAAGGAGGCAAGGTGGGGATGGGCTACCCCGCAGGCATGAGGTGGCCTATTCTACCTTTCTTATATATTTACATAATCATACTTTATTTTTTTCTTAGTTTTTCCAATGCCTTTTATCACTCCCTCCCTAAGAGGGGGTTTTCATGGGGTGGGGACGAGAGAAGAGGGGTATGGGAGCTTGGCTTGTGAAAAGCCTCCATCACCATCAATGAACAAAGTAGTGAAGTTACCTAACATGGAGACATACTCCTTTCTTTCTTCATTGGTTAACTCATTTGAGAGAATTATTTGTAGCTTACCTGCATCCTCCAAGACTGCATGCCTAATGATTCCTCTTGGTTTGCTGAGGTTGCTTCAGATTGTGTTAATCTGTTTGGGTCTTTAAGAATGACTCCCATTACTTCGATGCTACTGTCACTTCCGTCAGTGGTGGTCGTCTCTTCTCCGGAGGTAGATGAGTAGTCGCTGGTGGACTCGTCTTCTTAAGCCTCCAAGATCATGTTGCGTTGCTTTCCAGTCCTCATGTTGTAGAATATGGACTTCCCTTTAGCATCCTTCATCTGGATCATCCCGGTGCTCCAATATTGTTTAGCTTCCATAGCCATAAGCCAAGGTCTTCCAAGAATGATGGGGTAGCCCTCCCCTTTGTGTGGCATGACGAAGATGTCTACCTCCACTTCTGTATTGAATGCTTTTACTTTGAGTGCATTTACAATGCCTACGCATTTCACTCTTACATTGTTTGCCATCTTGGCTCAGCAGGGTGCCAGCCTACTTACCTCTAGACCTAGATTGTGCATCATCTTTTCACTCATGACGGATATTTGTGCGCCACCATCTATGTAGATGTTTGAAATCCGTTGCCCCTTGATGTGAGCATCCATGGTTGGTAGGATGTCATCGAGATCCCTCCAAGAGATAGCCCCATCTATCCTAGGTCTTGATTTCCTGGTACTTACCATTTTCGTCCATTGCCTCCTCATTCTGGGTGCAAGGTGGAGTAATTTGGGCCAAGTTATCTTCGGGCCCTGCATTAACACATCCTAAACTAAGTCATAGGGTTGTGCATACTAATGATAAGTCCACAATGTCTATCTTCCGCAGCGGTTTAGCTGCTTGCTTGCTAGACTCGGTCTTCCCTTTCATCTTCTCTTGTCTTTGAGATGCCTCCTCGTGCCTCGCACGCTTCACTCCCATAGGATCCACTTCTTCTACCTTCGCTTTTCCTTTGTGCTTCTCTCGAGCTGACTCTTCTACCTTCGCCTTCCCTTTAGCCTCCAATCTAATAACACTCACCGCTTGATTCACAGCAGGGGGTGGGGGTAGTGGCGGAATGAGAGGTTGAGGTGGTGGTTGCTATTGTACAGGTGGTCGAAGGATTTGGACTCGTGGGATTGGTCCTGGATGCCTAGGTGGTGGTGGTCTTGCTCTTGGCGGAGAGATCTGATTCTGTCTCCCCCCTCTATTGAAATTCTGCCTTCTTGGGTGTGGGCAGTAGTACATTCCTTGGACATCTTCCCTGCAGTTGTAACAGTGGTACTCTGGGTTCTTCCTTCATTGTCCCCTTCCTTGTTCTGAGTTTCTGTCAGACGCATGCCCTTGCTGCACCAGATGCATAGATAAACTCTCTAGTTGGGTGATGATGCGACTTAGCAGGTCTTGCTGTTCTTCTTATGCCTCCCTTGGTTGGACTCTATGATTGGTTCTTGCATCCACTGGGGTTGGTCGGGTCGAGCTCGTTTCCTCCTACTCATTTACTCTTGCTTGCATTCGTAGCTTCTTATCTTTAAGGCGGGCTACTACGACTGCCAACTCATATGTTGCAGGAAACCTTCCCTTCACCTTCTCTCTAAGCGGCGACCATAGACCAGAAATGAAACGGTCCTTCTTTAGGAAATTAGGCGCTCCTTCGCCTTCCTCCAGTGTGGCAACCCATCTCTCCCATAAGTCCACAAACTTTGACTCATACGTGGCATACTCCAGCAGGCCTCCCTGCTTTAATTCTGTCAGCAGTAGAAGCTTCCATAGCTTCTCCGAAGTTGTGTGTCCACCAAACCTCTTTACAAAAGTAGCCCTTAACACATCCCATGAATTCTTGGTGGCCTGGGGCAATGCATTACACCAGGACTTGGCCTCTGCTTTCATCAGTAGAGGAAAAATTCTAAGTCATGAAACATCGTCATCTTTGTTGGAGACGACACAAGCAATGTCGAAATCATCCAAAAAGTCGGTGGTGAGATCCTTTCCCTTCTTTCCACTGAACGTGGGGAAAGAAACACTTGACATGGTGGTGACTCAGAAAATTACAAACCTTTTTTCTTTTTTCTTTTCTTTTCTTTTACATCAACAATAGAGGCTCATAGCGGCTTTTTACAGGGGTGGATGGATAGGTTAAAACAGGATAAAAATAGAGACATTAAAGGAATGATGGTAATCTAATACGGGGAGAATGATAGGGTTAGGGGAATTGAGGATTTCTCCTAGTACCGCCACACCAAATAGGTATACGATCTTCTGTTGGTAGAAGACTTTCCTATCTACATAGATATTCACATGCATATGTTGCAGGAATCTGAACGGAAATTCCATCGGCCCGTTTTCCATCATGCACAGAGGGTGGAATACTTACTTATACTCTTACCGTGCCAGTGTTGATGAGTCGGCACATCCACAAGAGGTCGTCTCCTTTCATAGGCTCTACCTTTCCTTCGTTGCTCAGTACGTACGGGGTGATGGCAACGCGTCTGACCACTCCCAGCCTCTTGGCTAACAGCAATTGCAGGTAATTTCTGTAATCGGCGTGTTGCATGAATTCTACTCCATTCAGTTGCAGCTCGTCTCCAGCCCACTGGGTTTCTCCCGTGGTAGAGAGGTTCTTCAGGATAAGTTGTACAGGGAGAGGAGGAAGGTCCTCCACTCGCTTCCCAAAACAGCGAGAGAAGTAGCCAAACCACTCTTCTCTAGGACATGGGAATCTTCTTACCACTTCTTCTTCTGGATTGTCGAAGTGGACTGGTAGAACTCGCATGGGTTGTGCAAATCGGTAGGCGACCTTCCGCCGCTTAGCTTCGGATGACTTATTCTTTGAAAAAGTGGGTACAACCCAACTTTCTGAGCTTGAAGCACTTGCTTGGCCAGATGATTCTCCCTTTGGGTGTCAGGCCAAGGGCAGGGCCAAGGGCCAGGACAGACATGCGGTCAAGGGGCGCTATATTTAGGGGCTAGGAATCTATATATGGCACGGTTGGGTGGAAAGTTGCATGGTCCAGTCCCCCGCAGTCTTACACGGATACCAGAGCTCAGGGGAGAGGAGGAGGCAGCAGGGAGCTATGGAGGGGGGAAGCATGGCTCTCTCTCTCTCTCTCTCTCTCTCTCTCTCTCTCTCTCTCTCTCTCTCTCTCTCTCTCTCTCTCTCTCTCTCTCTCTCTCTCTCTCTCTCTCTCTCTTCGGTCGTGGACAAGCCGACAGTGCATGGCCGTGGGAAGGGCTGATCCACAGGCGGGGAAGGCTGGGCCGAGACACAAGCGGAGTGTGCAAGGCCTCTTGAGGCGGGAGGAGATGGATCATCGACAGGATCCAAATCCCTTGTGGTCAGCCTAGTTGGGAGCGCGAGGCAGAGCCGGAGCAAACTCGACTCAGTTGAGGGTGCATCCAAGCAACGCGTGGAGCCCGACCTCCCTTTCTCTCTCGCGGCGGCTCTGTGGAGAACTCCATCGCCCAGCGAGTTCGTTGGTTTCACATCAAGATGCCCTAAGGCCAAAGACCTTGGGCAACTAAATTGAATTAGGGGATGCTGCCCACGGGCCAAGGTCCCTCCCGCACGGGCATATGACCTCTCGACAGGCTGGTGCATTTTTGAACAAAGATGACATGCGTGGGCTAGCTTGCATGCAACAAGAAACAGATTGAAAAATTTTCTCAGGACCGCATACACGAACCCTGCAAGACATAATGCCACTCACTGAGATCGGTTCAAGGTCGCGGTGAGTACGTCACAAGGTAAGCAGTAGCTTTTCTTCGAACTGCCACAAGATTTATGCAAGGCATGGAAGTTCTCGTCGAGACATGTACAAGGGTTACGAGCCAACATACATGCCAGATGTTGACAACAAAGGATTTACGCTGTTCAACCTGGATTTCTACGAGTTGGTAAGCAAGTCGACTTTAATATATTCAATGATAACTTCTTTGAATCTCGCAGATTTATCTGCATTATACGCACCACAAGCAAAGCATGGAGAAATTTGAGCATGTTCGGGTCTACAGTTATAGATATCAAATTCCCAGTTTTGGTTTGGAAATTTTTGATCCTCGGCCATGTTTGCTCCTCCGGGTCAGGCAAGGCTTATGCCATATTGGTACAGGCAAGGCCTGTGGCATTTAAGATGCAAATATTTGGCAAGGCCAACCGCTGATTACACTTTCACGAAGTTGTAAACCAAGTTTGCTAGGACATGGCTCCTCGGCTAGTTGTTGTTTATTGTTGAAATTAGGCAACAACAGGATCTTCCCATTCTCAATCAGCGTGCTTAGAAGAGTTTTCTAAGCAATCTTGGGAGCAGAACTCCATTTACAAATTATCGGGACTACCATAGTCCAACCAAGAAGGTACAAGGTACATACTTTGCATGAGTTTTTTTTTTTTTTTTCACGACATAATACAATTCGACATGGTCGAGTAAGCTGTGAATGCCATTGTCAACTGGCAAGCGCAACTGGTGGCTCCCCGCATCAGAACTACATAAGAACTCATGTGCAACAAGGCTTCCTTCTCATATTGGCTTGAGTATGACATGGTTAAGATGTTTCTAACAGCAAGGCTGTGTATTGCTTAGGACACTCGAATCAAGCACGGCTTGAATCCCAACCACTTGGCTCCGAAGCACGGATTCTCAACGGTTGTCTTTGATGCAAAAGCATAGAAAATTCGCGATGCTTTAGAATCTCAAGGAGATTGGCACATCCTACTGCTAGACTTGATGCGTAGGGGCCATGTTGCTCGGCATGGCCGACTTCGTGTCACTGTTTCTCGAAGCGGACAGGGGATGTTTGCCACACAAGACTGGTTATTTTCAGTTGAAATCACGCAACAAGGTCGATGCTTTTTGTCATGATATATGTGTCTCAACAACCGACTTCGTCGTCTAGTATCACAACATTCTTTATGCGAAGCAAGGCTTCAAGCCAGGTATATTGCATGGAAAATTCCCACGTTCGGCTTATGCTATGAGCATACAAACTTGGGAAGGATTTGGCAAAATTCTTACAGCTTATTTCATTACGTGACAGACGAGTTTATATCATACAAGGGATGTATATTTACATCCAACAGCTCCTATCCGTGCAGCAGATATGGCTACGAGCCATTTTAAGCGAGTTTTGTTCCACGGACTTTTGAGTCAACGGGTGACCGCAACGACCAGGTTAGCCAATTTTATGTTCTTATTATTTTTCCATGTTTACACTTTACTTGGAAATTACTGTCATTGTGCAAAGCAAAGTGCTTTGGCAATTTTACATGAAGCACGGCTTCTTTGTGCCAAGGAACTGCCCAATGACTTGTCATCAAGGGCCGTGGCACACAAGTTTGCAAAAACTGGCAAAATAGGGAATATCACCTCACAGAATTCCGACCAGTTTAGATTGTGCAAGGCACTTATGGTTTTGGTTCTCACGCTTGAGACCGTTATAGTAGCCAAGGACTTAGTAGGTGTGCTGATAGAGTATGTTGGCATGTAACCTTTGTTAGGAGTTTGACTATGTAGATTTTAACCAAAGGGGTTGGATTGCGAAGGAAACACCCACGGTTCCCAGTGCAATGCTGTTTGTTTTTCAGGTAGGAGATGTGCTCCTCTCCGTTTGAATACTGGTAAGTGAACATTCCGTTCAAACCTCCAGGTACGCATCTATTAATTTGGTGTTATTCCATTTTTTGTATACTTTGCTTGTTTTGTTTTTCAAGACGTATAAGTACGCTTGAATGTTACAGAGACATGCCAAGGGCATATCGGCACAAAGTATTTTGGGCCAAGTGTCCAATCTACCTTTTTGCCTTATGCTGTTACGAACCTACTTGTAGGGCTCGATTTGGCACATGTTGTCACATGGGATACAACATGGTCTAGGAACTCAAGGAGTTTGGTTTAGCCAGTGTGGAGCATGATAATGAGGGTCCGTCTCACTCGTGTCACAGAGTGTTTGTAGTTCCTCCACACACAAGTACAGCTCGTACTTGATGGATGTCACTTTTCCTGGAATCCTTACTTGAGACATATTCCACATGTGGAGAATATGAGTCTCTGGGACTGACACTGGCCCCCAATTCGATGTGTCGCGATGAAGTCCCTAGGTGCTGGTCGTATCCGTTCATTACACCAATTGACGCACACAGTATCAGGAACAATTTCAGTGGCCAAAAATTGTCAGGTACTAAGTACAGACTTGTTGTGATTACAAGTGCTGTGAAACCACCTTAACGGAGGGTCGTTTCTACATATAGCAAAGTATGCTACGTTCATGAGAATGTCTCATGGTTGGTTCCTAGGTGTGACTGGGTTGTCACATTCTATTATGGTCCAACTTTTGCTGCAAAGTATGCTACGTTCATGAGAAGGTCTCATGGTTGGTTCCTAGGTGTGACGAGGTTGTCACATTCTATTATGGTCCAACTTTGTTGCAAGATTTTTACGTAAGTATCGTGGAAAGTCTCGTCATGGAATTGCGGCTTGGATATGTTTGCGTTAAATGCATGCACACTAGGTGTTATGGGCCCTAGTGTTTAACACAAATTTATTTGGAGCGGCATGCAAATCCATGGACTTTATTCTTTCTGCACCCTTTTGCATTGCTAGTGCAATCTCTCTTGCAGATTTCGTATGAGTTTACACCCTGCCATACAAGGTGATGGCTGAGTATGGATGTTAGTGATTGGATGCTGAAACCTCCAATCTACCTTCAACCTAGTTGGTTGTCTCCATTCCATATCGAGTATATGGCTGGATACTCAATGATTGAGTCATAGTTTGTCGTCAGTCTTGGAAGACTGTCTGTAAGTGGTTGGGGAAAGTACCTCACTCTTACTGCTGTTATTCATCCCACGTTGGATAGGAAGCTGACAAGTATTCTATTTAGTACTAAAGGATATTCTAAGCACATACGTTAGTAAACCTTGCTAAAGGATCTGCTAAGAGCATACGTTAGCACAATGCATTCTGAATAGGTCATTCTCTCCTTATTCTAGAATTTGCTTAGGTTAGGTTTTCAACTTTGAACACCTGTTGTGGTGGGGTTGGATACCGATAGTTTCATAAGTCAAGGACTTAGTAGGTGTGGTGACAGAGTATGTTGGCATGTAACCTTTGTTAGGGGTGGACATGTGGTTCTGTGTGTTCCAAAATGTTCAGAAGTCAGACATGAGGACACTCCCTATTCTATCTTTTAGTAGCTATGAGCTTTTCAAGATACTCACATGAGTTATCATGAGTTACCATTTAGATACGGGTGGTTGCAAAAGGACAACAATGTTGAAAATCAAGATGTTGCTCTTGGTTTCATTGAACCTCCTCACTGCACCAGGTATCGGTCATATGGACAATTGGCCCGTGTAGAGGATGCCAATAAGGAAAACATCAGTGTTCTTACGAAGATACTACCACTTGTGTTATCGAGGACGAAAACTCTTCTCCAAGGGGGGAGTAATGTCAGGCCAAGGGCAGGGCCAAGGGCCACGATGGACATGCGGTCAAGGGGCGCTATATTTAGGGGCTAGGAGTCTATATATGGCACGGTTGGGTGGAGAGTTGCATGGTCGAGTCCCCCGCAGTCTTACATCGGGGTCATGTGTTTCCAGACTAGCTTATCTTCTCCTTGCCTTTGGCTCGAGCAGCCCCTTTAGGCCACTTTGGAGTGATACCTTTGACTGCAGCTTCTTTAGGGAAAAGAGGTCTCACCGTTTGCTTCCCTTCCTTGATGTGAATGATTTCTTTGCGATGAATGAAAGAGAGAAAGAGAGAAAGTGTGCCTCGGTTGACAACAGTGATGGAACTTCACCAATCTCCCACCTGATGCTTTCGATTTATGGTTAGAATGAGCGACACGAGATGGAGAATTTACCTCTTGAATGCTGACGACACTGGAGCCTGGCAGTAGCACCTCAATGAAGGCAGATAGTGCCTCGTTCGTCTCCTCTTCTTCCGTCCTCCAATTATAAAATTCCTTTAGCCACTCGTCCATGCTTGATAGTGGGCATCACTTTCAGCATTGTAAACTGAAGGGTCTTAGAAAAGCCCTCCTCAGTGGGGGCACCAAACGACGGACGCAAAGCGGACCGCGAACCCCGACGGCCTCTAAAACGCCGGGGGCTGAATGGAGCGCCTCGAGCCTGCCACGGTAAAGTGAACAGGGGGCACCACCTAGCTTTCAGCAGCTAGGACGCGAAACCGCGATGGTATGAACACCGCAAACCTACACACACACACACACATAGAAAGAGAGAGAGAGAGAGAGAGAGAGAGAGAGAGAGAGAGAGAGAGAGAGAGAGATTTTCAAATGATGAAAACCCTCGAGGGTGTGAGGGTGAATTATTTCTGCAATATTTACAAAGTGGCATGCCGTGGTGGTAGAGGGGTAGGGAGAGGAGGTGGTGCAACCTACTTGGTGCGTTCTCTAAGATGACTCAATGATTGTGAACACTCACTACCAAGAGCGTGCATACGTGTGTGCATCGACCCTTGGAGTCGAGAGATGGATGTGGTTCCCTTCGCATGGTGTAATTCCCAAGGCATGCCCAACTACATGCCCCCCTCCCTGTGATGGTGATAGTGTCAATCCCTCCCACTACACTCTACCAAATGCTTGGCTCCTCATGAATTGCCCCCCCCGATAGTGACTTCTCAGTGCCAATTTATAGGTGTTGGATGCTTAGATTATGGTAATCCCTATGTGGTTAGGGTAAGCTTAATCGGGGGGGACAAAGCAAGTGGTGGGCCTGGTATGGTTGACCCTTGCTTTGTTTTGGGAGGTTATTTAAAGATGGGAATCTCTAGGTGGGCCTTTGTGACCATCACCTAGAGAGAGGATATTTACAAAAATGGAAATTTACAATGGCTTGGGTGAAAACTGAAGATAATGATGAAAATAACGTATAAATTACTGGGATGGCGTCGTGGTTGCGTGTTGCCGGCGAATGGTGAGCTGCTGGTGCGTCGGTGTCGAGCGTACTTCTTTTGAGAGTCGGCCCAGGCATTCCTTCGACGCATTTTCTCTTTTTGCTGTTGGCGGCGCATGCTTTGGATCCTTCTTCTTTATTCATTGATTTTGTAGTCGTTTCTCCTCCTTTGTATTTGTGGTGCGGTGCGTATATGCATGTGTGTGTATGTATTCCTGCATAAGGACGTGTGTGTGTGTGTGTGTGTGTGTATATGTACGTGTGTGCGAAAACATGCGTGGGAAGGGGGCTTTATATATAATATATATATATATAGTTTCTTTTTTCTTGCTGATGGCGGATGGCCGGCGGCTGCCTTCAGCTATGCGACGCGAATGGGGGGGGGAAATGAGGGTGGGGGTAGAGAGAGTGTGTGCGGGGTGTGTGTGTGTGCTCGTGTGATGCGGTATGGTGTGTGTGTGTGTTGTGTGTGTTTGTGTGTCTGTATGGTGCGTGAGCGCCCAGGTGGGTGTGTGGGTGGTCCTGCGGACTTGAGCGCACAACGCTGAAGGGGAGAGAGGGGAGGGGGGGGGTGATTGTGTGTGTGGTGAGAGAGAGAGAGAGAGGGTGGTCCTATTGACGATGTCTATGAGAAGGAGAGAGAGAGAGAGGATTTTCCTTTGCATGGCCTAAGCACCCGGGTGAGAGAGAGAGAGAGAGAGAGAGAGAGAGAGAGAGAGAGAGAGAGAGAGAGAGAGCGGGTCCGTGCTGAGCTGAGAGAGAGAGATTGTGAGGGAGAAGCAGGGGTGAGGCTTTGGATGAGAGAGAGAGAGAGAGAGAGAGAGAGAGAGAGAGAGAGAGAGAGAGAGAGTGAGGGAGAGGGAGGGGTGAGGTGTGGAGTGGGGTAGGGGAGATGTGTGGGTGAGAGAGAGGGGGGGGGGGGGGGGGGTTCATTGTCTTTCATGGGAGCTTGAGGACGAGGGGGGGGGGGGAACAAGTCAATGGGTGGAGTGAGGGAATATATCCACGGGCCAAGAGGGGGGGAATGAGGCCGAGGGAGGGTGAGGCGAGCGGATGGGGAAGAGGGAGGAGGGGTAGGGGAGGGAATATTAGCGGGCCAAGGGGGGGGGGGGGGGGGGGTTCCATGCGGCTCACACAGAGGGAGCACGAGAGAGGGGTTGGGAGTTTTTTTCAAAGCTTCCGCCTGGACGGGGGGGGGGGTTTGAGAGTGGGGGTAAATTGGGAGAGAGGATATCGGGGGGGGGGGGGGGGGGGGTATGTAGGGAAATTGAGGGAGAGAGAGAGAGAGAGGGTGTTATTTATCCAATGCCCGTCGAGCGAGGGGGGGGGGGGGTAATGAGAGTGGGGGTTTTGAAAGTCGGCTATCAGTGTCAAACCATCCTTTCGCCAGAGGGATGAGTATCAATGATAGTCTAAATTTGCAGTGCAATGACATGAACATCCCTGTAATCCCCTCTTTTGTTTGGCTCAGGGGCAGGTAGTATTTTTTGTTTCCATAATAGGGCCTCCTATCACATCAATGTTAGGGTGATCATCTCATACCCGAGATTCTTCACCACTTCATCTGGAGTGATCATGAGCAGGGCTGGTGACTCCAAAACTTTGAGCTCATATTGCAGATACTCCTTGTGTGAAGGGTCTTGGACTTCTGAGATCTAGTGATGAATTTCTTCTTTTTCCGTATTCGGAATGGATGTTGTGGCTAGATCTTCAAATTCTTGTGTTGCTTTTGCTGTGCTTGTACCTGGCTTATCCATTTGGTGAGCTTCAAAAGTGAAATGCTCAAGTCCTCCTATTTTCTCAAACTCCACTAGGGCTGTTTGTTCGGGCTTTGCTTATGTTTCCCTTAGAGCATCCGAATCTCCCTGTGCCTGTGCCACCTGCTTTCTCAAAATTTCAATCTCTTCGTCTTTAGCTTTTTGCAATGCTCTAGCCCTGCTTTCATGATTTGTTTGTCATATTTCTTTTGAGAAAGGGCCTCCTTTAGATCTTGGATCTCTTTGTCCAGCGAGGTCAATCTAGCTATCATGCTTGAGGATATCACTGTCTCATGCAAGGGTAAAAGCTGGGTCAGAGTCTTGCTGATCACCGTGTAGGACTCTTGGAGCTTTTCACTCTGCTCTCTTTCCCTGACCAACTCTTCCTCTAGTCGTTGTTTCTCAACCAGGAGAGTAGTGTTGGCCTCATTTAACTACAGACCTCCTTGAAACTTTCACCATGCTATTGTGGATCGTTTACCATTCTCAAACGTATAGGTCAAGTGGCCTATAAGTTAGCTCTTCCAGAGCACTCACGAGTTCATCCTGTTTTCCATGTTAGCCATTTACAAAAACAGCTAGGACAGAATGATAATGTCATTAACACAGGTGTGCTGGTTGACCTTATCGAACTGCTAAGAATTCCTCATGAGCCCGAAAAGATTTTGGATTCTCATGAGCTTCGCACCAGACATCATGTCAGACGACAGGTGTTGGTAAAATGGCTAGATAGACCTGAAAAAGGTTCTACATGGGAGAATGTCTCCGCACTTAAGAAATGTTTTCCTTCGTTCGTTTTCGAGGACCAAAATGATTCTCCAAGGGGGGGGGGGGGGGGGGGGGGGGTAATGTAAGGACACGGGTCCTATGGGCAAGGCCACCGGCACGGCCGGACAATGTGTACGCTAGGGGGAGGCTATAAGATAGCATGGTTTGGTGGAGACTAGCACACGCATTACCACCATCCTTTCATAAAGGCAAGGATTGAACACTGCTCGAGGATTGAAGAGACAACAATTGTTGGTGTTTTGAGTCGTTCTAAATCAAAGGACTCTTCATGTCTTATTGGTCATGTAAAGTTTTGATTGTGGATTTGGACATTTATATGTGTATATGCGTTGGGTGTGTGGGAGAGAGAGAGAGAGAGAGAGAGAGAGAGAGAGAGAGAGAGAGAGAAATATATTATAGTTGCAAATACTACCATTATCTTGTATGTTAGCTACTCTTTAGTATGGAACAACAAAAGGTTCACCAAAAGAAAGAGAATATTTCATAGAAGTGAGAAAAGTAAAAGGTATCGAGTGACGGGGTGGTGTATTTTTGCCTTGCACAATGATGGACAAAGTGTATGATGACCCTTTCTCTTCAAAGGCTAATTAAGAAAATTCCCCTTCCCTAGGAAAGACAACGGGACTCTTCAATTTTTAGGCTTAACCACTGAGTGGCATAAAATGGTAACCATCTTTTTGCAACATTTGTCAGCCTACTCAACGTCCTCTTCCTCATATGTGTATATATTTTTCTATGCTATTAAGTTATCTAGAGTAAATTCCCCCTCTTCGTTTAACCTTTGTGGCGACACATACATTATACTCTTCCCAAAAATGCTACCTTAGTCATATATTTATATTACCACCCTTTTCTTTTTTGCTTTGTAAATAGAATAAGCATACAATAACCAACTATATACCCCCAAACTTTCTTACCTCTTGTGAATTAGTAGTAGAAAAATAATATATCCATCTTCCACCCCTTATAGATAAATTCCCATGGAAATCAACTCTCCACTTGTCTTTACCAAAGATTATGGTCCCTCTCTACAAATCTTCTATGCCCCCTACATAGGTGGCCCAATATCTCTTAAGAATATACATATAGTTTCTCTCCTTTCAAAAAGACTCCAATTGTATATTCTTTTCACAAGCAAATAATATTGGGCCCTCCTCTATTTGTTTAAGCATCATAGCCTTTTGAAAAAGCATGATTCCCCTTGGATGCATACAAGCAAAGGGCCCATACAAGAAGACTTTGAAGCAAAAGGTTCCCTAGACTAGTGTGGACCTTCCAAAACGAATTCCTTGGTGCATGGGCATGAAGAATAGTCCAAATTCATATCAAACATGTTGAGAAGGTCAATTTTGCCTTTTGAAGCATGTCATTCCGAGCTACAGGTAAAAAGTTATGGTCAAAATAGTGAAAATCTGTCAGATTCGCAGCAAAAGGGAACTGTAAATCAAGTAAATCAAAAGAGTGAGATCTTATTTTTCCCCTACTCATCTTTTAGAAGAGAAATGAGTGTTCAAGGTCACTTGCATGTGATGGGACCAACCTAAAGATGCTTTCTAAATGCCAAGACAGACAAGTTGAGATACCCCGCAGGAGCCACCCGTAGGGCCTCATGGTGGGGCCCACCTACATTATGCACCCCTATGGAGCCTTCACGGTCTAAAATGATATTTTTGGTGAATAAATAGTCCCTTTTATGTCCAATATTCAATGCGTGGTCAAAGGACACTTAATTAGGTCTAATCACTTACTCTAATTAAGTGTAGCATAATCCCACTCCTGCACAACTATAAATAGCCCCCCTTGGAGAGACTCAAGGACACACACACCTATATTTTCAACTTCATGTTGTTTCTTGATCAATATTAGAGAAAACCCCAACTCTCCCTCTTTCACATCCTCCCTCCTAACCCTCCTCTTTGGAGGAAGTGCAACTCTATTCTCCACTCTCTCCATTCTCCAATCTCTTACTCCATCAACCCAATAAATCATTTGTAGCACCTCAATAACTTGTAAATACATCATGATCTCTCTCATGGTTATGTTAATGATCATGAAATCATCTTCAAAAACTTATGGTGATTTTATTTGTGTCACGGCATTGCATAGATGGAGATGAGCTCTCTATGCAAAGTGTGTTAGTTTGATGTAAGTGATTCTCTTGTGTGTTTGAGAGGCAAGTCTTGCGCGCATGATTTTTTTTAAAAATGCTTGAGAGAGGAAGAGTTTGGATGTATTATGGGTATTCTTATGGGGAGAAGGTGAATGCTATTCCACAAATTGCATATTTCATTTTGATGCACGGCATTGGGTTGCATAATCGTTGATGGTGTTCAAGTGTCCAAAGTGTATATAAAGTAAGGGGGTTTTCAAAGTGTGTTGCTTGGGTGGGTGAGTGCAAGTGTTATTTTTTTTTATTGGTTTCCTTCTCCACTCCCAAAAGAAGGTGGTGCCCCAAGTAGTGTGCGTACCTCTTTACGAACATTTTGTGAGGGTAGGCCCATTGGTTTGGGTTTAGAGGCCCCATTTCAAAAAGCTCGCCCCCATAAAGTGGTGCCCCCACTGAGGAACATATTTCCAAGTTACCTTCAAATTCTTTAGTGATGAACAATGGAGTTCCCATCTATCCATTTCATTTTGCACAACACATTAGAGTAAATGTTCACATAGATAGAAAAGTCTTTTTCCAGCAACGCATTGTTTTTATGTTTGGTGCAAAAAGACTTAGAGAAATATTGGCATCACCCAATCCAATTATACTTCCAATCATCAATTATGAAACTTCTTTTGATGTTCACGTTTTCATTTTGTTTTAAAGGCAGGAACAAGGAGTGGTGAAGGGGTGCTCAAGGGCCTTATGAAGGAACGAGGTCTTCAAACCAACAACGAGGAGTAGCACATGAATTACGATCAAAATAATGAACCTTTTAGGCCTATTGCTCGGCAATCCATTCATATAATCATTGCAACTAAGTTTAGGTTTCAGTCTATCATATGGAGGATATTTGGATCCACTCGCCTCAATGAAATCAATGCTTCAATTAATCCATTTATTCTACCTATGATAAAGTACGAATTAACAATGGATGTGTACATCTTCATTTTAATGTAATCAGATTTATAGTGTCAATAATCTTGTGCGGCCCGTAAGAGAAAAGTTTCTTTAAAAATAAGAGATTTCAAAAAGTCTAAACAAAATATCAAGTTCTTTTCCCACGTTCTATGCAAGAAGTGGGGAAGATGCGCAAGAGTTTCTTGACAACTTGGAGATGGCACATCTCATATCCGGGAGAGATGAAGAGGTAGTAAAGCTACGAGCCTTCTCGTTGGTTCTAAAAGCAGAAGCTAAAGCATGGTATGAGACCTTGCAACCCCAAATCAAGTCCAATTGGGAGAGACTGCGAGCAAGCTTTTTCTCCAAGTTCGGGCAAGGTGATACTTCTGAAGGACTATGGAAATGTCTTATTGGGCATAAGCAGGTATCACTTGAAGACTATCCCTCTTATGAAGCAACCTTTGTCAATCTATGGGGTAGGTGGGAGGCTACATTAGAAAATCATGGTGGTGCACCTAACTTTCTAAAAAAAGAGAGATTCATGGTTGGCTTGTATCCACTTTTAAAGGCTAAAGTAGAGCTAAAATTCCCATCCACCTTCGAAGAAGCACGTGAGGTAGCCATCATCAAGTTTAGAAAACTACACTTCCAAGCACATAGAGCAAGGGGTTTGAATGAAGTGAGTGAGAGGGAGTCTTCACAAACCATGGAAGCACCTTAGGGCCCCTCTTGCACAATCTTCACAAATAGGAGATAACTCTCAACAAGAGGTTTTACAAAGGCTAACTCAACAGCTTGAGAACCTCACTCTGAATCTAGTACAAGGCCTACCTCAACAACGACAACCAAGAGAAGGGAATCGCAATCAACGAAGACAAGCTCAAGAGTTGCGATGTTGGAATTGCAATGAAATGGGCCATGGCATGTACAATTGTCCACATCCAAGGCGACTTCCGGGAGACATATATCCCCCTAGACCGCCTCCTGTCAATGTGCAACAAGAACAAGCTCAAGGCCCACAAATCCTTCGACGACCACCACCACCAGCAAATATACCTCCTGTCCCACATGAGGAGGAAGAAAGAGGAGTCAACATCATCAAGCTAGAAGAGGTAATAGATGAGCATACTCTAAACTTTGATGTTATGCCGGCAGAAAAACGCACAAGAGCACATGATGAGGATGAAGACATGAGAAGTGAAGGAACAAATTCAGCCAGAAGGGACAAGAAGAAGAAGTCAAAGATGGAAGAAGCTGAAAGTAGCAGGAAGAAAAGATCAAGGCGAAGGGAAATTGGTATCAACGACTTCCCATTGGGAAAGGAGCTAGAGCCCTACAACATCTTGGAGGATTTACAAACCCAAAAGCCAAACATTTCATGGCCTCAACTTCTACACCTATCAGCCAAAGTAAGAAGGCAATGGCCAAAGTTGGTAAGTACAAGAATTCCAAAAAAGAAAGCAAATCTTTCCATTAAGGTTGTGGCCTCAAAGCTACAAAAAGATGTGGAACCCATTGTGGATGCTTACATAAGGGGTAAAAAGGTGTCTAATGTATATGTTGATGGTGGAGCTCAAATGTGTGTGATCACGGAAAAATCAATGAACAAGTTAGGGCTTGAAATTACAAAGTCCTCTAATTGTCAAGCTAGGCTAGCCAACAACTCAAGTGTGAAGTGTTTGGGGATCATTGAAAATGTAAAAGTCTCTGTATGTAACATAGATGCACGAGTGGATATGTATGTCATGCCAGCTAAGGGGGAGGGCTATCCCATCATCCTAGGGAGGCCTTGGCTCATTGCTGTGAATGCAGATCAAAAATGGGGAAGTGGTCGTTTGATTCTTAAGAAGGGTCAACCGGTGGTGTATGATTGGCGAGAAGGAAAGCAACTAGATATCAACTATGAAACCACGGCAGATGAAGAGAGCGAGGAGGAGAGTCCCTACTCAAGTGATGAGGAAGCATCAACCAGTGCATCAACCAGTGAAGAGGAGTCTTCTTTGGAGGTAATGGGAATTGTATTCAACGCCAACACTCAAGATATTCCAGTAGAAGAAAATCCAACAGACAATCACACACGAGGGGATGAAAGATGCCACCACCTTGAAGAAGGATTTGAGAAGATGCTTGCAAAAGATCTTACTTGTGAGGAGAAGAGGTCCTACATCAATATGTTAAGGAGGTATCCCAATTTGTTTATCACTGACTACTCACAAATAAGAGGTGTAGATGTAATAGAGCATCGAATTGAATTGAAACTAGGGACCAAACCCGTGGCTCAAAAGTTAAGGCGACTAGGATCTGTGCAACAAAAGGCTCTCCTACAAGAAGTGAATCGACTCTTGAAGTCTGGCTTCATCTATCCAGTATCCAACTCCGAATGGGTATCACCTATTGTAGTCACTCCCAAGAAGAATGGTAAGTGGAGGGTCTGCGTGGATTACAAACCCCTCAACGCTGCGACAAAGAGGGACCACTTCCCTCTCCCTTTCCAAGATGAAATTTTGAATGAAGTAGCAGGTCACGAATGCTACACTGTGTGTGATGGGTATTCAGGATATTTTCAAACTAGAATAGCAGAAGACGACCAACCAAAAACCACCTTCATCACACCTTGGGGATGTTTTGCATTCAGAGTAATGCCTTTTGGGCTCACCAATGCTCCTAGCACCTTCATGAGATTCACAATATTTGTATTTCAGCCATTCTTTGGAAAATCTATAAGAGTCTTTATGGATGATTTTTGTATTTATAGTTGTAGATCACTTCATTTCCAAAAGGTTGAAGAGGGGCTTAAGAGGCTCCATCAATTTGGGGGACAACTCAACCCAGAGAAGTGTCATATCGGTGAATCTCAGGTGGTTTTGCTAGGCCATGCGGTTTCTTCACAAGGAATTCAAGTGGATCCCTCTAAAGTAGAGGCCCTTTTGTCATTATCTCCACCAACAACAACAAAGGAGCTAATGACCTTCAACCACAAAGTGAGGTACATGTCTCACTTCATCCATCTCCTAGCAGAAGCCATCGCCCCTTTGCATAGGTTGGCAAGCCAATCTACATTTGAATGGGGGAGGGAACATGCAAAATGTTTTGAGGAAGTGAAGGGCATTCTTAGCTCTCTCCCAATCCTAATGCCACCAGATCCAAAGGAGACTTACTATGTCACTCCAAGTGTAGGTTTCGAAGCAATTGGTGTTGTTTTGATGCAAAAAGATCCTAAAACATCATACACGAGGCCGATCTATTTTGCAAGCAAGGTGGTGACTCCAGCCGAGAAGGGATACACTGAAATGGAGAAAGTGGTCTTTGCAATCTTGTTTGCGGTAAGGAAGTTTCGATCGTATCTTCTCCCTGTGCCATTTGTTTTTCTCACCTTAGAGCACAATCTACCATATGTAGTACAACACATGAGCCTCTCATCTAGAATAGCAAAGTGGGTGCTTGAACTCCAAGAATTTGAATACACTTTCCTTGTAGAAGATAGCACAAGAGCAGGACTTGCCGACATTCTCACCTACAAAGTGAGAGAAAGGGAAGGGTCACAACTACAAAGAGAGGAAGGCTCAAAACAGTTCAAAGTGAAGGAGATTGATAATGCCCATACTTTATGCTTTGACGGAGCCTATCAACGCCAACAAGACAAAGCAGCAGGGGGGATCCTCATTTTAAACCCACAAAAGGAGGTAATGGTTAGAAAAGGTATCACTCTACCCAATGTTCACTCTAACAATGAGGCTGAGTATGCTGCTCTAACCCTTGGGTTAGAAGAATGCAAAGAATTAGGCATACAAAGACTTATTATAAAAGGTGATTCTTTGCTAGTGGTCAAGCAAATCCAAGGGACTTGGAGGTGCAAGAATCATACATTGTTTGAGTGGCTTAGTAGTGTAAGAGCTTTGATGAAGGATTTTAAAGCAACAGAGGTACAACACATTGTGAGAACTCATAACAAGGAAGCAGACTTACTCGCAAATGAAAAGCTTCAAAGGGCGGTAGGAGGTGTGAAACTATATGAACCCAAATATCAAGGTCAAGAGGAGCTAAAAGACATTATCTTCTTTCTACAAGCAGGTGAGTGTCCCAAACACTTAGACATGGTGCAGAGACATAGACTAGTTAAGAAGGCCACACCTTATCAGTTGATCGGGGATGATTTATATCACAAAGGGAAAGATTTGGTCTTGAGGAGAGTACCAGGTGTGCAAGAGATAGAGAAAATTCTTCTTTCATGTCATGATCATGTCTGTGGTGGTCACTTTTCTCAAGATATTACAAGTAGGAAGATTTTACAAGCAGGGTTTATTTGGCCGACCTTACATCGCGATGTCCAATATTGGTGTAAAGCATGTAAGCCATGCCAAATTGCTGGGGATAGATGACTATCATATCAGCCTCGAGTCCCAATAATATCTTATGGCCCTTTTGAAAGTGGGGTGTGGATGCAATAGGTCCCCTACCTCGTACTTCTACAGGGAAGGTTTTCATCATCATGGGTGTTGACTACATGACACAATGGATGGAAGCAACAAGCACAACCCGAATCACAGCTGAAGAGGTATCAAAGTTTATTTTTTATCATATTTGTAGTAGGTTTGGAACACCCCTAGAAATCTTATCAGATCGAGGCCCGGGTTTTAGGGCTGACCTTCTGAATGATCTCTTGAGGAGGTTAAAAGTGAAACACCTGCATTCCACACCCTACTATCCTCAATGCAATGGATTGGTGGAAAAAGTGAATGGAATGATATGTAAGATCATTTCTAAATAGGTTGTGGACCGGCCTAATGATTGGGATCGCCATTTGACGGCTGCTCTTAGGGCGTATAGGACATCTTTCAAGGTATCTACCCAATTCACCCCTTTTCATCTAGTTTATGGACAGGAAGCACTTCTCCCCATTGAGGTAGAGCTCTCAAGCTTGCACGTTCTTGCAAGAGTGGCAAAAAAACCAAAGGAGGTTTTACATGAAAGGATCTTAGATCTCCAACGACTTGAGCTAGATAGAGAAGAGTCCATTGATCACTACATCACCAAAGCGACAAGCCAAAGGGATAAAATCAACAAGAAGCTCAAGGGGAAAGGATTGAAGGAAGGTATGTTGGTTCTTCGCTATGATAACCGACTTGATACTCGACTTGACAAAAAGTTTTTGCAAAGATGGGAGGGACCTTTCATGATAAAAACAAAGTTTGGGAATGGTAGTTACAGATTAGCAGATTTATCAGGAAAACTCCACAAGACCAGAGTCAATGGATGGAGATTAAAGCCCTACTTTCAACGTATCAATCCGTTGATAGGCAGTCATCTGCCTACATCGTCGAAGCTCCAAATTGGCATGGATCCCTTCGGCTTGGCAAATTCTCCACCTATTTTTAAAGCTTTGATGTTCAAAGAAGAACCAGACTTGGAATCTGAACATACCCAAGGCAACCCTCCCATCTCCGATTTATGGGATTGAGGTAATGAAAAGCAGGTCTAATAGAGTAAAAGAGTACATGACACTCCTCCAATTGAAAAAAAAAAAAAGTGAAAAAGGAAAAACGACAAAAAAAAAAAGAAGAAAAGAAGCAACACCGTCCTCCTAAAGATATGAATATCTCTAGGCTTGGGGGAGGGCTAATATGAGTGGCATAAAATGGTAACCATCTTTTTGCAACATTTGTCAGTCTACTCAACGTCCTCTTCCTCATATGTGTATATATTTTTCTATGCTATTAAGTTATCTAGAGTAAATTCCCCCTCTTCGTTTAACCTTTGTGGCGACACATACATTATACTCTTCCCAAAAATGTCACCTTAGTCATATATTTATATTACCACCCTTTTCTTTTTTGCTTTGTAAATAGAATAAGCATACAATAACCAACTATATACCCCCAAACTTTTCTTACCTCTTGTGAATTAGTAGTAGAAAAATAATATATCCATCTTCCACCCCTTATAGATAAATTCCCATGGAAATCAACTCTCCACTTTTCTTTACCAAAGATTATGGTCCCTCTCTACAAATCTTCATATGCCCCCTACATAGGTGGCCCAATATCTCTTAAGAATATACATATAGTTTCTCTCCTTTCAAAAAGACTCCAATTGTATATTCTTTTCACAAGCAAATAATATTGGGCCCTCCTCTATTTGTTTAAGCATCATAACCTTTTGAAAAAGCATGATTCCCCTTGGATGCATACAAGCAAAGGGCCCATACAAGAAGACTTTGAAGCAAAAGGTTCCCTAGACTAGTGTGGACCTTCCAAACCGAATTCCTTGGTGCATGGGCGTGAAGAATAGTCCAAATTCATATCAAACATGTTGAGAAGGTCAATTTTGCCTTTTGAAGCATGTCATTCCGAGCTACAGGTAAAAAGTTATGGTCAAAATAGTGAAAATCTGTCAGATTCGCAGCAAAAGGGAACTGTAAATCAAGTAAATCAAAAGAGTGAGATCTTATTTTTCCCCTACTCATCTTCTAGAAGAGAAATGAGTGTTCAAGGTCACTTGCATGTGATGGGACCAACGTAAAGATGCTTTCTAAATGCCAAGACAGACAAGTTGAGATACCCCGCAGGAGCCACCCGTAGGGCCTCATGGTGGGGCCCACTTACATTATGCACCCCTATGGAGCCTTCACGGTCTAAAATGATATTTTTGGTGAATAAACAGTCCCTTTTATGTCCAATATTCAATGAGTGGTCAAAGGACACTTAATTAGGTCTAATCACTTACTCTAATTAAGTGTAGCATAATCCCACTCCTACACAACTATAAATAGCCCCCCTTGGAGAGACTCAAGGACACACACACCTATATTTTCAACTTCATGTTGTTTCTTGATCAATAGTAGAGAAAACCCCAACTCTCCCTCTTTCACATCCTCCCTCCTAACCCTCCTCTTTGGAGGAAGTGCAACTCTATTCTCCACTCTCTCCATTCTCCAATCTCTTACTCCATCAACCCAATAAATCATTTGTAGCACCTCAATAACTTGTAAATACATCATGATCTCTCTCATGGTTATGTTAATGATCATGAAATCATCTTCAAAAACTTTCAAGTGTCGCAATTCGTGATGGTTAGCCAGCGTCTGTCCTCCCCTTAAAAGGTGTGCGAGAAATCAAGTAAGTGTTCTATTCTCAATTTACCATTGGTTTGTTTCTCCACACTTATTCAATTGGTCTAAAGAAATTTCTCACTCCAACTCTTTTTTGCTTCATTACATATGCATGTGGCTACCTCTCATGGTGATTTTATTTGTGTCACGGCATTGCATAGATGGAGATGAGCTCTCTATGCAAAGTGTGTTAGTTTGATGTAAGTGATTCTCTTGTGTGTTTGAGAGGCAAGTCTTGCGCGCATGATTTTTTTTAAAAATGCTTGAGAGAGGAAGAGTTTGGATGTATTATGGGTATTCTTATGGGGAGAAGGTGAATGCTATTCCACAAATTGCATATTTCATTTTGATGCACGGCATTGGGTTGCATAATCGTTGATGGTGTTCAAGTGTCCAAAGTGTATATAAAGTAAGGGGGTTTTCAAAGTGTGTTGCTTGGGTGGGTGAGTGCAAGTGTTATTTTTTTTGATTGGTTTCCTTCTCCACTCCCAAAAGAAGGTGGTGCCCCAAGTAGTGTGCGTACCTCTTTACGAAAATTTTGTGAGGGTAGGCCCATTGGTTTGGGTTTAGAGGCCCCATTTCAAAAAGCTCGCCCCCACCACATAAGATACGATTCTTGGTTGGTTGAGAATTAGTCCACCGTTGTGACTTGGATCATGGGTTAGAATGTGGCTAAGTGACTAGGATGTCACTCATTATGTGCTTTGTATCATAGTGAGTGACAATGCTCGTATTGCCAAAAAACAAAATGGATTCTTTTCTTTAAAATGAGAACGGTTGAAAACATTATATGTGTATTTTCTTTTCACAAATCGCACAACTCCCACGCGAGATGACAAAGTACGTTCATGAGTACAAACAGCCAATCTAGCTCCTTTGGACAACATCATATTTTTTATATCACTACAAGAGGCACTTCACATTAGCGACGCTCACAGTGCAACGCTCAAAAGTGAAAATCCACGGCATCGCTATAAGTATCGCTATTCTATTTGTTACATAGCGAGGCCTATAGCGACGCCCATAGCGATGCTCATAGCGACGCCGACAGGGGTAAAAAATAAAACGAGAGCACCCAAAACTCAAATCTCAGATCTGAGTTTTCGATGCTCGAGAAAAAAGGTAACCCATGCTCTCCCTCTTTCTCCCCCCTCCCCACACACACACACACAAACACCCACACACACACACACACACACACACACACACACTACACGAGGAGAGGAAGGAGATCCAGGTATGCTCCTTACCTCTCCTCTCTCTCATGTTCCCTTCCCCTCTTTCCCTCTCTCTCCCTCTCTCTCTCTCTCTCTCTCACACACACACACACACATACACACATTGTGTCTTTGAAAGAAAGAGAGAGAGAGAGAGAGAGAGCACATGCATAAACAAAAAACACATACACACACACATGCATAAACAAAGAATGCATACACACACGTTGAGAGAGAGAGAGAGAGTAAAGAGAGAGAATGAGAGAGAGAAAGATATAAAACAAGAGAGAGAGAGAGAGAGAGAGAGAAGAAAAAACCAAAGAGAGAGAGAGGTGCAGAAGACGAAAGAGAGAGTTAAGGGGAGAAAACAAAGAGAGAGAGATTAGGTTTAGATTTAAATTAGATAATGTTAGATTACATTTAGATTTATGTTTATGTTGAGTTTAAGATTATGTTAAATTTAGATTTACGTTAGACTAAGATTAGGTAAGATTTAAAATTATGGCAGTATTAAAGATTAGCTAGCTATGCTAGATTTAAATTAGATTACATTTAGGTTTAGAATTTAAGATTGGATTAGATTTAGGTTATGTTGAGTTTAATATTAGATTAGATTTAGATTTAAGATTGGCCGAGACGGGGAAGACGACCACTGATGTATTATTTGGCGGGTCTCGAGAGCCAACCAACATTCATGAGATTAAGATGGTTGCACAACCAATTGAAAAGCGCACAACAGTGTGGTGAAGAAGTGACTGAGGAGGAGTGGGAGTACTCTCGGGGTTGCGCGACCAAGGTAAGTTTGCAATGTTTGACCGGCCACTCAGAATCTTTTTTGGTTGTAGTATAAGTCATACACAGTAGCATGGTGTAAACGTCGACATTTTAGGATGGAACAAATCGACAGAAAACATTTTACTCAAGATTGTGGAATCATGGCAAAATTTGAACATTCTAGTCGCGACGACGGTCCTCTAATGCAGATTCTGTGGTGATGGAACTCACTTATTTTGGCACGCTTCAAGAGATTTTGAGGATCAATTATAGAGGATTTTTTGTCGACGTGCAATGGTTCAAGATAAACATGGAGGGTCGCAACACTACTTTGCGCGGAGGAGATTCGATCTAGTTTCCTTGAAATGGATTCAACTAAAAAATGGACCGACCTAAGAGACACTTTCGTACTACCCAAGCATTGTGAACAAGTAGGTCAGTTATGTGCTTGGAAACTATCCAATTTTAGAAGTTATGTGCTTGGAAGATCTCATGTAAGTTATCTGGATTTGACAGGTGATATTTCATCCTACAAAGTCTGCATCAAACTGGTGGTACGTCATAGAGGTAGTCCCTCGTAGTGCACGAACGTATGAGGGCTACCATGTGCCAATCACAGCGGCATCAACGGAGGAGATTGGATAGGAGGCTCAATCAAAAGCCATTGAGGTGGTTCTAGATGAGCATCCAGCTGCTACTCTCTATGGGGTGCATGTAGAGGATCTACAAAATGAAACGGAGGATATCTGCCTAAACGGAGAGCTCTATGTAGATATAGGGAGTTATGTTGACCTATGAGAGGTTGAGAGAGAGATCACCTCTTAAAGCCATAAACACTGTATTTGAACAATTTTTCTCCGTTTTATAATATATATTGTGTTCATGTGGCTATACTTGAGAAATTTAAATTGTGTTTAATCGTCATTGAGTCCACTCCAGGTACATATGCTTCAGGTATGTTCTCACAAGCAGCATTAGAAAATTTCGGAGGTCATTTGGAGGGCCTTGTAAGAAATTGTATTTCTCTCTCTAGAAACTTTTTTTAAAATGCACTTGCACCTTGTGAGTACATCCAAAAGGACAACCAAACACTTTAAAAAGTAGATTTATATTCCCAATCGTCCTTGAAAACGGTCACTTTTTTATTTAATGTGAGCGTCTTTTTCAGGAGGTAGGTGCGGCGCATTCAAGGCAGCTTACGTCATCACTGAAAGTTGAAAAGTCACAAACTGTCAAATAGTGATATATTTTGAGGCTTTTGACACCACCAATGCGTCCGGAACGCCAAAATACCCTAAAAACGAATGTCTACTTGTCTCATTCCGACATCCCGAGAGGCAAAAAATGTCAAAAAACCCCAAAAAATTGGCTTTTTACTTAAGGCGCGCGAGGAGGCATTCTAAAATGCTAGAATGCCCCTCTGCGCGCCGTTAGTACAAAGCTCTTTTTAGTGATTTTTGGACAATTATCTTTCAAGAAAGCCTACTCATGTTTCTCTATTGCACTTTTGCACCATGCTCTCTCTATCTCTCTCTCTCTCTCTCTCTCTCTCTCTCCTTTCTATAGCTTAGCATATTTAAAGAGAGAGAGAGAGAGAGTGAGAGACTCCCATTACTAACGGCGCGCGTGGAGCATGTTTTGACCTCAAAAAACACCTCCTCGCGTCGTTAGTATAAGGTAACAAAAAGACTCTCTCTCTCTATCTTTCCCCCACCTTACTTCCTCTCTCTATAACACTCACACATACAGACATAAACACATACACTGGTGGATGCACAGTACTAAAGGCGCACATAGAGACATGCACACCGGTTGTGCCTCTCTACGCGCGCCTATAGTATATATATATATATAGAGAGAGAGAGAGAGAGAGAGAGAGAGAGGAGAGAGAGAGAGAGAGAGAGAGAGAGAGAGAGAGAGAGAGGGTTCTTTGTGTTTGTGTGTGTGTGTTATATTTGTGTGTCTGTGTGTTTGTGAGTGTGTGTGTCTATGTGTGTGTCTGTCTGTGTGTATGTATGTTATATTTGTGTCTCTGTGTGTTTGCGTGTATGTTATATTTGTCTGTCTGTGTGTGTGTGTGTGTGTGTGTGTGTGTGTGATCAAAATGCACTTTGTAGAATTGTAACAATGGGTGTGTGTGCTCACTCTTATAGACCCGAAATTATGATCTTTAAGGCTAAGATGATGAAGAAAAAACCTATGTGATAGATGGAGGTCTTTTTAGAGATTTTTTGACATTTTCCTCTCAAAAAGCTCTCTAAAAGAGGAAAAAAGGGGCTTTTTACTAACGGCGCGCGATGAGGCATTCCAAAATTTTGGAATGCCCCCTCGCGCGCTGTTAGTAAAATGTTCTTTTAGGGGTTTTTGACATTGTTTGCCTCTTTGGATGTCGGAGCTAGGCAATTGGACATTCATTTCTAGGATATTTGGGCATTCCGGACGCATTGACAGTATCAAAAGTTTCAAAATCTTCCACCACTTGATAGTTTTGTAACTTTTTGAATTCTAGTGATGACGTAAGCCGTATCAAATGCACCGCATCTACCTTCTGAAAAAGGTGCCCGCATTAAATGAAAGAGAGTGATCGTCTTCAAGGACCACTAGATTATTAAATGAGGAGATGGACACCTTTTATATTTTTGTTAATATCAATCTATTTTTCTACGTAACGTACGCTCTTCTCTCATTGGAGGAGCTTATTTTCCTCTCTCTTCCAAAAGGCCCTCCAAAAGACCTCCGAAATCTCCTAATGAGACACTCCTCGTCGACGAGCACTGCGCTCCGAGTGCGATGGAAACTGAGACTGCAATCGCAAAGGAGGTGATCGCCAGAGGGCTTGCCCTACTTCGTCTCTTTCATCCGATCAACTAGATCTAGTGGAGTGACGATCAACATCTATGAGCAAAGATGGATCACCTCCTTCGCCTCAGTCTCCATCGCACTCAGAGAGAAGTGCTTTTACAAGATACGTATAATGCACACGAGAGACAAATTCACAAGAACTTCACAGGAATCTCTCTAACAGGAATCCCTCCCTCTTTATGAGTCCTCTCTCTCTCTCTCTCTCTCTCTCTCCCTCTCTCTCTGTCCCTCTCTCTCTCTCTCTCTCTACTTGTCCATGTTTTCTTCTCCATTCAATATTAGGATTAATTGGTTGTGTGTTTAATGCAGGTATGGATGATGATGAGTTTCTTTCTTTTTTGTCACCCCGACAGAGGTAGTGGTACAAGGATCGTCATTGATCTAGAGCACCATCACATCGTTCTACTCCTTAACCATCTCACTCTGTTTCGAAGCATTCAGCACACTCCAAAGCTTCGTTGATGTTGACGAGACGATCTTCACACTCGTCTAGGCACGACGCTCTAGTGGTGGCGGCAGTGGTTGTTGTGGAGATTTCCCCACTGATGCCTCATCACACCGCCTCGTGTTCGACGAGGCTCCTTACCTTCCCCTTCCTTGCTCGCCTCCACACCAACCACGGCATCGCCATCTACGCCAGGTTTTGTGCAGCTATCGACAGTTCCTGGCTACACACGACTATCTACTCCTTCAGGAGTCACCTGACACTCCTCGCTTCGAGGCCCAAACTCTAGTGGAGACACTTGACGTCCGTACCCCGGCTGGGACACCTACGTTTACACGTCACAGGTGAGAGGGCTTGCCTTACTCCATCAACTTCAGCAACGTCATCATCTTGGATGATGAAGGCAAGAAGGTGATCTTGCAAATGCGCGGTCTTTGCTCTCAGGTGTTTAGACACTACATACTAAACACTTGGAGTGAAGTACCTAGTGAATTAAAATACAGAGTCATCAGCATGCTGCATGACAAGTTTCCCATGTCAACACAGGATGACCTCTTTAATGAAGACCTCATGAAGTTCTTCTGCGCAAATACTGCAAGCACAAGGGTTCTGAAGTGCAAAAAGCAATAAAGCATGGGTGGAACAACCCAGATTGACTGGCCAACAAAGATTGGAAGAATACGAAGCAAGCAGCACGCAAGAATCCTGACAAGTGGAAGCAACAAAAGGAGGCAACCAAAGTGCGAGTAGAGGCAGGGAGCTCGCACCACTTGGGGAACGGCGGGTGGGCATCATTTGAGGCCGATTTTGTAAGTGTTTTCGCGTTGCTCTTTAGGTTTGGTAGTTACATCTATTTGTACTTTCAATTCTAACATAATGGATTCTTTATATGTTTTGAACAATGGTCGATGGACAGTACGTGACCCCACACCGTACGAGCACGAGTACGTAGGCAGAAAGGGCTTCAACATCTTGATGGACATTTTGAGTTCTTACGAAAACATGGTTACTATTAGGGTTTACTCTTTTCTATTTGTTGTATTGTTTTGTAAATTATATGTTTATACTTACAAAAAGCTGTCTTATTGTTTTTTTTGCAGAATTCGACAGATACGCCACTTGGACGCGATGAGACGTCGGATTAGACAACGTGAGTTTAGTCGTAGCTAGATAGCATTAGTCTCCTTTTTTCATAGCATATGTATCATTAGATGACGTGTATACGTCTTTTTATAACTATTGGAAAACCATGTATATTTTCTCACTAATGATAATGGTGTTGTAACTATTATATTTGCAAAGCTTAACAATCAAGTGATTTTGCCTATGATGTGTACAATTGTCATTGATTTACTTTCATCAATTTACTTTTGTCAGTTTGGTATCTTTATTCTACAAACAATACTATGGATGATGGAGTTAATGGTTATATTGTCTTGTGGGTGACTACTTTGGGTCTATACCTAAGCTTGCACTTTCTTTCAAAGGTGAATATGTGCATATCTTGGATTCATTTAGTTTTACTCTATTTTTGAAACATTCAATATGGTTGATGGGTGTATGCCCTACCACCAAAAATTTTACTCTCGAGCGTCGCTATATATGGCTCTGCAACGTCGCTATAAGCGTCACTATAGGTAGCCTGTAAGCGTCACTATTAGTGTTTCTATATGCGTCGCTATATAGCGATGGCTATAGCGACACATATAGCGAAAGTTATAGCGACGCTCATAGCAACGTTCTCGTATCAACGCTATTAGAGACGGTCTTAGCGACACCGGGGAGTATGAAAACTCAATGTATTTCTGTCGCTAAAAACGTCACAAGTGCACACAACCTCTTGTAGTGTATGTATATTTAGAACTTTACACACAAAACCAAAGAGAGTACTTATAGGATTTAGCTAACCTATGTATTTTAGCCCTTTGTATTCAATTAAAGGTGCAATCTATCTCTAAGAAATTTAAATGGTATAAGATACATTCAAAGCAAGAGATAAAAAAATTCACAACTAAAATCGTTAATGTTAACTATGATAGTTTGTTGCAAACAAGCATTTATGTTGAGAACATTTTGTTTTTCTTTTTCTCAAAAACTCACAATGGTGAGTAGATTATATTAGAAAAACAGAGAAGTACAATTTTTTGCCATGCTCGTCACCAGCCATGACATCATCATATGATCATAAATACATCGGTTGACTGAGGAGCCACCCTAGTGATGATGGATGGATCCTCATCAATACCCATTCAAATCAATCATTATGGAACCTAGGGTCATGTTTCACTCATCAAACTCCATGTGTTTCTTGATGGCAATGATAGTTATAAGGTCTCTACTTTTGAATTCCACACAAGTTCTATTACGCATTTGAATTTTTCTAGCATTGCTTATTATTTAAAATATTCGAGTTTAAATTATGAACCGTAGGGTGAGAAAACTTAGAATTTAAAATTTACGGTACAAAACGCTGACATGTTTAGCTCTACGAATCACTAACTAACTTATTGCAAGACTTATTTATTGATTGTAGAATTTTCTCTTACTACCATAAAGTTAGTCAAAGACTAAAAGTTTAGCTTGAAAATGTAAAGTAAATTATCATTAAGGAAATAAATAAAATAATTATAAAGACAAAAGAATACACATGGATGACACATGAAGGCACATGGACTCGCCTGGACTCACAAAGGAGGGGACAAAGTGGGACACACAGTCACATGGAAAGGAGAGGTTAGTTTTGACTAATCTTAATGGGGGGGGTGTTGCATTATCTCTTGATGATGAGGATAAATTGGTCAAGCTGTTGGGTACCACAAGGGGGCCAAAAACGCGAGTATCCACTTTAGGAAAAAAAGATCAATATTTTTTTTAAAAAAAAAATCGTTTTCGGAAAAAAAAGTTGGACGTTTTTTTTTCTGCTATAAATAGAGCATCCATACTCACACTTTAAACATAGATATTGCCTCTATAGCGTTCACAAAGTGCTATCACTTCTCTTAGAGAGAAGGCATCCACAAACCACTAAGAGAGCAAAAAATCTAGTGGACTAATAAGGTACGTATTAATTAAGCATTCAATTATCTTTAAAAATGATGCGTGTATTCTCTCGTGCTCTTATCTCTCTAATGGATTAGCAAGATTCAATATGCTTTAGGAAGGGTGTGTGTGTGTGTTATCTCTTACTTTAATCTCTCTTGTAAATTAGTAAGATTCAATTAGCTTTAGAAAGGATGTGTGTATGTTCTCTTTTACTCTAATTTCTCTAGTGGATTAGTAGGATTCAATTAGCTTTAGAAGGGATGTGTGTAATGTCTCTTTTGCTCTAATTTCTCTTGTGGACTAGTAAGATTCAATTAGCTTTAGAAATGATGTGTGTATGTTCTCTCTTACTCTAATCTCTCTAGTGAATTAGTAAAGTTTAATTAGCTTTAGAAAAGGATGTGTGTGTGTTCTCATTTACTCTAATTTCTCTAGTGGATTAGTAATATTCAACTAGCTTTAGAAAGGATGTGTGTATGTTCTCTCTTACTCTAGAATCTCTCTAGTGGATTAGTAAGATCCCATCAGCTTTAGAAAGGATGTGTGTATATTCTCTCGTACTCTAATCTCTCTAATGGATTAGTAAGGTTCAATTAGCTTTATAAAAGATGTGTGTGTGTTCTTTCTTACTCTAATCTCTCTAATTATACCTACTCTCTTTAGTTTGTACATCTTAACTATCAACTTATGAATAGTTAATTGAAAGTTAATACATAAGAAGTACTCATTACACTCTCATTATGCATCACAAAATTCTCATTCACCAATTTTATTATCCATTAGATTAATTAGTATTTTGAATAATACTAAAAATTGATTTAGTTGAAGTATATAAATCAAAGTTAGAATTGGATTAGAAATATTATGCATAAAAGTAATACATTTCTAAACTTTCAATTTCATAGTTTACACACTTAATTTTTGATTAATTAAGATTATGAAAGATTTTGATATATATAAATTAGGTGTAGTGCAACAACACAGTGTGTGAATCCGAGTTGGCAAGAGTTCAAATTACATACTCTCTTTGGAAAATTTTATTAAGGTAATATTCAAGAAAAATGACAAGGAAATTAGAATTGGATTAGAAATATTATGCATAAAAGTAATACCTTTATAAACTTTCAATTTCATAGTTTACACACTTAATTTTTGATTAATTAAGATTATGAAAGATTTTGATATATATAAATTAGGTGTAGTGCAACAACACAGTGTGTGAATCCGAGTTGGCGAGGGTTCAAATTACATACTCTCTTTGGAAAATTTTATTAAGGTAATATTCAAGAAAAATAAAAAGGTTACTTATGTGTAAAAATGACCTTAGATTTCAAGGAAATTACTAGGGAAATTGACCAATTTAAATTTCTAAGTGTATAACCTAAGTGGAGTACAAACAAATGGCTCCAAAGCGTGCTTGAACCCAAGGCGCTAATGATCATGAAGCCGTTACAAGTAACAGGGGAACTCCTGCGGAACATGCTATGTCTCCACCAATCAGATCAATCGGATCTATGGTACAAGTTAGTATTGCAGTTTCAAGTTATGCATCATTGCATATGCGAGATCATAGAAATATATTAGTTACCTTATGAAAAGAAAACAAGGACCGAAACCAAGGGGCTTAACCCCAAGAAACTCGACATATATTTGACAAGTAGGAAAGAATGTCTGGTTAAATTGGTTGCTATAGGAAAGAATGTTTGTCCAAAACCTTTGGTATGGTTTGTCTCAAGTATCTCTACTTATTAGCGCTAGAATTATGTGGCAGTTGCCGAGGCGTGAGATGACGCCCAGGATGGCATCGCTGTTGCTGTGGTGGGAGTACCTCCAGATTAGGACAAGAGGTACTTGTTGAGTGATATGGGACGCTCAGGATGACAAGGGTTTTTATGCACAATGTATATATCGATCGGACATAATAGTGCAAGTAGAGATTCTTAAGTGAACCTAATCTAAGGGTTGTTGGTTTCAAATTGGACGAATTCTAGTTTGACTATTGTTTGTAATATTGTTTGAAGGGCTTTTTTAACAAATAAGTATCATAAATAGAGTAAAGGAACATGTATGTTTAAACAGTGTGGTAGTAATTAGGTAACAAAATAAGGGTGAGTGCGGTGTGGGAAGTGGGAAAATGATACCCTCATGGTATCATTCTATGGACGGGTGGACGCGATGAGTCGGGTAACTTTCCAACGCTAGAAATTTTTTTTTTTAATAGTCATAAATCTTAAAAGAGACAAACCTTGGCGGTTGTGCTTCTGAAACATGGGAAGAAAAGCGCACAGGTTGGTCACTCTAAGATTTATACCTTTAGGTATAATTGATTATAGATAGTTTTTAGATAGGATTATGGTGGTCATGCTCCACCATAACGAGATAGGACCAATCCTTCACTAACGATTCATGCTTGTAGCTAGGTACTAGCTAAGGCAATGTCCATTGGGTTTTCTTTCTCAGATTGGAGACCTATCAAAGGTACTCCGCTCCTCTTGAAAGGGAGCAGGGACCTCACACTGGTATCAGAGCCTATATTAAATCTTGTGGAGATTTTTAGATTGATGTTTGGATGTTGAAGGATGCGAATGTTTGAAATAATGAAAGAACCTAGAAAAAAAAAATTGAGTTTTTATATGGTATTGAAGATTGAACTTTCTTGGAACAGGAAAATCTTCATTCAGCCTACTAGAAATTCTAGGTGTTCACCATCGTGTTAAAACTGCATGCCAATCACCAAATTATCAGCTTTGAAAAAGGGTGATGATGATTTTGGATAGGGTGTTTGCACCACCTATCCCAAGGGTGCATAGAGGATGGGATCAGCTAGAGTCCATCTGGAGAAATCTATACCATCGATGCTGACAAGATATGGTGCATGGATACCAACCTCAAGAAAATTCAATGGGAAGAGGAATCTATACCATCGATGCTGACAAGATATGGTGCATGGATACCAACCTCAAGAAACTTCAATGGGAAGAGGAATTAAAAGTCATCGAAGTTTATCTTCTCATTGGTACCAAGAATCCGGATGCTACCATTACCTTGGGAGGAGAAAGATATCTCATACTCAATTGGTCTATAACCAAGCTACAAAACCTATACATGGTGGTAGGATTCGACACATATGTGTATCTCGTAGCTTTCAAGGGTCAAAGGAAACTTGATCCTTTAGCCTATCCTTTCGTAATCACTAAACTGAAAATATAGAGACATTACAAGCCTTGTACCTAAAGACTACCGACCGTGGTAGAAAATAGTGTGTATATAAATAAAGTTTGGATTAATATTATCTTTTGTTTGATCAAGTCTTGTCTTAAAGTGGATTAAAGTTAGAGTACCAAATAAAGTTTCACGTAATCTATATGGTATAGAGTGCTGTGCATACATCAATTCAGGAAAAAAAGATACTTCTCCAGCAAGCTCAACATCCCTCTTTCAAGTGGGGACAAACTCTAGTTGAGCGCGATGCAGAAGTGTGGCTCGAAGAGATTGAGGATTATTTTTCTATTGCTGGTACTACTCCCGATAACTAGGCAATGTTGGCTATGTTTTGTCTCACGGGGGATGCCAAGCTTTGGTGGAAATAACACTCCAAAGATAATCAAGTAGCTCAAAACACTCAAACTTGGGAAGACATTAAGTATGCTTTCAAAGGACGTTATCTTCCACCTGCACACGAATCCCTTAAGATGAATGAAATCTTCAACTTACGTTAGTTTCATCTTACAGTGGAAGAATACTACTCTAAATTTGTAACTCTTAGGTGCTATGCTCCACCAATGACCGTAGATTAATTACAAGTAGCCCGTTTCTGCCAAGGGCTAAATGCTCCTTTTTATACTCGTCTAGAAGCCATGAGGCTTGTAAATTTGCAAGATGGTATTTTAAGAGCTAAACCCTTAGCTAAAGAGATGTCAAACTCTTTAGGGTACAAAATGGAAATATAAGGAATGCTAGAAGGAGAGGATGACCTATGATGTGGAAGCAAAGGCAAGTTCACGCAGTTCAGCAAACTCATCTGATAGTTGCAGCTTCAGCAAAATGAGCTCAAAATGCAGATCTTAGATGCTATGAATGCAACAAGCTAGGACATTCAGGAATGTATGTGCTAGGCGAGTCTCTGCAACAAATATACCTAATCTAACCAGAGGGCGAGGTCAAATAATAAATCGTGGAGGAAGAAATGGAGGACGAGGTCGAGGGAGCAAATGGCTGCGAGAGTCAATGCTATCATAGGAGAACCAACATTGGGAGAAGAACAAGAGTGAAGAGCAACTCTACATGCTGCAAGTGATAACCCAAGAGCAACACAACAATATGCTGTCATTCAAACACCTGCAAATCACCGAGGTGAAAAATTTGAGCTTCTTATTGATTGTGGTAGTACTCATTCTTTCTTGTCACCTAGATATTTAAGGAGGTTAGGAATTAATCAGCACCCTGCAAGAAAGATGAGAGTTGAATTAGCCAATGGAAAGGAGGTGTTATCTCAGTACACTGTGGGAAAAATAGAGTTCAAATTGGGAGAATACTCTACTTCTGTTACTTTTTGAACCTTACCCATAGTAATCTATGACATAAATCTTGGAATGGATTGGTTAGCCAGTCATAATGCCAATATCCATTGCTCTCAAGGAAGTGTTACTTTTGTGGACAACCAAGGTCAAGAAGTCACTATTCAAGGCCAGAATGGACGACCAAAAGCTTACTTGGTCAAAGCTAATCGTCTTTTGAAAGGGTTACCCAAGGGTCAACAAATTTTTTTAGTCAAACTAAACAAAGTAGACAAATCTTCTTCGAACCCTGAACCAATGTGGCTAGAAAAATTTTAGGATGTTTTCCCCGCAGAACTTTCTGAACTACCACCACCTAGGGAAGTAGACCATGAAATCAAAATTTTTCCAGGTAGTGAACCACTCTCAAGAGCGCCGTCCAAGATGTCACTTCTAGAGGCTATAGAGCTCAAGGAGCAGCTCAAGCAGTTGATTGAGCAAGGTTTTATCCGACCTAGTACGTCTCCATGGGGTGCACGTGTTCTCTTCCAAAAGAAAAAGGATGGCTCTTTCGACTTTTCATAATTATAGGGGCTTAAATCAGGTTACCATCAAGAATAAATATCCAATTCCTCGTATTGATGAGATGTTGGATAGATTACATGGAGCCAAAATATTCACAAAGATCAATCTTTGATCTGGATATCATCAAATTCGAATCCAGGAGGCTGATATCTCCAAAACAGCTTTCAACACTCGTTATGGTCATTACGAATCTATAGTGATGGCTTTCGGACTTACAAATGCTCCTGCAACTTTCAATCGTTTGATGCATGATATCTTTAGAGAATTCTTGGATGATTTTGTCCTAGTATTCTTTGACGATATCTTAATTTATTCCAAATCAGAGTAAGAGCATGAAGAACATGTTAGGACAGTGTTAGAGCTTTTATGCCGAAATAAGTTGTATGCAAAGAAAAGCAAATGTACCTTCTTTACCCCTAAGGTCTATTACTTAGGGTTTATCATTTCACCTGAAGGAGTCTTTGTTGACCCTGACAAAGTCAAGGATATTGTGGAATGGCCTCAACCCACTTCACAAACCGAAGTCAGAGGATTCTTAGGTATCATAGGGTGGTACACGATCTTTGTAAAGGACTATGCTCTTAAAGTTGCACCACTAACCAACTTGCTAAAGAAAGGAGCTATGATACTTTGGGAAGAACAACATGAATATTGCTTCAAACAGCTTAAGGAGTATCTTGCTTTAGAACCTCTCTTAAAACTTCCAGACTTCACCCAAGAATTTGAGGTGATCACAGATGCTAGTAACCTTGCATTAGGAGGAGTCCTTACTCAAGAAGGAAGGCATGTTTTATGCTACACATGATTTATAATTTCTAGCAGTTATTCACGCTCTCAAGATATGGAGACATGATCTATTGGGACGCAAATTTCAGTTGGTAACAGATCACAAGAGCCTTAAGTGGATTTTTACCCAACCTAACCTTAACATGAGACAGAGGAGATGGATAGAGCGCATGCACGAATATGGTTTTGATATTAAATTTAGACCAGGTAAGGATAATGTTGTGGCAGATGCCCTAAGCTGTAAAGCTTTTCTAGGGGCAATATCCATGGCTAACAACCCTATTTTAGACAAGGTCTCGGATGCTTCTGTCAAAGATGCAGATTACCAGATGCTCGCTATATGCTATGTGAAGAGAGGGTATCATCAAATCATCCTAAACCTCTACATTGCTCCTTAGAAGATGGAAAAATTTACTATATGAATCAATTGTGCATACCTAAGGATTCTACCCTAAGGAATGCTATCCTATACGAAGTACATGATGGTCCAACTCTAGGACATCCAAGTTATGCCAAAACCATCAATGCACTTTGCAGAACCTACTATTGGAAAGGTATGAAGGGCGATGTTCTTCGCTATGTCAAGCAGTGTTTGTCTTGTCAAAGGATTAAAGCAGAGAGACTAAAGATGCCAGGTAAATTACATCCTTTAGATATTACCCAAATGAAATGGGAATGTATTAGCATGGACTTTATCACCGGGTTTCCTTCTGTTCAAGCTGACTATGATTCAATCATGGTCATAGTTGACTTGCTTCCTAAGGTGGCTCACTTAGTCCCAGTCAAGACAACCTTTACAGCTTCAGATATTGCTCGTCTATTTGTGAAGGAGGTTTCCAGAATTCATGGTTTACCCAAGAGGATTGTCAGTGATCGTGATGCTAAGTTTACTTCAATGTTTTGGGTATCATTGTTTCAAGCTATTGGAACTGCTTATCATCCTCAAACTGATGGCCAAACTGAAAGATTTAATCAAGTAGGAAAGAATGTCTGGTTAAACTGGTTCCTACAGGAAAGAATGTTTGTCCAGAACCTTCGGTATGGTTTCTCTCAAGTCTGTCAACTTATTAGCGCTATCATTAAGTGGCAGTTGCCGAGGCGTGAGATGACGCCTAGGATGGCACCGTTGTTGTTGTGGCGGGAGTACGTCCACATAAGCACAATGAGTACTTGTCGAGCGGTATGGGATGCTCAGGATGACAAGGGTTTTTAGAAATAATGTATATACCGACCGGACATAATAGTGCAAGTAGAGATTCTTAAGTAAACATATCCAAGGGTTGTTGGTTTAAAATTGGATGACTTCTTATTTGACTATTGTTTGTAATATTGTTTGAAGGGTTGTTTTAACAAAAAAGTATCATAACTAAAGTAAAGGAGCATGTATGTTTAAACAGTGTGGTAGTAATTAGGTAACAAAAGAAGGGTGAGTGCGGTGTGGAAAGTGGGACAATGATACCCTCATGGTATCATGCTATGGACGGGTGGAACCGATGAGTCGGGTAACTTCCCAACGCTAGAATTTTTTTTTTTTAATAGTCATAAATCTTAAAAGAGACAAAACTTGGCAGTTGTGCTTCTGAAACATGGGGGAAAAAGCGCACAGGTTGGTCACTCTAAAATTTATACCTTTAGGTATAATTGATTATAGATAGTTTTTAGATAGGGTTATGGTGGTCACGCTCCACCATAGCGAGATAGGACCAATCCTTCACTAATGGTTCATGCTCGTAGCTACGTAGTAGCTAAGGCAATGTCCTTTGGTTTTTCTTTCTCAGGATTGGAGACCTATCGAAGGTACTTCGCTCCTCTTGAAAGGGAGCAGGGACCTCACAATAGTCCCCTTGCTTTCTTGGATTATCTCTGTGAACTTAGCAACTTCCATGGTGTTTCGAAGCTCTGATAGTTCCTTGTCTTACAAACACGTTTAAAGTAGCAAAATCTCACAATTTGAGTCACAATGATCAGAGCACGGATCTTAAACACTTTCCCTTCAAATAATATAGTTTTTTTCAAAATTTCTATTTTTTGGGTCTTTTGGACCCACAAATCTTTCCTACAAGGACACATATTGCCAAGCATTCCTTGAAAAGGTGAAGAGGTCTTCATAAGCTATTATGCATTGTGAGCATCTACGTGGACCAATTCCCCTGATGCATACGTTCACCCAATTGGCAGGGCTCCCATAGCACCTTCCATAAGAAAAACTTAATTCAATGCGGCCATTTTGGGCTCCAGATGTTCCACACGATTGTTTTCCACCTTGGACTTCAGGCCAATGCTTGCCCCACTGCTTGTTCAGTGGGGAGAACCAGTCCTTCAAAGACATAAGGGAGATCTACACTTCCTTAGTTTGTGGTTTTAGAAAGTGTTTTCTCTTGGTTCATTTCCATGCTTTCCACTCAAACTTGGATTCAGAGTTTGGCAAACACCACCTGTTAAGCTATTCTAGGGCCATGGTGAGCAATAATATTTCAGTCCCAATGAGGTTAAACTGGAGGGCCAGCTGGTCTGTTCCTTTCCAACCACTATTGTTATGATCCCAAAGCTGTTGTATATGCATGATGCTTTTGTTATTAATCTTTTTTGCTACTTCCCTCCAAAAAGGGGTCAAGAGGATGCTTCCAGCCTTAGAGAGCCAAGGGGACCAGTGAGTTATAGAATTGTGAAAATACCTTGAAAGCTCTCCCTATTCCAAGGATTTGGTTACTCTGTTGCATTTACAAGCGACTTCATCTGTTGTCCCCTCAAGTTTTAGGAAGGCCCATCGAGGATCAAGTAGCTTTTCATGCACCTCGAGCCTTGTCATATGCTTTATGAAGGTCCAAGTTCAACATGATACACTCTTGCTTAGTAAAAACAGCATATTCAATGCCAACCATGGATGCCAGAATGTTATCATAATTGACCTTTCCTTGATAAATGTATGTTGGTAGGGAGTACGGATCTGATCTAGAAGGGGGGAGAGCCTGATGGCTATAATTTTGGAGACAATTTTATAGGCTATTGAAATCATGATTATGGGGCACCAATGCTTCAATTGGGAGAACGTTTTTAACAATTGTGAAAATGAAACATCAACTACCTTGCCCAATTTAATTCTCAAAAAAATTGCCTCTCGCTTTTTACGGATAGCCACACAGTTTGATTATAGCTAAAGTCTTTTCTCTTTGTGTGAGACATATTGCCATACATTGAAAAAATCCCTTTTTTTGGGTGGAATTCCACCACCCCGCATCTCATGTGTCTTGCATCTCTTTCATATCAATTGTTATTTGAAGTGCTTAAAGCTGTTCACTTTTGCTCTTTTTTGTTGGCATGTGGTGCCCTTGGTATTAGAGCTCAAGTCGTGTGTTTTCTCAAAGCATAGTGGTCATACCAAGAAAAAACAAAGCATCATGATGTTTATGGATTTGGCAAGGTACCTACAATTTCTTCTTGATGATCTCTGTAACATACTTTCACGACATCCGCAGTAGAATCTCACAATGCTATAGGGTATCCAATAGTTTCTAAATTATATGTTACCTCCTCTGTTGCCCTAGGTGGTACCCTCTCCTCTGGCACCCAAAAGTACGAGAGCTTCTGAGAGGCAATTTTCTCATTCCCCTATTCCAAATGGGGGAGTCTTCAAGAACATGGTGCACCCATCTCCTCTCTCTTTCAACGGCATTACCCTCATCACCATTGCCACCAAGATACAATGGTTAGAGCCCGTATGAATATTGTTATTATCCATACCCATGGTACACTCCAAACAAGTCAAAATATATTTCAAAGACTGTAGCATGATAGTTAAAAAATTCAATTTTTTTGGGGTGAAAGAGTTCCTCCAATAATTTTGACAGCATCTATGATTTGGGAAACTATACAAAAGAATCTAAGATTTTTCAAGCAGTGGGATTTGTTAAAGATATTTCTATGCATTGGTGGAGTTCAATTGCAACATAGTTGCATGCTGTACGACTTCTCTCTTTGAAGTCTAGGTTTTATCGAAATGAGGCAACTTGAAAATGCTTGCCATGGATACCATGGAAGACTATAGCTAGGTTTACCCTCTAGTGTCTTTATTTAATTTGATTCCCTTGGAGAACTAAGAAAACTATACACCATTAGAAGTCTCAACTAATCAAGAGCTTATCGACCATGCCACAATCGCCTACAAACTTATGAAAGGGAAGCTTGAGTTCACTACAGAAGCAACTCCGACACACAATTAGAACTCCTAGTAGGGATTTCATTAAATGATCACAAAACACGTGAACATGTAATAACATTGAGTGATCAATTTTTAAAACATTTGATCATGTTAAATGTTCACATGACCTTCCTATTAACTTGCAAAAAACCACCCAAACTAATAGGCACATTGGCTTTTTTTGTCATATCAAAGTGGTTCCGCTACAACAAAATAATATCCGGGTGGGATTTTGTTGGGTTATTGATAGAATGGGATCGTCATTGTGCAGCTCCACTTTCATGATGGGAAAAAGAGCAGAGAAATGCAAGTTAAGCTTCTTCAAAGCCTACACATTTATTGAGTAGTGATTAGGGCTTGTTAACAGCCAAGTTTAATGATTAATGTATGCTAGATGCGGCTTTAAAGAGCCAGTAGAGGCTTCAATGATGCTAATTAGGAGTATGATTGAAGTGAGCGCAGATGGTAGTTTATGATCTATAATTGCAGTGCTTGAAGTTCTCTACCAATGTGTCTTCATGACTCATTGATTGGAGCTACGATGAGGAAGTTATGGCAGTTTGAAGTTTAAGTCGTTTGCACATGCGTACCAGATTGGGCAACTGCATTTGAGGGGCAAGAGATAAATTGAATGCACCGGCCTGAAGTGCTCACTTTGTAGAGCACGTTGGCTTGTTGGGCTCTTTGTCCAAAATGTCATTCATGGAGCGTATTGATCGTGGGATATGCCTAGGAGCGAGAGGAGGTGCAAGCATTGCCTTGGCGAGTATGTATGCCAAATATGATGCCTTCTTTTTGCGGATCAAAGCTTTGATGGATATGTATGTCAAATGTGGTGCCTTTACACGGTTAAATGGCCACCCAAAGCACTTGGTGGAGGCCAGCCCAAGAGGCAATGGCCGCCCAAGGGCCAAAGGTTGGCCAAAATCTAAAGTGGTCACCCATATCTAAAGTGGTCACCCATAACTAATAAATAATAAAAGGTTTAAGTGTGAAGGGGAAAAAAGCATGGCGAGAAGCAGCGAGCAGCGAGGACAAACGCAAGGTAGAGAGAAATTGGCTTGTGTAGGTCGCTATAAGCCTTAGATGGGCATGGCCACGAAGCAAAAATTGATGAGCAGCTCATGGCGACCAAATTCACTCTCTCTCTCTCTCTCTCTCTCTTGGCCATGGAGACATATGGGAGCCAGGAGGGTTAATGTTTTATCTCTCTCTCTCTCTCTCTCTCTCTCTCTCTCTCTCTCTCTCTCTCTCTCTCTCTCTCTCTCTCTCTCTCTCTCTCTCTCTCTCTCTCGGGCTTGAGAAGGAGAGGATCTCAGAGCTGTTGCATAAAGGTATCATGAGCTCGAAATAGGAAAGCACAAGATAGGCCAAGAAAGTGTAGCGTCCAAGCAAGGATTAAAGCTTCGGATAGCAATTGAAGAGCAGGAGAAAGTGAGAGATTGAGAACAACAATTAAGCCAGTGAAAAGCAAATAGATCAGGAGTTTAGGCAGATATAAGCGACAAGAAGGAATTTCCCATCACTGTCATCAGCTAGAGATTGATTAGACATTCTGTTCAGGCCCGGTGTTGTCGTTAACGACCCGATTAATCCTATAAAATGGGAGCTTAAACTCCTAGTTACCAGATGATCCAAGTGATGGTGCTATTAACAGCCCACCTTGGCTAAGGATTAAGGTGTACTTAAAGCATTGAATTGATCAATTGATGATTGTGGTGATTTCTATAGGCGTTTTGCATCTGTTCTTCCTATTTTCTCTTACACCTCTCACAGCTAGAGGCCCACCAGCGCCTTCTTGGCTCACGTTTCGAACACATATACCCTTACACCGTGCTAAGCTAGGGTGGATGAAAGACAAACATTGTGAATACTAGTGAGTTTGTGTGTATATGAGATACATTAACACTCAAGAGAATTGACTCCAAGATAGATTAACTTGGACTCATAAACATGATCTTAAGTAGTTGCTAACCTATCACAAGCTCACCATAAACAAGAGAGATGTAATTCAAACTTAGAATGACTTTGTTTATTCATGAAATGAGCTTTAAGTAGCTTTACAACCTTGTACCACTACATGTGGGATAATTCCAGCTTTTCTCTCCTTAATCTAAGCTGCATTTAAATGTCCATATAGAAAAAATTATATATATAATTTTGTATTATATGTTGTATACCCGTATTATACACGTATATCCAAATAAAACATATTTTGATCAAAATATGTTTTACTTTATTAAAAAAGGCACCGCAAATGGTTCGTTCTAATTGTCAGTACAGTGACGTCTAGGAGAGAGAGAGAGAGAGAGAGAGAGAGAGAGAGAGAGAGAGAGAGAGAGAGAGAGAGAGAGAGAGAGAGAGTAGTCAGGTAATCCTTTGTTCTTGGCTAGTCCTTACCATCGCGTCGCACCGTAAGAAGATTGGATTTAATAGATTCCTTGTCTCTGGTTGTTGTTGATCACCATGTCGCACTACAGAGAGGGGTTTTGGGTTTTTAAATCCTTTGTTCTTGACTAATTGCTAACCATCGCATCGCACCGCAAGAAGATTGGATTTAATAGATTCCTTGTCTTTGGTTGTTGCTGACCACTGTGCCACACTTTAGGGAGGGGTTTAGGGTTTTAGGGTTTTCTAAATCCTTTGTTCTTGACTGTTGCTAACCATTGCGTTGTACTACAGAAAGATTGGATTTAATAGATTCCGTGTCTCTTGTTGTTGCTGACTCTCATGTCGCACCTATTTGTTGACCATGGTGTCACAGTACAGGTTGATTGGATTTAATAAATATTGTCATCTCCCACTGTTGTTGACCACCGAGTCACACTGCAAAGAGGAGCTAGGTATTATAAATCCTTCGTCCCTGATTGCCCGCACTGACTACCATGCCTCACTGCACAGAGATTGGTTTTAATTATTTTTTGTCTCTAGCTATTGCGCTAACCACCGCGTCGCATTGCAGGGAGTAAAATTTATTTTTAGATCTTTCATTGTTGATTTTTATTATTTTTCATGAAATGTTTTTGTATTTTTCTATTTACAATCATATATGTCAAAGTTATATCTATTTTAGATCTACCTTAATTTAATTTTCTTCATGCATTTTTCAGGCTTCAATCATGGTAGAGACAAAGTTAACGCATCAACGGCGCAAAATCATTTGTGATTCTTTGATTTTATCTTTCTATGGAGCTTCAAAGGGTCATTTGCATTGGGCATTTGATCCAATGCAGGCAAAGTTTGATGGAACTTGTGGAGTAGTGGTGGCTGAAACTGTGCAGTGCATTCCCTGTTTCATTTGACCGACACTACAAGAGGCTATTCATATTAGCGACGCTCACACAGTGACGCTCAAAAAAAAAAAATCCCGGCGACGCTCATAGCGACGCCGGATGGGCTAAAAAAAATAACAGAGAGCGCCCAAAAACTCAGATTTCAGATCTGAGTTTTTCGGCACCCTCAAGCAAGGAGCAGGTAACGCTCTCCCTCTCTCTCTCTCTCTCTCTCTCTCTCTCTTTCTTCTCCACACACACACACACACACACACATACGAGGAGAGGAAGGAGAGCCAGGTATGCTCCTTCCCTCTCCTCACTCTCATGTTCCCTTCCCCTCTTTCTCTCTTCCTCTCTCTCTCTCTCTCTCTCTCTCTCTCTCTCTCTCTCTCTCTCTCTCTCTCTCACACACACACACACACATAGTGTTTTTGAGAGAGAGAGAGAGAGAGAGTACAAACATAAACAAAAACGCACACACACATACATAAACAAAGAATGCACACACACATTGAGAGAGGAAAAGAGAGAGAGAGCATGCATAAACAAAAAAAGCACACATTGAGAGAGGAAAAGAGAGAGAGAACATGCATAAACAAAAAACGCACACATTGAGAGAGGAAAAGAGAGAGAAAACATGCATAAACAAAAAAACGCACACACATTGAGAGAGAAAGAGAGAGAAACTAATTTAACGTCGTAGGAAACTAATTAAAATTAAAAGACCTAAAGATCTAGCCGACGAGGAGTTGAACTCAAGACCTATTATTCAAGAGGGAAATGGCATAACCAATCTATCATACTTGGCATGGGTGATAGAAAGGTTATACCATTTATCTCTTTTTATTGGCACACACATCCACACATGCGCACACACACAAGAAGAAGAGATTTATAACGTCGTAGGAAACTATCCTAAAAGACGTTAAAGATTAGGTTAGATGTAGACTTACGTTAAATTAGATTTAGGTTTATTTAAGTTAAATTAAATTAGATTTAGGTTTATTTTTAGTTGGATTTACGTTTATTTATGCTAGATTTAGATTTACGTTATATTAGATTAGATTTAGGTCTCCATAGACTGCGATGCTTGCATGAAGCGGGTGAAGAAAGCCCTCAATGGAATATAGGGTATTGCTGCCTTCACTCATGGTGGGCTCCATCGATCCAAAAGTACTGGTGAAATGTCTTCAGAAGATAGGGAAGAAGGTGGATCTTCAGGGCGGCAAGAGTCACTACATCCCCGACAATGACCATCTAGACAACCTCTAGTCATTCAACAGCAACTTCAAAGTTAGTAACAAGAGCAAGAACGGTCCAAAGGGCCAATTGCTGTCGTCAGATGTGGATGGAGATGAGGCAGCGTCACCACCAGAAGTTAACTCTCACATCTTTAGTGATGAGAATGCCAACTCTTGTCGAGTTATGTGAAAAATTATGTGTTAAATCAGTTTTAAGGTTCTTATAATCCCTGTTAGTTTAGTTCTTTGTTTTTAATATAACATAATTTACGTTAGATTTAGATTTATGTTATATTAGATTAGACATAGGTTTATTTAGGTTTACCCACACACACACACACACACAAGAAGAAGAGAGTTTTAACGTCGTAGGAAACTATCCCAAAAGACGTTAAAGATTAGGTTAGATGTAGACTTACGTTAAATTAGATTTAGGTTTATTTTTAGTTAGATTTACGCTTATTTACGTTAGATCGAGTCCACGCAAGAATTACTTACGGTTTAGGGTTTAGAGTTAGACGAACAGTGAAAAGATCTACTGTGAAAAGATCTACTGTGAAAAGATGTTAAGATGCTGTGAAGTGCTACAGCTAGAGAAGAGGCAAGCGGGTTTTGTCCACTACATGCAGTATCATGTAGACGTGGGTCTGTAGATTTCTTGTACCCACAAATATAGGTATTGACCAATAAAGACGAGATTATAACCCGGTGGTTCTGATCTCCGTGCACCTCTAGACCGAGGTGTGCGGGGATTGGACATGACTAGAGAATGTGAGGTAGAGAGAGAGAGAGAGAGAGAGAGAGAGAGAGATAAGACGAAGAATGCCAATAGAATATTAAATTTGTTGTCCAGGTTATAAGATTTTTATCCTCATTATGAGTAGTGACGAGGATGTGGGACCGCCAACCGAAACACCTATCTCTCGACGAGGGTCTTATGTCCTTGTAATCAATGCAAGCATGCTGTGCGACGCACAAGACGTGTTTCTTTGCAACACGTTCGCGAATTTGGCGAGTTCGATCCATCTATTATAGATCGAGTTGTTGCCAATTATAATTTGTCGGACTGTGACGCTGGCCAACAAGCAGCAATCTTGCAACCCAATAGACGTGTTCGTAGGCGCTTTGGTCAAGCAGCATATGTGAGGCCACAAGATGTAGCCTCTGACAGCTCGGGGGATGATCATGCAGAGCACATTCCCAACGAGGCAATGTTTGAGCCCGAGATTGATGAAATGATCGAGACGATCATGGATTCAGAAAGGCTTATCTATGATGATATGAAAAGTGAAGCCGATACGCCATTGTATAATGGAGCACGTATGTTTAGATTGAAAGCACTCCTGGTTCTTCTCAACATGCAAGCAAAGTTTGGATGGAGTGACACTAGCGTCACAACGCTTTTCAAGTGATCTATTACAATCAGTTTACTTTAATAAAACTCTAAATGTATAATGATCTGATAGATTTTTACACGACTGTATCGTATTTTTATGTTGTGTAGATTGCTTAAAGAGCACATACTACCAGCTGACAATGTGATGCCAGATTCCCGAGATGAAGCAAGAAAGATTTTGCAAAACTTGGGGATGGATTACAATTCTATCCACGCTTGTCCTAATGATTGCATTCTTTTCAGAGGGGAATACATAGACATGGAGAAGTGTTCGGAATGTGATTCCGAAAGATATCGAGTAGATCTCCACGGGACGAAAATTCCACAAAAGGTTTTGCGACATTTTCCTCTGCTTCCTCGCATCAAGCATTTCTTCGAATGAAAGTCCATGGCCGCCCTAGCATCAGGGCATGAGGAGAATAAATCTTCGGATGGTGTGCTACGAATTCCTGCAGATTGCACAGCCTGGAAACATATAGATGGAACATGGTCGGATTTTGCCAGGGAAGCTCCAAATTTGCGCTTAGGCCTGGCTATGGATGGCGTAAATCCATTTGGTCAAAGATCAACATCTTACAGTGTATGGCCTGTTGTTATCGTCAACTACAACATTCCCCCGTGGTTGACTACAAAGAAGGGGCACCTATGGCTAAGCTTGATTGTGCCAGGGAGATATAAAGTGGGGAATATGGATGTGTATCTTCGTCCACTCTTCGTCCACTATTGGAAGAGCTACAACAATTGTGGATTGGCATAGAGGTGGTGGATATGAGCCGACACACAGTACGACGGAATGCTTTGATCAGAGGCATTCTAATGTGGACCATGCATGACTATCCCGGGCTAACAGAATGCTCAGGTGATCTATTGACACTCCTCACTCAGACACTGTAAATCTTGTTTTTTTCCATAGTTGATCTATTATCATGTGTATACATGCAGGGCTTCACACAAGCGGATACAGAGCATGTGTCACATGTGGACCTAGACTGAATGCACGTAGGGCGCCCTCACTGAAGAAGCAAATCTACGAAGGTCATCAAGCGTATCTTCCAGAGAATCATGTGTTACGCAACGGCTTTTTGGGAAGAGAGCCACCAAGGATGTCTGCACAAGCATGGTTAGAGCAGAAGGAGATGTGCGATGACGGATTGCCTCCAAGGATGAAGAGACTATCTCTATGGTACGAGTTACCATACTGGCCCCGACTCATGATCAATCACTTGCTCGATCCAATGCACATATTCAAGAATGTGGGTAATCTACTATGGGACCATCTGACCGGCAAGAAAGATACTTTGGGAGCCAGAGTTGACCTTAGAAATGTGGATCGTATGGAGCAATATTGGCCGCAAACAGCGTCTGATGGATCAAAAAACTCCCTAAATCACCATGGATTTTCACAGGAGCCCAAGAACGCAAAGTAAAAGAGACCATTCGATCTTTGCGGACCCCCACTGGCATAATGCACTCGCTTCGAACGTGTTTTACTAAAGAAAGAAAGCTTACCGGTTTGAAGTCACACGATTGGCATAAAATGTGTCAGGTACGTTCATAGTGGACTTTAATATCATTGCATAAAATGTGGACTTTAATATCATTGCTGCACATACTTTACAGTTTATTTTACCGGTTGCCATTGAGGGATGTTTGTCTCTCGACATCCGTAACACAATCTACAAACTTGCAAAGCTGGTGCAATGGATCTCACAAAAGGAGATCAACGTAGACTCCATACCATTCGCCAAACTAAATGCTGCGGAGCTTGTGTGCATGTTTGAGAAACATTTTCCTACTACCATGCTAACCATTCAGGTGCATCTTCTTGTTCACATAGTTGATGAGGTGGAAATAGCTGGCACAATTCATTCGAGATGGATGTTCTTCTTAGAACGTTTCATGAAAACGCTTAAGGGATATGTGCGTCCAAAGGCACGTCCGGAGGGTAGCATGGCAGAAGGTTGGTTGGTATCAGAGTCCCTAGTGTACATTGGAGAGTGGCTAGACGGATTTGATAAAGCCCGGGACACGCTATGGAAAACCATAGATGATGAGCGCATATCTGGGATTGTCATGTGAAATGTCGGTGTTGAGAAGAAGATGACGGAAGATCTAGAGGCTAAAATCAACCGATTTTTCATGATTCACAATCCAGTGATGCAAAAGTGGATTTCACAATATGAGGATGCAAAGCAAGAGCGACAAAGGGCACGAATCGAGTGGAGATGGGGAAGACGACCACCGATGCACTGTCCGACGGGTCTGGAGAGCCTACCAACATTCATGAGCTTAAGATGGTTGCACAACCAATTGAAAAGCGCACAACAATGCGGTGACGAAGTGACAGAGGAAGAGTGGGAGTACTCTCGGGGTTGCGCGACCAAGGTAAGTTTGCAATGTACGACTAGCTAGTGACTTTATTTCTAAACGTTTGAACGGCCACTCATAATCTTTGTTCGTTGTAGTATAAGTCATACATAGCAGCATGGTGTAAAGGTCGAAATTTTAGGGTGGAACGGATCGACAAAAAGCGTTTTACTCAAGATTGTGGAATCATGGAAAAATTTGAACAGTCTAGTCGACGACGTTCCTCTAATGCAGATCCTGTGGTGGCGGAACTCACTTACTTCGGCACGCTACAAGAGATTTTGAGGATCGATTACAGAGGATTTTTTGTCGACTTGTTCGACATGCAATGGTTCAAGATAATCATGGAGGGTCGCAACGCTACTGTGCGTAGAGGAGTCTGGTTTTCTTGAGGTGGATTCTACTAAGAAATGGAATAACCTAGGAGACACTTTCGTACTACCCGAGCATTGTGAACAAGTAAGTATGTAAATAGTTAACATCCCCCTTTTACAAGTTATGTGCTTGAAAGCCCTCATGTAAGTTATGTGGCTCTGGCAGGTAATATTTCATCCTACAAAGTCTACATCAAACTGGTGGTACGTCATAGAGGTAGCCCCTCGTAGTGCAAGGACGTATGAAGGCTACCATGTGCCAATCACAACGGCATTAATGAAGGAGATCAGAGAAGATGCTCAATCAGAAGCCGCTGCGGTGGTGCCAGACGAGCATCAAGATGCTACTACTCTATATGGGGTGCATGCAGAGGAGCTACAAAATGAAACAGAGGATATGTGTTTAAACAGAGAGCTCTACATAGATATAGGAAGTTATGTGGAGTTATGCGAGGATGAGAGAGAGATCTCTTAAAGCCACAAATATTGTATTTGAACAATTTTGCTCCGTGTTGTAAAAGCTCTTGCTCTTTAAGTACCTTCCATGGTGTATAACGCTCTTTTCTACTCGCGCTCACATCTTTTGATTGAAAATTCTGAGTTTTCGACTTGCCTCTTCTATCACTCAATACATTGCGTCATTGTATTTATATGCGTCATTACGTCATTGTATTTAATGGTCTTTGCGTCATTGTCTACTCTATTCATTCAATATTAAGTTTAAATATTCGTGTGTTTAATGCAGGTATAGATGATGAGGAGTTTCTTTCTTCTTTGTCACCGCAGCAGAGACAGTGGTACGTGGAGCGTCATCGCTCTGGCGCATCATCGCGCGTTCCTACTCCATCCGCATCTCCCTCTCTTTCGGAGCATTCGGCGCGCTCCGAAGCTTCGGTGTCGACGAGACGATCGTCACACTCGTCTAGACACCGGCGCTCTAGTGGTGGCTGTGGCGGTTGTTGTGGGGATTCCTTCGCCGATGCCTCCACACCGCCTCGTGTTCGACGAGGCTCTTTATCCACCCCTTCTTTGCCCGCCCCCACACCAGCCACAACATCGCCATCTACGTTAGGTTTTGCGCGGCTGACTGTTCCTAGCAGCTACACACCTCTACCTACTCCGCCAGGAGCCACCCCACTCGACACTCCTCGCTTCGGGGCCCAGACGCCGGTGGAGACACCTGACGTCCGTACCCCATCGACACGCCGCTAGAGACCCTTGCCGGGACACCCAGGTTCACGCGTCACTGGCCAGAGGGCTTGCCTTACTCCGTCGACTTCAGCGGTGGCATCATCATGGATGATGACGGCAAGAATGTGATCTCGCGCATGCGTGGTCTTTGCTCTCAGCTGTTTAGACACTACATACTAAACAAATGGAGTGAAGTAGCAAGTGATTTAAAAGACAAAGTCATCAGCATACTTCATGATGAGTTTCCCGTTCCAACACGGGATCAGCGCTTCAATGAAGACCTGATGAAGATTCGAATGCGCGAATACTGAAAACACAAGCGTTTTGAAGTGCAAAAAGCAATCAAGCATGGGTGGAACAGGCCAGATTGGCTGGCCAAAGAAGATTGGAAGAATGCGAAGAAAGCAGCGCGCGAGAATCCCGACAAGTGGAAGCAACAAAAGGATGCAGCCAGAGCGCAAGTAGAGGCAGGGAGCTCGCACCACTTGGGGAGCGGTGGATGGGCATCATTTGAGGCCGATTTTGTAAGTGTTTTCGCATTGCTCTTTATGTTCGATAGTTTAGGGTTTATGAGTTTTTTAATTCTAACATAATGAAATCTTTGTATATTTTGACAGTGGTCGATGACAGGACGTGATCCCACACCGTACGAGCGCGAGTACGCAGGCAGGAAGGGCTTAAACGCCCTGATGGACATTCTCAGTTCTCGCGGCGGCATGGTTAGTATTAGGGTTTACTCTTTTCTATTTTTTGTATTGTTTTATAAATGTCGTTATATGTTTATACTTACTGAAAGCTGTCTTGTTGTCTTTTTTTGCAGAATCCGACAGATACGCCGCTTGGACGTGATGAGACGTCTGACTAGACGTCAGTTTAGCCGTAGCTAGATAGCATTAGTTTAGGGTTTCTCATAGCTTATGTATTATGAGACGGATTTTATACGTCTTTTTGAACCATGTATATTATTACATTTGTCACCGCAGTTCATTTTGCCAATCAATTCTTTATGCCTATGATGTTGTACAATTGTCATTATTACATTTGCCAATCAATTCATTTTGCCTATGATGTGTACAATTGTCAATTTTATGCTTGTCAATTTTGCAAACAATGCGTCTTGTGGGTGACTATTTTGGGTCTATTATCTACCCTTGCACTTTTTTTAAAAAGTGAATCAAGTACAATATGGTTGATGGGTGGCAGGGCATTCAATGCCCTATCACCAAAAAAACTTTCTCTCGGGCGTCGCTATAACCGTCGCTATTTATGGCTCCGGAGCGTCGCTATAAGCGTCGCTATAGACTTCTGTGTAAACGTCGCTATAACCGTCGCTATGACCGTCGCTATGAGCGTCTCTATATAGCGACGCCTATAGCGACGCTCTCGTAGTGACGCTATTAGCGACGCCGGGGGTTATAAAAACCCAGTGTATTTCCGTCGCTAATAGTGTCACAAGAGCACACAACCTCTTGTAGTGCGAGCTTTGCACACTAATGGAGTAATGTACAAAATAGTAAATTAATTAGTGGGCCAAGTCACTAGAAGCTTTGAGAGTATGGTTTATCTTGTGAAAATTGATGTCACATTTTTAGATCCCCTTGCTCTTTTAATTGGACGCTATATACACGAGAAAGATATCCACTAGTTTTCTCTTTCAAGGATGTGTCGATCGCTTCAAGAGAGATGGGTCCTCTTGGAAAAATCAACATCACATTAATCAATAGTTTCTTCTGACAATTTGTCCAACCATCTAGAGCGATTGTGCATCCATATTGTGGCACATAATCAAGAGTTGTGCTCTTTAAAATATTCTCTGATGTAGCTTTCACTTTATCTAAATATTATGTATGCATCTTATTATATTCAGGTACCACAAAAACCCTTATTCGATGTGCTCATCAAAGCACCTTTGAAGATAGGATTTCAAATGACATTAAAAGGAATTCCACATGCAACAAATGCTTGCGTCCACTTAAGATGGAGTTCAAGAAGCCATTATTTATCAAATTCCTGATGCAAAGTAGAACCACTTGGTGCAGGTTCTCCTCCGGTCCATGCTTCACTTCGGCTTATGTTAGCAAAGCTTGTGGTAGCATTAGAGCTACAAGTCCCAACAAAGGATGCATGACACTCTCCTTGATTATAAGCGGGGGTTGAGGGAGGGTTTTGATCATTCCCGAGTGTCATCTCCACGTCACTAGCCATAGATGGAGCCATCATTTTGGGAGAACCCTTTTTTTTTCCCTCAAGATGTGTTCTCTTTGCCCTGAGTGCCCAATCAAGAAATTTCTCTTTAATACCTCTGGGGGGTTTTTGCAAGTTGCCACATTTTCAAGAATTATGAACACGTGTCCTTTTATCTTATGAGCATTTTCGCTAAAATTGCCGCAGGCCTTACATCTCAACTTTGATGTAGTCTTTCCACTGACCAGTTCATCTACATAGTTCCACTCATATCCTTTCAGCATCTTCTTAAGATCTGCAAACTCAAACAACACTATTTACTAAGTACACATCTAAAATCAAACTCTCATACCATTTACATTACTTTATTCGCCATCATTTTAAAAAAACAATAATTTTCAACCTCTTTAAATTCTAAATACCAAATTTGTTTTTTTCAAGTGTGAGCTCTCACCCTATACCTAAATCATGATAAATAAAGTGCTTAATCTATCTCAATATCTTCCAAGTGTGAGTAAAGTCTACACAAAGCAAGATATCTTTAAACCTACCTAAATTACCTCCAAATGTGAGTGTAACTCTACACATGGCAAGCGATCATAATTCCCTACTTATCTCTAGATCTCTTCTAGGTGTGAGAATACCTCTACACAAAGCAAGAGAATATTATTTAATCTACTTAAATTTCTTGCAATGTGAGTATTACTCTACACATGACAAAAAATCATTAGATAAATATAACCTAATTTACTTCCAGGTGTGAACATAGTTCGACACACAATAAGTAACTCCTAAGTTTAATTATCTAACTTAAGCTACTTCTAAGTGTGAACATAGTTCAACTCAAAGCAAATTATTACTAGCTTCAACTATCTTAAATCACTTCTAAGTGTGAGTTTCCTCTACACAAGGCAAGCAATGACTAACCACTTTACTTAATTTACCTCCTAGTGTAAGATATCCTTCACACAGAGCAGATAAATTTTTAACTCAAAACTCCATAGCATAAAAAAAACTACATTTAACTAATTTAACTTTTTATCCTACGCTCTAACTTTTTACAAAAAAGAATAAATAACTAAATTTAAAATGGATTTTTTTAAATAAAAAATTTGATGTTGAAAATCTCACCTATAGATGAGATACGGGGTCCCCGAAGAGAGATCAATAGAATGAGGAAAATAGTTCGTTTTCACAGTGTTGGGCGCATTTTTGACACCCCATTTTTTATAAATTTGTACATACGGACATGACGCCTGATGTCAAAAGGGTGTATGGTCTTTCATTTTGTGGGTTGTTTAGAGCAAGCACATGTACATGCACTGCAAGTCGCTAGTCTAGTGATAGTTGTCGGGCTGTTGTAAGTGCCCGTGAGTGAGTTTTTTGAAGGGAGACTTGTATATAACTTAAACTCGTGTAAAAACTCAAAAACTTTCAGCTAGCCAAACTTCAAAAATTTTCAGGTTTGATCTCATTGTGCCTCCTTGATGGTTTCTGTTGTAGTTTTTGCCCCCGCCTTGCCTACTCTACGTTTAATCGTGTCAGGACAGCTCCCTGTTCGCGTCAGTTTCGCATGTAGCAATGTGTGGATTCAAATTTTGTCATATTCAACTTTCTCGCCAGTCATTTTTCAAGCTTTCTCTCAAGCTTTAAAGTGCCTAGATTGGAGTTGTGCTCTTCAGATTACGACTAGTTCTCTGCAGTGTTATGGCTATGGCAGCCTTGTGGCAAATTGTATGCAGGCGAATTGGGAGGGCTTGTATCTATGAACTGTGGAATTGAGGTTGAAGGTGTGCGTTTGTGATGTTCAATGTGAAATGGGAGGCCCTTGTCTTCATATGCATTGGTCTGCGTGTGCTGTAAATCCATGCTTTGACAGGGTTTTGCTCCTATATGACATAGTCTCTTGGGTGGGCGACGGCTAGTAAATTCCCAAGGGGACTACTCTTGTTGGACTTGTGGTGTTCAAAGGGGTTTTCCAAAGCTTTTGGTGTTGTTGTAGTGCTCTTTCAACGCTCTTGGGTGACATTGCTATAGAGGTGTTCCAGTTTGTTTGTTTCCCAACAGTGTTTTGGTGCTCACCACCGAGGAATTGCTGCAAGTTACCTTCAGTTTACACGTTTTCGAAGACATGGCATTTAATTTTCCGGAGTTTAGTGGGAAATAAAATGAAAGTTCCAAAGGTTTCATTGAGAGAATGGAGTTTGCTTGCCTTCTTGCTGACAAGCAAGACCCAACGTTGGTGCTGTGAATCTTCCACTTCTGTTTGAAGGGAGATGCTAGGGAATGGTTGGAAGGCTACGAAAAGGATCTACAATCAGCCCAGCCTCCTCAAGTTATGACCTATGCAATGGTAATTCATGCTTTTCTTACACACTTTCAACAGGTGTAAGACCCACAAAAGGTATGGTAGTTTATTCAAGGCTTGGTACAGGTGAAGGCCAGACCATAGAAGACTTTGTGAAGGCATTCAATGAGTTATGGACAAAGTGGTGTACATCTTTGGGGGACTGAAATTCCTCCAGCCATGTTGAAGAAGGATAGGTTCTTGCAAGCTCGAGGAGTAACCTACGCTTGAAGGTAGAGCTTAAGCAGCCAAGGACCTTTGAGGAGGCAGTTGAAATTGCAAAGAATAAAGAGTGGAAAGTAGAGTGCCTTCATCAACTTGGAATCACTGTCAAGCCAAAGGTTGAAGTGGAAGTGGTAGAGCAACCAAGGTCCTCATCAGGGAGCCAGGTTATGATCAACAAGCTTCTCATGATGTGAATGCTCAAGAGGTTGTAGGTCTTATGAAGAATCTTAGTGTGCATATGATGGGAGGTGGAAGAGGTCAAAGCTATGGATATGGAGGTGGGTATGGAAGCAATGACGGGTTTACAGGTGGTAGAGGAAGAGGCATGGCTGGAAGAGGGGATATGTTTCATTGTTACAATTGTGGTGAATGGGGTCATAAAATCCCTCAATGTGACAAGCCAAAGAGAATGGGTGGTGACATGTTTCGCCTTCCTCCACAAATTCCTTCTCAAGCTCAAGATTATGGTATTGAGATTAAAGGGGAAGCAGGGCCCAGCGGTTTGACAGCTAAAGAGAAGGTCAAAAAAAAACTGGTAATCATAATCTGTTTGGAGAAGAAAGAGGATGAATTGGAATCTATGGTCATGCCCATAGGTAAGAGGGTGACAAGATATCATGACATGAGTGATGCGAGTCGCAGCCATAAAAGAGCGAAACAGGTACAGGTAAAGAAAAGAAGAAGAGAAAACCTAGGAAACATTACAATGCATCCGACTTTCCTTTGGGAGAAGGCCAACCAAATTATATTTTAAGGGCTGATTTGGTGGATAGAAAGGTTGATGTTACCTTTGGGCAACTCATGGAGATGTGTCCCAAGTTAAAGAGTCAATGGAAGCATGTAGTCAACCCCATGGAGAAGGAGCCTGCAAGGGGTCAGTGAGACTCCTATCTTTGAATGAGGTACCTGATATATGCCCTTATATGGATGCATGGCATAGGAGGAAGTGCATTGGAGAGGCTTATATTGATGGAGGTGCACAGGTATGTGTTATTTGCAAGCTTGTGTATCAAAGTTGGGACTCAACATTGTGGAGAATCCAGGTTTTTGAATAAAGCTTGCCATCCAATCAAGGGTGAGGTGCTTGGAAGTACTTGGAGGTGGATGTATTTGATGTTAAAAAGCTGGTCAATTTCCATGTTATGTCTGCAGGTATTGGTGCTTTTCCTCTCATCCTTGGAAGACCATAGTTACACGCAACCAAAGCTGTACAGGATTGGGGACATGGTACCATCACCCTCTACAATAGAAGGGGTGATAAGAAGAGGTTTGACATGGATAGAAATCAATCTTTGGATGCTGATTTTGATGAGCAAAGTGATGAAGAAGAGTACTCAAGTGAAGAAGAAGACAATGGGGATGATGGCAGTGAAGTGGAAGATAGCAGCAATAGTGATCTAGATGTTTCCTCCTTGTTTCTTGAAGAAGAGCATGATGAGAAACAAAGATTTATTGGATTTATGGAGAATGAGGATACCTCTGGTCCTTATGAGCAAATTGAAGATCTGATGCAACCCAAAGTTCAACCTAATGTCAAACAGTAGCTGATACAATGTATGTTTTCTCCCAACTTGACTAGTCCTAAGAAGGATGAGTACCTACATATGATACAACAATTTTCCCATTTATTCATCACTGCTTATGAGGAAATTAGAGGCTTTAAGTGAGAGGAAATTCACATTACAATCAGGGAAGGAGCTCAACCCGTACGCCAAAAGCTAAGGAAATTGGGACAGGTACAACTTAATTCTTTAAAGGAGGAGGTAGACAAGCTTCTTGAGGCAGGTTTCATATGTCCTATAAGTACTGCAGAATGGGTGATTCCTATTGTTGTCACACCCAAGAAGGATGTAAAGTGGAAAATTTGTGCTGATTTTAAGCCTCTTAACACGTCCATGAAGAGGGATCCATACCCTCTTCCTTTCATAGATGACATACTTGATTCTATTGCAAGGCATGAGAGGTATAGTGTATGTGATGGATTCTTTGGATATTTTCAGCTCACCTTGGCTTTACAAGATCAAAAGAAGACCACATTTATCACACAATGGGGATGGTTTTGTTATTGTGTGCTTCCTTTTGGTCTTATGAATGGTTGTGCGTGGTATGAAAAGCGCGTCAATAAGGTGATCTCTCCCTTTCTTGGCAAGTTTTTGAAGGATCTTACTGATGACTTTTGTGTTTATAGCTCTAAAAAGGATCATTGTGTAAATCTTGGGATAGCATTGAAGAAATATGATGAAAGTGGAGGTCAACTCAACCCAAAGAAGTGTCATCTTTCTCAACCAAGAGTGAAGGTTTTGGGGCATATGATCTCAGAGAATGGGATTGAAGCAAATCTTGACAAAGTGAAGGCTTTGGTGCTCCTCTCATCACCTAAAGATACAAAGCAACTTGCTACTTTCATTCAAAAGGTGAAGTATATGGCAAAATTCATTTCTGTGTCCTCTCAACTTCTTTATCCTTTACAACAAGTAGCAAGGTTGGATCCTCTACAATGGACAAATGAATGTGAAGAGGTTTTTCAAGGTATCAAAGAGGCTCTTGGTTCTCTTCTTGCTATGCAAGCTCCTAATTGGGATAAGGATTTTTATGTGAATCCATCAGTAGGTAAGGATTCCATTGGAGCTATGATTCTTCACAGAGGTAACAACTCCCACTACATGAAGCCTATCTATTGTGCTAGCAGAGTGAAGCTAGAGGTGGAAAGAGGCTATACTGAAGTGGATCTCATCATGGTGAGTGTGATTTATGCATGTAGAAGGTTTAGGCACTACCTTCTCCCTAAACCATTCACATTCCTCACTAGCTACACTCTTCTACCTCAATTGGTGAATAGCCCTCCTTTGTCAAAAAGGCTCATGAAGTGAATTCTGGAGCTACAGGAATTCCAATTCTCTTTTCTTGTTGAGGAGAGTACAAGGGCTACATTGGCTTATTTGCTTAATTATAAGGAAATCCGTCTTCTTCTTAAGGAGGACGCGGTGAAGAAGCAACACATGGAAGCTCCTGAAACAGACAATGCCTATCTATTGTCTTTTATGGATCTTATAGGAAAGTGCATGGTGAAGCTTCAGGAGGTGCTGTAATTTATGACCCTCAAGGTTCTTTGTTAACTAAAAGGAGTTTGAAGCTTACAGCACAAAGCAACAATGAAGCTGAGTATGCTACTTTGGAGAAAGGTCTCAACCTTTTCCTTGAGCTTGGCATCCATTGTGTGACAGTAAGATGTGATGCTCTTTTGGTGGTTAAGCAAGTACTTGGGGTGTGGAAAAGTAAGAATCAAAGCTGAAAAATATGTATTTTCAAGTGAAGAATTTGCTTAAGCAAGATTGGAGTTTAAGGCATGTGGACAGGTCTCAAAATGAAGAAGCACATGGTGCAGCGCAAGCTTCAATTGGGAAATTGTATGTGATAAGGGATGATTCTCCTCTTTATTTGGGAAGGGAATCTTTAGAGAGGGAGGAAGAGTTCTACAAATAGGTATGCTTCCATCAGAGTTGGAGAAGTCAAAAAGTATGCCTTCCTACGCCGTGCCAAAAGGTATGTGCTACTTGGTGATGCCTTATATATGAAGGCAGCTGGTCTTGTGATGAGAAATGTTCCTTGGAAAGAGGAAATTTTTTTAAAAAAATAGGACAATCATGAGGGTTCTTGTGGTGGTCACTTTGCTTCAAAGATCACTTTGCATAAACTCTTGCAGGAGGGATATGTGTGGCCAAGCATTCAACGTGATGTTCATCATTGGTGCAAGTCTTGTAAAGACTGTCAAAGCATGGCAAATAGGGTTCTCAAATGAGAAATTAGAGGCATCATTGTGGCTTATGATGTGTTTGAGAAGTGGGGTATTGATGCAATAGGTCCTCTACCTATGACAGCTAGAGGCAAATGTTACGTACTTACTACTATTGACTATCTATCCAGGTGGGCCGAAGCCAAATCTGTCAAGCACATCACGAGTAAAGATGTTTCCTTATTTATATATGAATATGTTTATGTTGCTACCATCAATTAAGTTCACCCGCTATGCTCACAAAATAATATCACAAAAATGCTTTACCTAATTTCCTAATTCCGCTACTCTCAAAGTTCATAGGCCAATTCCATTACATTGGTATTAGAGCATTTGGTTTCTCTTTTCTTTCTTAAGAAGAGAGGTCCTTAAGTAGCCTATTAATGGTTGATTTTGTTAATTTTATTAGAGTAAGTGGGACTAGGATCTATTATTGGTTTTGTTGAGCCCACTATGTGGGATATGGTGCACACCTCAGGAGCTTTGGTCTTAATAATGGAGTCTTTTTAGACTTGCCTATGGCTTTACCTAGTCTCTCTTGATGGGAGAAACTATAATACAAATGCCTATTGGAGGGGGGACCGGCTCCGTATGAGTCCCGTCCTCAACTATTGTCATGTTCTCTAAACTCTCTCTCTTGCAAAAGTATTGTTCATTCCAAGTTAACTAAGTACCATGTTTATGTTTCTACCATCAATTAAGTTCACCCGCTATGCTCACAACGTAATTTCACAAAAGTGCTTCACCTAATTTCCTAATTCCGCTACTCTCCAAGTTCATAGGCCATTTCCATTACAACCAATATAAAAAAATAATATAGATATTATCCTTTACAAACTGGAGAGTTTATTCAAAAAGGTTTTGGTACATCCTTTGATGATGAATTTCAAACATACGGGCAAAGTTATTATTCCTGCAACAAAAAGCCATACGGCTTGTTTATTTTTTTTTTAAACTCCCTAGGATCTTCTTGAAGCCTGCTTTTGTCTTTTGTCTCTTCCGTCATTCATCTCCTAGTGACGTAGTTGCCTGTTCCATGGTAAACAATTAGTATATTTCTGGTGGCATGGTTTCTATTTTTCATTGTTTGTATTTTTTAATTGAGATTTTTATTAAAAAAGTGTTCACCCAAATGCTAGTTATTTTCTGAGTGGATACGCCAATGGTATGTATGCCACCTATATAGTGTGTGCATCTGTGTGTGTGTGTGTGTGTGTGTGTGTGTGTGTGTGTGTGTGTGTGTGTGTGTGTGTGCGCGTGCGTGATAGAAAAAAACCAAATGTGTGGTATGTGTGTCATAGATACTGTGTGTGCGCGCATGCGCACGCGTGGAGAGAGAGAGGGGGGGGGGGAGGGGGGCACATATACCTATTTTGCAAAGAGTGCCAAAACTCATATCTACAGATCTAACTTTTTGGTGCTCTCAAATAATTTTATAGGGTCGACGTCACTCCGAGCATCGCTATAAGCGCCTCTATGAGCGTTGCTATAGGCGTCTCTATGAGCATCTCTATAGTCTTGTTACATAGAGATGCCTGTAGCGACGTTGAACTTTTTTCCATTTGAGCATTGCACTACTAGCATCGCTACATAGAAGGACCTCTTGCAGTGTTCACATCTGTCACCATATGCATCGACATTATCCATAGCTCAAAATCTGCTATAACCAATCCTCGGGATCTTCAACACCCATAAATATGGGGCTAAAACTTGGCTCCACCATCTTTGCTAGCTTCAAAATCGACCACCAAATACTTCGACCATCTGTCAACTTCTTGTTAGTGCCAAATACCATAATCAATCTTCAGATCGGAACATCAGTGTGCTCCTCATTGGGGGCACCAGGACATGGAGAGTTGAAAAGAGAAACACCCAAAACACAACACGATGCCCCACTATAGCATAGGGCATACACAGCGCCCCAATCCACTAGAGTGTATCTTCAAAACTCGACACTATCCGCAAGCAAACCTCTTCTTGCACACGATCATATGCACACACACGTTGCAATACACAAAACAAGCTCGATCACCCCGCCGTGATCAACTCATAGTCTTCCACATTCGCTGGTACTTGTTTACCTAGGATCTTTTTATCTTCTCTAGCCATTTTCCATGCTTCTGTAAACCTATACACACTTACACATACCATCTTCTATGGTCGACCGACTTTGACTGCACCAACGCCTTGGAAATAGCCCTGAGCTTCCTCCCAACCATCATATTGTGTCTATTTGGCACATCCTTGAAACCTGTGCACTCCAAGAGAGTATATCCCAAATAAGTTTCTCCTTGTTTGGGATTCCTAAAGGGAACCCCATTTGGCATACATGATGGTGACCAAGGCGATGCCAAGTTCGATGTCTTTTTTCAAGAGCGCTTGACCAAAAATATTATTGTCATCAATTTTCTTGCTCGTATCAGGCTCTTTTTACAGTAAGAGACTACCTTAGACCCCTCACAATCCACTTCTTATAGGAGGATCCATCCAACCCTCCCACCCTCAATAACACACACACACACCCCTTCCCCCCCTATATCCTTCTCCAACCCTCCCCCACTCCCTCTTGCTCCCCCACTCCCAATATCCTCCCTCCCTCACTCTCAACATTCTCCCTCTCCCAAACCCTTCTTGCTTCCTCACTCCTGACATCCTCTCTCCCCAAACCCGTCTCTCCACCTTCTATCCCCCCTTTCCTTTTCGAGAGTATCATACTAAGAAAACGGCTTTGGTCACAGACAAAAAAGATTTGGGTAAAAATGAAGTTGATACATTTGAACAAGCAACAAAGAAGAAAAAACTAACCAAAGAGTTATAGGATCATATCAGTGCTCACAATAAGAAAACTGCCACCACATCACTCAGCTACAATTCCCTTTTCTCAATCTTTTGGTGCACCTCCTTGAAATATAGATTACAATTAGGGAGCCTTTGTCTAATTTCTCTTTCAAGATGTTTCTAGATTTTTACCACACGTGTTCCTCATCATGACAAAAGTGGGTTTCCATGAGAAATTGATTGGACCTTTACAATAAGAGAATCTCTTAGTGTGTTCCTCATCATGACAGAACTGGGTTTCCAAGAGAAATTGATTCGGGACTTTACAGTAAGAGACGTCCTTAGACCCCCACCCTCCACCTCTTGAAGAGGATCCGCCCCACCCCTCCAACCCTCAACAAAACAAACACCCCTCCCCCCAATATCCTCCTCTAACCCTCCCCCACCCCCTTCCTGCACCCCCACTCCTGACATCCTCCCTCCCCCACTCTTGACACCCCAAACCCTTCTTTCTCCCTTTTTCTTGAAATACTCCATCCCCCACTCTCGATATTCTCCCTTCCCCAAACCCTTCTTTCTCCCCCACTCTCAACATTATCCCTCCCCCAAACCCTCCACCACTAGCATCTAGCACTAGCCTTCCCCTCTCCACCTTCTATCCCTCCTTTCTTTGTCCAAGGTCAATTTTGGGTGGATAAGAAGTATGATAACAATGACCAACCCCCTTCACCTCCTCTAGATACCACATTACTTATGTTGACAGGATGAATCAAGCACAAACACCTCTGATGGTGGAACAGTTTGTATAGCAATAGTTGTACAATGCTCAAACATACAAGGAGTAAGATAAGCAGAAACATATCTGATGAGGAACATTGCCCATGTTGAATCAAGTAGAAACTCATCTAATGATGAAATGATTTGTAGAGTAATAGTTGTACTTTGCTCAACAAACATATAAGGAGTAATCTAAGCTGGAAAATGTATGGCATTGTGGAGGGAAATATGTGTGGATTAACCAAATTTGTAAATTTCTAGAATTGTAGTCAAAGTAAGTGATCCAATCAATGATGTTGATGATGTGTAGGTTCGATTAGGCATTTGTATTTCAATTTGTGTCCCTTTTAAATATTCTTCAATACCTAATCTTGAATCTAATTTTTGGGAGATAAAAGCCTGAGTCAAAGACCCGGGGAGGTCACCTAATAAAAATGTAACATATCACGTGAGTTCAACAGAAGGGTATTTAAAGTTCTTGAAACTTATAGAAATATATATACATAAGGGCATTATTTTTTCAAACGTGAAAAAAACTTACAGATTTTGAAAGAAAAGGGTACATCATATTCTTAACAAAATTCATAGATAAGGGGTTTTACAAACATGTCTTGAACGCACGTGATATGGTAGTTTTACACATAGTGAACCCCCCGAGGTCAAAGAGGATAAGTCCATCTTGATCTTTGACCTTTCCCATAGCTTTACATGGTTTATTGGATGCAATGATGGTAGGAACATCTATCAAGTCACAAAACAATCCAACTGTCCAAACTAAAAAGTTGCAAGTCCTAATCGGCCAAACCATTTTCCACTAGCCCTAATCATTCAAATCAATAGCATCTTTGCATGACCAGTTTTTATTAGCCAAACCAAAATCAAATAACAATGTAAGTTAATTGTGTCACACTCTCTAGCTATGCCCGATCCCCGTACACCTCGGTCTTGAGGTGCACAGAGATCACGACCATTGGGTAATACTTTTGTCTTTATTGATCAATGCATATATTCATGGGTGCGACATACGTACACACCCACGTCTATATGACAGTGCATGTAGATCAAGGACAAACCCTAATATGTAACAGTATATCCTAAAATTCCTATTCATCAAACTAAGCCTATAAGCCTTAACGAAAACTTAATAAAATGGCCAAATGATGTCCTAATCAAATTTAGAGCGGCTTAACCTAAGTGGCTTTACACAATCTACTCTAACCTCCCAAACACAGCCATCTATTAGCCGCCACACAAAAATCCACTAGCCCTAATCAACCAAACCAACAAGGTCTTTGCATGACTAGTCCTAATTAGACAAACCAAAAGCAGATAATAATGTAAGTTAACTACCACACAATCTCTAGCTATGTTCAATCCCCACACACCTTGATCTAGGGGTGCACAAAGATCAAGACCACCGAGTAATCCTTTCGTCTTTGTTGGTCAATGCATATATTCATGGGTACGACATAAGTACTCACCCACGTCTACATGGCAGTGCATGTAGATCGAGGGAAAACCCTAATATCTAACAGACTACAATCTATCCTAAAACTCTTATCGATCAAACCACTCAGCACGTCCATCTATTAACGGCCAAACCAAAAGCCGCTAATCCTATGCGCCTAGCCTAAGCAGACTATAAACCTAAGCAGTTTTACATAGCCTACCCTAAGCTCGAAATACAGCGATCTATTAGCGGCCAAACTAAAAGTCGCTAATCCAAATTTTTTAACCCTAAGTCACTAACTCTAAGCTGTTAACCCTTAGCGGCTAGCCCTAAGCTGACTAAACTGACCAAATGCTATCCTAATCCAATTTAGGGCGTCTTAACCTAAGCATCTTTACATAGCTTACCCTAACCGTCCGAACATAGCACGCCATCCATTAGCAGTCCAACCAAAATCTGCAAGCCCTAAGTAGACTAAAATGACCAAATGCTACACTAATTCAATTTGGAACAACCAAACCTAAGCGGCTTTACACGTCGGCGTACCCTAACACTCCAAATGCGGCCATCTATTAGCGGCCAAACCAAAATTCGCTAGCCCTAAGCCGCTAACCCTTAGGGGCTACCCCTAAGTAGATTGAAATGGCCAAACACTTCCCTAATCCAATTTAGAGCGGCTTAACCTAAATAGCTTTACCTAGCATACCCTAACCATCCGAACACAGTGCCCATCTATTAGTGGCCAAATCAAAAGCAGCAAAATTCTAAGCGGCTAGCCCTAAGCAGACTCAAATGGCGAAATGCTACAATAGTCTGATTTGGAGCAGCCAAACGTAAGCGACTTTACACGGCCTACCCTAACACTCAAAATACGGCCATCTATTAGCTGCCAAACCAAAAGTCACTAACCCTAAGCTGCTAACTCTAAGCCGCAAACCCTATGTGGCTAGCCCTAAGCGGATTGAAATGGTTAAATGCTATCCTAATCTAATTTACACATCCTACCTTAATTATCTAAACATTTCCATCTATTAGGAGCCAAACACTAAGCCACTGACCCTAAGTGTCTAGCGCGGCCCTAAGCAAACTAAAATGGCCAAACTCTACCCTAACCCAATTTGGAACGGCCAAACCTACACGTCTTTGCATGCCCTACCCTAATCATCCAAACACGGCTATCTATTACTGGCCAAACCAGGAGCTCTGCTAACCTCAAGCCGCTAAGTGTTAGGATTTGGCCATTTTCATTAGTCTAAAACTTGCCATTTAAGATTGGCTAGCTACATGTTTCATTTGGCTTAAACTGAGTGTTTGGCCGTTTCAATCGTTTTAGAGCCGTTCCACTCTGCTTAGAGCTAGCTGCTTAGGATTAGCATCTTTTGATTATATGCGTGAGGCCACTTAGAATTAGCAGCTTAGGTTTGATCGCTAATAGATGTTGTGTTCTGATGGTTAGGATAGAATGCGTAAATCTACTTAGGTTAGGCCGCTCCAAATCGGATTATTGTAGCGTTTGGCCATTTCAATTTGCTTAGGGTTATCTGCTTAAAGTTAGCAGTTTAACCTAATGGTTTAGGTTTAAAGACTAAAATGGTCAAACGTATTAGAAAAACTAAATTTTAATTTAAACATGTATAAAGTAACAAATATTTTCTTTAAATTATAAATTGATCTAAACCAAATTGTAATAACTCAATGATTCTTTTTCAAACTTATTCTTATTACCAACTTTATTATGTTTGATTTGGAATGATAATATTTAATCAAAATTTGAAAAATAATAACTTTATTTTAATTTTTTATTTAAAAAATTATGTTCTTTAAAAAAAAATTATAATGTGTTTGTGTACGCGTCCATGTAGTGTATTAAATTATATATAAATCTATGTGCATGTTTATTTACATGTTTATGTGCATACGTGTGTGTGTGCGTGCACGCGTGCACAAGAAAAGAAAGGGATAATGCACTCACAAGCGGCCTAAGTGAGCACAAAACGCTTAAGAGGATGCTGCCCACGCCAAATTTCCAAACACACACACACACACACACACATTATGTCACACACACACAGACAAAACCGAAAAACCTACCATAAATGTATAAAAATCTCACCTTCTTGTTGCCAGCAAGTGTATGAGTGTAGATCTGAAGCCGGGTAAGTCCCACAGTAGCATATCCGAAGAAAGGGATAAGAGGAGAGCAAGAGAGTTTTGAAAAAGTGGGGCAAAACAGGAAAAAAGAGCCCGCAATTCTATTTTTGCAAGTGGTGTCGGTACAGGTGTCGGTATGCACGTCGAAAAGTGCATCACTATAACCATCGGTAAGCGTGTCGATAATTATATTTTTTAAGAAATTGGATCTTCCTCCAAGTTTATCAATGCATATACCAACAATGTCGAAAATTTGGTGTCGGTAATGAAGCCATCTCTTGTAGTGTTTGTCCAAATGTAAGTGATGATTCAAAATAGACTAAATTCTTTTTGTGTTTCTAAAGCCAACATACTCTCTTTTAGAATCTTTTGCATTTTAATTATTGTTTTGGTGGTTCTGAAGCTGCCTTCTTATTTGAATGGTTTCCCCATAGTATGCCAAGTTGAGGGTTTGAGATCATCAACTGTCCTTGCACTGTCTTCACTTGAAAATGTCAATTGTAATGCATGGCCCCATAGCAACAGCAAGTTCTTTTCTCAATTGCGTGTGTTCTACTCATTGTGCTTTTATAGTTGCTTTGGAAAAGGCAGTAAACACGTTGCTATCTTCAAGCTTCGTAGTTACTTATTTGTAATACTGGAAGAGGTTTAGTTTGTGCACATAATAGAGATTGCAATGTCTTCACTACTTTGTTACAAATGTATACTGAACACTTTAGCTTGGAAGCTTTCATTGCACAGCATGCAATCTCAAAGTGGTATGTGAAACCACGCACACTTAAGCGGTGAAACTACTATGTTGGTTTTGTTCGAGCTAATGAGCAAAGGTTTAAAAGTATTTTCAAATTACCGCTATACGGGGTGGTAGAGTTCTCTTGAGTGAGAAACAAGTGGCAAGTGGAGTATTTTGTCTCGCAATAAGTACTTCAACCATGGCCATCAATGAGTTGTTTGGTGTTGGAAAATCAACAGTCATTGAGACTCAACTATTTAGCAAATTCCTACTTGGTACATCAATACAACTTTATAGCTTTGCCTAGAAGCTTACCAAACCTTGTTGAGCTTCTTTGGGAGCAGTTATAGCAAGGAAAGACATTTTGTAAAAGTACAAGGTGGTAGAGTTCTCTTGATTTAGAAGCAAGTGGCAAGTGGGGTATTTTTTACGCAATAAGTACTTCAACCATGGCCATCAATGAGTTGTTTGGTGTTGGAAAATCAACAGTCGTTGAGACTATCAACTATTTGATAAATGCCTTCTTAGTACATCAATGCAACTTTATAGCTTGGTCTACAAGCTTATCAAAGATCAATAAAATTGAGATAGGGTTTTTGTTAAGCAAGGCTTACCTAATGTGTGTGGGGCTATCATTAGGAAAATTTTGGGGTCTTGTTTGGGCCATGTAAGAGTTTCCACCTCAGCAAATTTTTCGTGCAATTCTTTTAGCACAAAAGTATTTTGAAGTTATAGAGAAAATCTATCAATAAGGTAAAACAAAGATTTCGTGTTACAATGATCAAGATTTTGCTAAAAGTTTGTGCCTTGAAGGATCTTACACGATCTAAAAAGACGTTCTACTTTGAAATAAGAGAGGGAAAGTTCAAACTCATTTGAGCTAAAAAAAAAATGGCGGCATCACCAATCTATTTCTATGAGAAACTTTTACAAAGATCAACCATTTTGCTAAACAATCCTTGATTATGGAGAATGCACAATCTAATAGCCAATCTTCTTTACTCCTTAAGCGTAAATACCATATTCATATAGACATAGACACAAATTATGAGCCCATTCAAAAAAGAAATAGATCTTTCACACTTACTAAGCTGCAGATGGATCACTTGAGACATACTAACCATAAACATCTTGATCTTTGGTGTGATGGAACACTTTATCCTATGGATCCCCTTGCTATGTCTACTTCTCCGTTTAATAATCTTACATCTCTATTACATTTTGTTGGGGATGGGTGTCACGGGAACCAAATAATAGAGATCGATAGCAAAAGATAGAGAAAGAGATCTTTGTATTGATGAATCTTTGTAGAGTTTTGATACAACAGAGGAGCAAAATATATGGGCGCACTCCGTTGTACGGAGCTCGAACCTCCCGACCACCCCCGAGCTTCAGTTCGCTTGCATGCAGCGTCTCACTCGCACTCGCACTCGCACTCGCACTCTCACTCTCACTTTCACTCGCACTCGCACTCGCAGAAGAAGAGATCGGTGAATGATCCCCAAACGCACCACCCGTCGTGCTTTTATCTTTCTTTTCCTCGAAAAGCCTGCACGATTTTCGTACCAAGTATACCTGCGAGAATAATATAAGAGCGTGATCGCTAAACGATCCGTAAAGGTTAGATTTCTATCATGACACTTTGCACAGATCGTGTTTCACACATTGATTTCTGCATCGCCTACAAAATAGCCAAAAGAACATACTCGTGCAACCAATTCAACATGATAATCAAAGTAAAAAACATAATTATATACCTTCATAATCTCAATTGCCATACTCTACCATGAAGAAACAATCCACTTCTTGGTTGATAGCAGGGAGAACTGTATGATGTTGTAGGTCTGTCTGTCCCTGTGTACATTACACTGTTGCTGCCTTCTGTTTATTTTCATCATAACTTTTACAAACGAACTCAGAACAGAGCAATCCAGGTACTCAAAACGACGGGAATAGGTTTGGTCTACAAGACTACGCGGACAGAATTGCAAAAAACGTCTCTGTTTGGCTAAAAACGCAACGTTTAGGTCGCGACTCATAAAACCTCTATTTTTGGGTATCCACTACTTTTACAACTTAGTTTAAGCCTACTCATGCATTTTAAGCTAAAACACATAAATATAAAACATTGATATTAATAAAAATCTCAATTTTACTGTTCATAGACAGACTATCTGTTATTCATTAATCTTTATCAAATCCGTCTTTAGTGTATTATTAAAAAAAAAGAATATATGTTCTCTCTTAATATTTCAACTCATTCGTATAAGCTCTATTTAATAGACTATTCAACAATCTTTCAAATCGTGCTAACGAAAGATATGCCCTGCTACATTCTTTTCGACTTTAAGAACTTCAAATATTAGTCCTATTACAATGGGTCTCATGGTCTCTTGGGTTATTGCAATAACTTGGTGATGAAGAATACACAACAAGCAATGATAAATCTAGAGATATTGAAGCAGCAAACAACAAGCATCTTTGTTCAATTTATCGATGCAAAACAGTAAGCTTTAGCAAGAACAAACACTTTTGAAGAACAAAATATTATTCTCCAAAGAAACCATTGCTGAGCTTGAAAAGGAGGTGACTCCACTTGGTCTTCGTCAAAGATGCAGAAGTGTTTCCAACATTGAAACCCTCAAAGTTGGAAGTGGAGGTCTTAAGCGCAGGATTCGAGCAATAAGGTATTCCTTTTTAATACATATTCTTGTTGTAACAAAGTATTGATTATTAGCTAATCAAAAATATGTTTTTGCAGAGGCATGCTTCATCCTGAAAAGGAAAATATTGATCCTCAAATGGCCAAATCTTAATATTCCTCTTTGATTGCACCTCATCTTGCAAAAGAGATTTTGGAGGCGTCAAAGTTCAAGAAGATAAAGCAGGATATAATCAGTGATTTTCTACAAAGCACAACCACTGATACTTTAGATGTTCAAAGTGTCATAGATAATTGTGGCATCAGTCAAAAAGGACATTCATGCATCTTTAAATCAGTAAAGAGCCAGCTCAAAGATAAAAAGGTCTCATCTTCTCTCTTACCTATACCAGCTCATGTAAAGCACGACAAGGTCTCAACACTGAAGTTTCACAATACTTGGGTGATTCATATTTCATCAACCAAGAATTTAGAAATGCGGGACGAGTGGTACACTTTCATGAATCTAATTAATCGTCTAATATTTTTTCAATTTGCAAAATCTTCAGAAGAAAATGGTCAAATTTTATAATGTGACAAGCGAGGAGGTACAAGGCAAACTAATCTTTGTGCTTAAGCTAGATGAATGTGAGATATTGAAGCAAAAAAAGACAGAACGTGTCACCATAACTCTGATGAATAGATCACTTCAAGGAGTAGCAGAAAATCTTGTGAACAACGATGATAGCTTCAATGTACAATCAGAGAATGATATATGGTGGCTAGGAGCTTTCTCTAGTTAATGTATCAAGTAATGTTAGTAACAAAAAGTCATTTATGCAGGTTGACAAAGAAGATCATGACATTTTGTATTGGACATTTCACCAAACAGATATTCCTGATGTCATTTGTAGACAAAAAAATGGAGAACTTCTTCATGTTGAAGATATTGGAAGCTTCCAAGTAGAGTGGCATCTTGCTAGTGATCTCAAGACACTCAAGTGCATGTATAACATTGCAAAAGGTGCTAGCTCTAAATCACCTTGTCTATATTGTATGAACGAAGCTCACTCTTTGAGCTTGAAGCAGCACAATAGAAAACCGTCTAGAGCTAATGAGGATCCTAACTTCCGTGCCATTCTTGATATTCCACTTTCGCATGTCCATATATGTATATTGCATGCATTGTGCAGGATTGTTGAGAATCTTGTATATTTATACATTGAATATGCATGTAAGTTGAAGACAAAGACTGAGTCAAGAAAAGCAATTGAAAAGATAGAGAAAATACAATCAGAGATGGGGCTCCACGGAGGTAAAGTAAAGATAATTGCTTGTCAAAATCGTTCAACATCATCACATGAAGTTCCGGTAAAACCTTCACTTGGAGGTGTGAAAGCTCGTAGGTTTTTGTCATTTCATGGTGAATTGGGCAAAATCAACAAGAGTCATAATTGCTCAACGGTAAAGTATGAGCAGTGGAAGAAGCTTCATAATGCTATCAAAGACCATGCTGATAATGGAAAGGCTAGGAATCGCAAAGCAAAAGTGTGGATGGCTCTAGATGAGGTTTTCTGCTTACTTGACAAGAAATAATGGATAGACAACGACAACATGAAATTAAATCTAGCCCTTCAAGCTTTTGGTAAAAGTATGCAAGATGCATGGAGTACTCAAAGCATTACCCACTACATGGTAATTCATACTTTTCTTCTTACAACCTATTTGATTTGTATAAATATAATTTTTATGACATGCAGCATATTTTACACGATCATATGCCCTGGTTCACAAAGCAATATGGATGTCCTGCAATATGGTCCAGTCAAGGAATGGAAAAATCCCATTATCAAGCTCGTGGAGCATACTTTCGACACACTCAACATGGCGGAGGAAAAAACAGAGCGAACAGCTTAAAAGAAGTATTTTTTTGGTTCTATAGAAGAATCTTGCTACGAATAAGGGAGAAGAAAATTTCTAAAAACAAAAAACAAGCTCTTGCAATAAAGATATCCAAACAAATTCAAAGACGACAGAGCTGGAAGGATTCTACTACAGAAGCAACCTTACATCAGTGGAGATCGAAGAGATTGAGGGATAAAAAAGTTTCGGTACTACCTCAAGATCCAGAAAAAATCTATAAAAGTGTATACTTAATACAAATCTATTTTCAAATGATATCTTCAATGTCTTCAACATCTTCTTGATCTAAACTTGAAGTGCCCTCTTTGTATTCAACCTACTTCAAATCATCCTGTCGAAGTAGAAATCGTTTCCCGGAAGGAGAAATCTCTATATATTGTTTAATTCCCTTTGCAAGAGCATATCCAGTATATGCTAAATAACTTCATGAAAACAAGTGATCCTTGCATTGCATGACCATATCCAAAAACATTGATAGCACACTCTTTCTCCAAAAGGCTTACTTTGGTAGCACTTGGATGAAGAACATAGCCACCAAGATACTTTGACAATGTCTAGTATACAAACAGAGGTATATAACCATCAGAGGAGTACTTCATGTGAAAAATAATTAAATCAGTACAAGCAAGGTACTTAATGTAGTGCTTCAGAGCAACATCTTTGGTAAGATCAACGACTCTCTAGATGACCGTCTTAATAACTCATCTTTTGGTGGTTGAATCTACAAACATATAAAATCTATTAATCATTAGAAACATTGAAAGCAAAAAAAAAAAAAACTTTAGCTTATACAAATAAAGTGCTTACCGTAATGTTCTCATCTGACACAAGTTGATTTTCCTTCCAAAGATTTATCGAACCAACATTTTGTATTTTGAGATCTGGATCTTGAATGATTGGTACATCTTTATCTTGTTCATCTTCATTTTCACTATCCGCTTCTGAAAGATGAGGATCTATTATATTCTCTTGTGCCTTGAGAAACTCTTCTTCGGTAGGCTCTTTATACTGAAGAGCTTCATTGAAACAAATCTCCAATGCTTTATGAGGCTCAAAGTAAACATCCAACTTGCCTAAAAGAGGATCTTTTTCTACAAAATCTTTGTATTTAACTGGCTCTTCATCGGTTCCAACATTATAGTTCAAGTGTTGTGCCAAAATAGCATACAATTCATCCTCTCGTAAACCAAATGACCTTTGGATATCTAAAAGCATTATATATTCTCCATGGCCAAGAGGAAAGCATGATAGAATAGGCAAGGGCAATGTTCCTTTAAAAGTAGGGTACAAAGACTTCTCCAATGCAATACTGTCTTCTTGAATCCTAGAAAGTTGAAGACTCTCAACTTCTTGCCTCTCTTTTTCTACATCAAGAACTTCTTCATTGTCTTGTTCATCTTTGATCACTTCACTTGATTTAGAGTTACTGTCATCCCTTTCTTCTTCTTCATCATCACTATCTCTTAAGAACAAAAACACAACAAACCCGACACTTTTCTTTAATAGTCTACATTTGTGTTTTCACTTTGGACACTTTGGAAGATTTAGTTTGACATTTTCTGATAAGGCGGAATACTTTTTGTTAAAACTAGAGGATTGTGATGGATTCTTTTGAACCAAATCTATAGCGTGAATATATTCTTCATCAAGGTATAGTACCATTCTTGAATCCAGCAACTGATCAAACTCTTTGTGGTACTCCTGTAAAGCTTCTTTGTGAAAAAATAAGAGTTTCTTCAAGTTCAAAAGGAGTATTAAACATTGTATAAAACGAATCATATGATTCCATGGCTCCACAATCATATAGAAATTCTTGCAATAGAATCTTGGGATTGTTTTTATCTGTAATAGCAAATGTCTATATTAGAAGAGCGAGGTCATAATGCAATTATAAAAAACCTCTCTTAAATTATCGATGTATAATATACCTATGTCATCTGTATTCTGAGTAGATGTTGCCAAATCGTCATAAATAGATGATATACCATCAGTTTGAGAGTCACGTTTTCTTTTCAAATCAGCCATAAACTTTGGGCAAAGATTCTCTCTCTCTCTCTCTCTCTCTCTCTCTCTCTCTCTCTCTCTCACACACACACACACACACACACAATTCAACTATATACATGCATGTATGTATTATGTAGATTAATATATGTGTGTATATGTGGGTATGTGTGTGCACTTGAAATGCATAGTAGTCAATTCAAACTAAATGAATACTATAGGACGCGATTCAAGTGCACTTAAACTATTGATGCTAGATATGTACTTGAAATGCTTGAAAGTGACCTCCAACACAATTGAATTCATTCTTTGAGCATTTTAGGTGTATCCAATGAGTAAATTATGAGGATGTGTGTTTGTTTTCTTCCCCCATATCCTCTCTCATACACAATAAGTTGATATCACAATTACTGTTTACAAATAATAATTTTTATTGTATTTTTGGACCGACTACAATCGTGGTTAGACTTTGTTATTGCATTTAAAAAACCCTTTCTTAGAGTCTTGGATGCTAAGGTTCTGGCTATTTTTTAATAAAGAAAACCTAGGAACCCCTACTCGCATTAACTCCATCTGCCAAGATTCCACATTGTCGTGCCGCTTTGCGGGCCTCATAGCAGACTTCAAAGCCCACTTATACCAAAGGTATATTAGTAGACAAAGCCACTAACAATGTTAGAACCAAACCAGCTGAAATTATAAAATCTCATTTAGATTTTGAGCTTGCCTTTTAAGAAAACCGATAAATTTGCACAAGTTTTAGTGTAGTTACCAGTAAAACCTTCAGATTTTGACCTAAAAACTGGGAGAATTTCAAGTTTCCCCTTATATTGATCGATTAGGAAAAAGAGAGGGAAATACGGGCCAACTCAACTCCCAAGATGCTCTTTATTTTATGAATAAAAACCAGTCAGTGCCCCCTACTGGTATCTTCGAAAGATTCTAGATTTTTTTTATTTTTCTACAATCGTGGGCACATACCTCGCAGCTTCATTATTATATTCATTTCTTCAGTGATTCCTATATTGAATCTCACTGCTCCCACCCTGTCATCCATAGCTTCCCCTTTAAAAATTGTAGGGACAGATTCGAACTCGTCCCCTATGGCAGCTCAAATACTAAGTCGTAACCACTTGAGCTCCAATAGGTCATTGCACATCGACACACGTCATTGGATTTTAAAAAAACACGGCTTGCATGGATTCCTTGACTTCTGCATTCTGCACACTACCTGCTCCCATCTTTGCGTCCTGCTTGAGGTAAATCATGAAAAGGGGAGGATGTATTCTCAAGGTGGTGCTTTGGTCCATGTGTAGATGAGGCAGGGATGCCGGACTCGCACAATGGCTCTCTCTCTCTCTCTCTCTCTCTCTCAAGTGGACGCACCTGCCTATGTAGCTGGGGTGCTCATCTCTCTTAGGTAGGTAGCCTGAGGTAGGGCTGGACACAAGGGGGTTGGGAAATAAGGCTCGAGACGAGGGAGTCTCTCAGCTATGAACTGTAGTGAATGCATGCAAATCTCGATCAATGTCACCAGGATCATCTTTTATGTGGCATGGCTTCTTTGTATAGCAAGGCCAGGTGATGGTAGATTACTGATAAATTGCGCTCTCAATAAGGTGTTAGTTAGATACAAATTACAGAAAGCAAACAGCTCCGTTCTGGTATCTATGGTGGAGGTGTTGGGGGGGTTTGAGATCACGAGCGATTATTTAGGGGTGTTGAATTCTTGGGATGTAGACAACTCTACATCTATAGTAGACCCCTGCAGAGATAAGTGGAGTGGCTTAACATGTGATAAGTAGGGGGTCAAGCTGCTTGTAATCAACGTCGTTGGCAAGCAGTTCCTATGAGGAACTCTTCAAATTTGTCATCCCTCGTTCCCCCTCCTCCATCTCAATACACCAACGCCATCATGGCTGACAGCTCTCAGCATTAGCTCTCCACTCTTTCTCATGATCAACATCAGTAGCGCCCAATCCTTGGAGCACCGGCTATGGATGAACAACATGCAGCTCTCTGGCTCACTGTCGTAGCAAACTACTCTCCTTCCACTCTCTGTAGCACTTGGATCTGTCCCACAATAATTTGTCAAGGATGCTCGACCATTGGTGCAACATTGGCAAAAATTACCTCTGTACGACGCTGAAGTACCTCAATGTAAGCTACAACACAATGCAAGGGATGATTTTTGCAACCATGGGTGGCCAATTGTAGTACTTTGTAGAAATTGGATCTCTCCTCCAACAGCTAGCAGGTTTTCCACTACCGTCTTGCAATCTCACCTTTTTTAGCATCATATATGCCATGATTCTCTCGGGCTCGCTTCCTACAATAGCACATCTTGAAGGGTTGTAGAATTGGGATGGTGGCATACAAGGATTTGGCGTGTCAAAGTTCAAAAACTTACCCAGAGGTGCAAAAACTCTGCGCAAATGCCAGTCAGAGGCATCATGTCATTGCTGCTATGGGGGAGGAGATGGTTGCCATGCTGCAATGACGTATGCACTTTCTTGGCAGATTTCTATGGCGAGACATTGTTCTCGCTAGAAGTTGCACGACAATTCTAGACAGTTCTAGGCTGTGAAGATTAACCCTCCTCGGAAATGGCAAACCATTTTGACTAGGCGTAAATCCTTTCTTTGCAAACCTTATTATTGGCAACTTGTTTTTATAAACTAAGATTCGTTTTTTTTAAACAAATTCTCTGCTTTAACAATATTATCTGCTTTAGTACCCTCTCTCTCTCTCTCTCTCTCTCTCTCTCTCTCTCTCCCCTGAGTTGATGGGATGGCCGCCTCTGCTGCTGCTGCCGCTTGCTGACGGAGCCCTCTTCTGCCGCTGCTGCCGCTACTTGCTCACGACGCCCTACTGACGACACTGACGACGCCCTACGACAACGCGGCACTTTTGCTGCAACTGGCAACCCGGCGTCGTCACTTCTGCTCCACTGTGGCGACCACGAGGTGACCGGCTGCTTCTGCGCTGCTGGTAACCGATAGCTGTAGCCGACCTGCAATTCATGTGGCTGTGGGCTGCGGCTGTGCTGCTAGTAACCCTGCTGCGGCACAAAGGCGCACACGAAAGCACGAAACCCTAGGAGCAGGTACACGTGTGTGGTAGAGAGAGAGAGAGAGAGAGAGAGAGAGAGAGAGAGAGAGAGAGATAGTAACGGATAGTCTAAGTGTGTGTGTGTGTGTGTGTGTGTGAGAGAGAGAGAGAGAGAGAGAGAGAGAGAGAAAGAGTGTAACGGTTTAAGAAGAAGAGAGTTTTAATGTCGTAGGAAACTATCCAAAGAGACCTTAAAGAGTTAGCCGAGGAGGGGAGTGGAACTCAAAGACCTGTTAATCAAGACCTCAGTTCGTGCCCGTCTCCTGCGCGCTTTCCCACCGCCGTCAGCCCGTGCTCATCTCCCACATGGCCACCTGCTACCTACTTGCACGCACATCCTCTCCTCTCTCACTATCACGTTGCCCAATTCCCTGGCAGCGTATCGTGTTCGATTCTATCTAATTTATGAATTTATGTGATTGGGTACCCCATACTTGCCATATGTGCTATGATATTTAAAAGTTATCAAGTTTTATGTCCAAATTTGAAAAAAAAATGAGTTTTTAGTATAATTCGTAAGGTCTATTGATATTTGTTGATTCAAACTTATAATCTATGTAATATTTTGTAATTTAGTTGGTTGAAGGTGTATTTGCGAACCTTGTTTATTGCGAATAAATGCGGTGACTTTCTAGGCGAATGCATGTGCATGTTCTACTCTCATTGGATGTACTTGAAATGCTATTTGCCTTTACAAAATATTTAAAATGCAACTATAGCTTTTCAGGTAGATCCAATTGAGATACACACATACACACACATAATATATATATGTCTATTATATATGTACTAGTATGGCTGGCCGCCTCCGACGGCCTCTCTCTCTCTCTCTCTCTCTCTCTCTCTCTCTCTGCATCCCTGACTGCGACCAACTTAACTCAGGCAGCAGGCGGCCATATTGTTCGGCAACATGGAAGTTGGAAGGTCTAGGAGGCTCAAGTGCGGGGACTGAGAAAGGGAGGTCGAGAAGGAAAGGAGAGTGGGAAGCTAGCGAGAAGCTCTTGAGAGGGAGATGGGCCAATGAGTAGCTCCTTGCACAGGTGCGGCCCGATTGCAGTTACTGATGGTGTGAAGGTTGAGAGGGCCTATGAAGAAAGGAGCGGACGCAGGAGGAGACCCTGCAGCCCATTACCAACTCGCACACGTTCTTGGCTCACTTGCAGACAGGGTGCTGGCGAGCTTTGAGACAAAGAGGCCAGGGTGCTACTGGCGACGTGTGAGAGAGAGAGAGCTTTAAGCAAACCTGCTGCAACATCGTCCAAACACTCATCCCATTTGGCTTTGCTTATTAATATAAGATAAGAAGTGTTCTGCTGCAATATCTCCCATTTCAAGGGACCACTCACCCGCAACCCGAGACCTACTCACTCAATGTATCGGCAACCCGACGTCGTGCAAGGCAAGGATAAGGATGGGGGAGTGAGCTAGGGAGAAGAAATGGGAAAGCAGGGAAGCAAGAGGGGTAGGGTTGACGTAGCCCCTCACTTCGCGGTTCTATGGAGGCCACCAACTCTTCCCCACAGGCCACACCTCAATATTAGCGAGCATTAGTGTGCCCATAGGTCAAGGAATGGGCTGTTATAGTATTGCAAATTAATAGACCATTGGCCTGTGATCAAGCCATAGGGATGGGGGGATGTAGTGGCTGATAGAACCTCTACAAAATCTATCACAACTCAAGGCAACAATATAGGCATAGGTTGTGCCTGCCAAGCAATGATGCATCAGTAGCAAGGCCTACACGGGCGGAAGCCAACACTATCATTTCCATAGGGGTAGTGCTTCCATAGCCCATGTTCAAGGGAGAGGTGCCATGTTAAGGAGATGAAAGGGATGGGGTGAAGACAAACCTTTCATCCCATGGTTGCAAGAAATTACCCAATACATATCATTTAGCATTTACTAATTTCCATCACTTTCACTTCTCTGCATCTATGCCTATGGGCCACCATGCCCAACAACTATGTCACTATTTCGGTGCTTGCAAGCAACATCAATAATGTTTTATATGTTATTTCCTTTTATAATTTGTATCAAAGAGGGCCTTCTATGAATTGTTAAGGAGAGGGTTTAATCCCTGTAGGCCTGGAGTGGCAAGTTGCGAGATGAGGGTAAGAATGGTTATTATATGCCACAAAATCTACATGCAATGCCCCCTCAGTACTGCCCCTCATCCATGGTTGCTTCATGATCCCGTGGCATTGCCCTTCTACCTGAGCCAAATCAAGAAAAACTTTGCTTGCCCCCCCTTCGTGCCGCCTCAATGGCTCTTCAATAGGCACCACACACACGTGTGTGTGTGTGTGTGTGTGTGTGTGTGTGTGTGTGTGTGTGTGTGTGTGTGTGTGTGTGTGTGTGTGTGTGTGCACGCTCACCCTCACCATTTGATATACATGTAGGCCATTGCTCAACAACGCCAAAAAACGCCCAATACAGGCCTCCAAGGTGAAAATCATGAAAGGCTTCGACGGATCTGGTGAAATTAGGGGTATGTGTGTATGAGAGTGAGAGAGAGAGTGAGTGAGCGCATGCAGACTTGAGTCTTCCAAAATAGAGAGAGAGAGAGAGAGAGAGAGAGAGAGAGAGAGAGAGAGAGAGCGCACTACGCCCATGACCTTTGCACATGCTTCCAAGGAATTGAAAGAGAGGAAGTTAAAGCAAAGGGTAAAGGATTTTAACCACTCCGTGAGATAGCAGAGAGATAGAGAGAGGAGGAGAATTAGCGTCAAAGGATCGGCCTTCATGGAGATCAACACAAAGAACAGATGACACTTTTCGACAACACGTGAATCTCTCTCTCTCTAGACTGTAGTTGCTCGAAGGATGGATCCCCTTCAGCTCCGAATGGAGTTCCCTTCAGCTTTGAATGGAGTTCCCTTGAGCTCCGGATGGATTTGGAGAGAATGCCAAAGAATGACATTGCAGGGGGTCTATATAGAGAGGAGAGAGGAAGGATGAGGTTGGAAGCTACTCTCGAGTTGCGGGGAGCCAACTCTTGGGTTGCGAGGCAGCCACATGCCTTTTGTATGAACTTTACCCGCAGCTTAAGATCACTTTTAATGCAATTTTGTACCTGCACTCAGGACTCTACTCGCAGCTCTAGGCGTGCTCCCTGATGCCTTCACCACTTGCAACACGTGGCATGCTCGTTGGCTACTACACAATGGCCAAAGGGTGTGCCATGTGGGCTGGTGGCTAGAATAAGGTTGGGGGTAATGGGAGCGCCAAAGGGAGGGGAAGGCCCTGGCTATAGGCATTTGCAGCCACGTGGAGGGCCACCCCTCTCTCTTTAATATAGATATAGATATTACATGCACTTACCTATTCCTCCTCTCCTTTTCTTGCCGGTTCCCCCTTCGCAAGAAGTTTCTAAAATGAATTGGGACCCCTACCCAACAAACACATATATGATTTATATTATCCATGATAGTTAGATAAATAAGATGGTTATATGATACATATTATATATTATAGCTAGACAAATAGATTAGATAAATACAACCTGTAGACTTATCTATGTATTCACATGCGTGCGTGTGTGTGTGTGTATACACACACTGTTTTTTTGTAAATTTGGTATGTTTACACACACACACACACACACACACACACACACACACATATATATATATATATATATATATATATATATATATATATATATATATATACATACATACATATATATATACATGCATACATACACACACACACACACACACACACACACACACACACACACACACACACATATATATATATATATATATATATATATATATATATATATATATATAGAGAGAGAGAGAGAGAGAGAGAGAGAGAGAGAGAGAGAGAGAGAGATTTATGTGTGTGTTTATGTTTCACTGACATATACTTGAAATGCTAGTAAGCCCTCACAACTATATTTTATTAGTGTGTATAGCATTTCATGTACATCTATGTGGAAGTACACACACATACATAGAGAAAGAGCGAGAGAGAGTTATGTCTCACTGGAATATAATTGAAATGCTATTAAGGACTTACAAGTATATATATTATTAGTGTGTATGGAATTTCATGTATATCTAAGTTGAAGTACACACACAGACATACATACATAGAGAGAGAGAGAGATAATCTTGTGGTATTAAACCAATTCACTATTGTGATAAAGGTACTCTTCAAAAAAGAAAATGGAAAGAACAAAACAAACCGCAAAGAAAAGTCGTGGCGGCTGTGTTTCTCAACCCTCAAGCACTACAACAACTTCAGAAGTGCTTACTAGACCAAGTGGTGTGAGTTCATACCAAGAGACCAATAGATCAAGTTCTAGTATAAGCGTAAATTTACCAAGGAGATGAAGGGTTTCACAATATCTAGGTGTTCTAAGACAAATCAGAAAAGCACAAGATGCAACCACAAATTGCATTCCTAAAGAACCGTTTGTCAGGATAGTGCGAGAGATAACAAAATGTGTAAAAATGGGACAAGATGGATGGCTACAGCTGTTGCATGTCTTCAAGAGGCTTGTGAAGATTATCTTATTGAATATTTTAATGACACTTTTATTCTTGCAGCACATGCTCATAGAGTTACAATTATGCCTAAAGACATGACAAGCTTAAGCATGCTTAGACACCATTACGAGCAATTTAGATATATGCCATCATTTGTAGATTAAAAAATGAAAGACATTCTTTTGATTCCTCCTGCAAGAAGGCCCAAAGAGTTGAAAGTAGAAGAAGTGACTGAAAAAGACATACATAGTAGAGATACCAGGCTGAATCAAGACAGAATTGAGAGGCTCAAATTAAAACAGGATGACCATGAAGAGCTAAAGAGAAAGGCTCAACAATTGGAGATTTTGCAAAGAGAAGAAAAGGTTTTAAAGACTTTAAATACTCTTGGTCCAAAGGTCGAAGTCTTAATGAAAGGCGATAGCCATGTTGCCTTTGTCCCTTTAGAAGCTCAAGATGTCCAAATACTGAAGAGCTTTGACAATGACATCTCTGATACCCTTATCATGATTTTTCTAAGGTAATATTTTTTTCTGTTTTTAATAAAGAGCTCCTCTCACCCATTGCTTTTATGATACTAACTTAAGTGTTGAATTGCATCATGATGAAAGAAGAACTTCCTGAGGACGCACACGATGAGATGTTTATAATTGACTGCCAAATCTCTTTTCTTTTAGATGAAAGAAAGCCTCCCCAAGAGCTTATAGCTTGGTTTACCCATTGCAATCCAAGTGTGAGAACTATTATTTTGCCATATATCTCAAGATAAATCATTGTTGTGTACTATAACAAGTGTTGTCAATTGTGAAATTTAACTTTGTTCATCTTTTTTATAGGAACCATTGGAGTCTTGTCATGCTAGACATGCAAGAAAAAGTAGTTCTTTATCTGAATTCTATTGAGAAAACAACACACCTGGATATCAAAGGGCAATAAATTTTAAGTCCATACAAAAAGTATTAAGCAAAAAGATTTGAAGTATTATGAACTGTTGCAACAGTCGCGTCAACATCTTACTTGCAACCATTGAAAGCTTCCATGCTTTGGGCAATATTTTTAACGAGGTTATACATCGAAAGATTCAGTTTTGAGTTCTCTTTCTTGTACTAAGCTCTTGTTGTTTTTGTAAGTTTCTTTTGTCTTATGAATTATTTTGGTTGACAGGTACCACAAAAAAAGGACAATCATAAGTGTGGATGGTATTTACTGTATAATGCCAAAGCCATGTTGGATCATGTTTACAAAAACGAGACCTCTCAGGTCTATTTCTTTATAACACTTAATGCACAAATAATATAGCTGCTTTGACTCACAAAATTGTTTTTGTATTGTAGCTTTCTATTACAACATACACAGAGCTTGATGTAGCACACTTTCGCATCAAGAAAATTGAAAGCATGATAGATAATTTCAATGCGAATAGTTGGAGTAACTGCAAAGCTTGCTCAAAGGAAAAGCTAGAGTTTGATAGAAGAGAGGCCACAGATGATGACCTATCAAAGGTTTTCAAAGAGATGGAGTGGTTTGAAGATGAAGATCGTCTCACAGAAGAATCCCCATCACAAAAAGAAGAGGTTTACAAAAAAGATCCGCCGATTGACCCTCATGTAGAAGAATTTGTTGAAGACGGAGACATAAAGAAGTCGCCAATTCTAGAACCATCAGTAGTAAGCACCTCATGAAAGGACCAAAAGAGATTGAAAGTGACAATGTATCTGAAACACAATAAATGTATTTGAAGTACTTTTTGTATTAAAAAATCTTGCTTTAGACTAAGACCTTATCTTTACCTTCTCCATATTTGAATTTTTGTACTTAAGTGATAATTATAAAGACTACGTTTAAATATATGTCCTTGCACTTCATATACTTCTCTCTTCTCTTGGATACCTGTCAAGATAAAGGATTATGTTAGTAAAAAATATTTACGTTTCATGTAAACCTGTCGTTTTGATGGAGCTACTTACTTGTCTACCATTGATTTGAACTAAAAAATCTTGGGGAAGATCAACTTCATCTTCATTTATCAAATCTTGTCGAAGTTGTAGAAGATTACATTCTCGACCAATAGATAGAGTGGTTTGAAGTTCTTCATTCATCCACACATCAATATGCACTAAAGGATTGCCTTGTATATTTTGAAGGTCTTGATCCAACATCACAGGAACACCATTCACTCTATGAGATCTCTGATAGTAAAATGTCATGATAAAGTTCTGACTTTTTATCATGTACTTCACATTTACACTTGATGCATCCACTTTGCAATCAATTCCATTAGAATGACAAAAGTCCCATCCTTTGTCTAAAAACTCAAGTACTGTGTCCTCGTCTATATTCTTACACACAAGCATGGTATTTTTAAGAGCTACTGGACATTCACTTGTGGCAAAGAAATCCACGAATACATGGATTGGCATGCTGACTTTGATTTTCACAAGCCTACTTGCTACATTAGGCTTCAACCTTTTTTGCACTTCATTAAATAGCTTCAAGCGAAATGCCTCACTTATGTCACTAGTTGGCAGGCCAGTCTGAACTTATAAAATCTGGTAAAGAAAGCTTTTCTAACGTTCCAGAAGAAAGATCGGTACCGACATGAAAGAAACTATCATAAAAGAAAACACCTAGATCTGCAAGTTGTCGATTTGTTCTTCCTTGATACTGTTGACTACCAATGAAAGCATGGTAGACATTGATTACTCCTATAATACAATCCACTGATTGCCATTCTTCATAGGAAGAAGGATAGACATCCACTACAAGAGGCTATTCATCTTAGCGACGCTCAAAAAAAAAATTCCCAGCGTCGCTATGAGCGTCGCAAATTTACAAGTAAATTTGCGACGCTCATAGCGACGTCGACTGGGCTAAAAAAATAACAGAGAGAGCCCAAAAACTCAGATCTCAGATCTGAGTTTTTCGGCGCCCTCAAGCAAGGAGCAGGTAACGCTCTCCATCTCTCTCTCTCTCTCTCTCTCTCTCTCTCTCTCTCTCTCTCTCTCTCTCTCTCCACACACACACACACACACACACGAGGAGAGGAAGGAGAGCTAGGTATGCTCCTTCCCTCTCCTCACTCTCATGTTCCCTTCCCCTCTTTCTCTCTCCCTCTCTCTCTCTCACACACACACACATAGTGTTTTTGAGAGAGAGAGAGAGAGAGAGACAGAGAGAGAGAGAGAGAGAGAGAGATAGTACAAACATAAACAAAAACGCACACACACATACATAAACAAAGAATGCACACACACATTGAGAGAGGAAAAGAGAGAGAGAGCATGCATAAACAAAAAACGCACACATTGAGAGAGGAAAAGAGAGAGAGAACATGCATAAACAAAAAACACACACATTGAGAGAGGAAAAGAGAGAGAAAACATGCATAAACAAAAAAAACGCACACACATTGAGAGAGAAAGAGAGAGAAACTAATTTAACGTCGTAGGAAACTAATTAAAATTAAAAGACCTAAAGATCTAGCCGACGAGGAGTTGAACTCAAGACTTATTATTCAAGAGGGAAATGGCATAACCAATCTATCATACTTGGCATGGGTGATAGAAAGGTTATACCATTTATCTCTTTTTATTGGCACACACATCCACACACGCGCACACACACAAGAAGGTATTGCTGCCTTCACTCATGGTGGGCTCCGTCGATCCAAAAGTACTGGTGAAATGTCTTCAGAAGATAGGGAAGAAGGTGGATCTTCAGGGCGGCAAGAGTCACTACATCCCCGACACAATCACCATCTAGACAACCTCTAGTCATTCAACAGCAACTTCAAAGTTAGTAACAAGAGCAAGAACGGTCTAAAGGGCCAATTGCTGTCGTCAGATGTGGATGGAGATGAGGCAGTGTCACCGCCGGAAGTTAACTCTCACATCTTTAGTGATGAGAATGCCAGCTCTTGCCGAGTTATGTGAAAAATTATGTGTTGAATCAGTTTTAAGGTTCTTATAATCCTTGTTAGTTTAGTTCTTTGTTTTTAATATAACATAATTTACGTTAGATTTAGATTTATGTTATATTAGATTAGACTTAGGTTTATTTAGGTTTACCCACACACACACACACACACACACACACACACACACACACACACACACACAAGAAGAAGAGAGTTTTAACGTCGTAGGAAACTATCCCAAAAGACGTTAAAGATTAGGTTAGATGTAGACTTACGTTAAATTAGATTTAGGTTTATTTTTAGTTAGATTTACGTTTATTTAGATTTACGCTTATTTACGTTAGATCGAGTCCACGCAAGAATTACTTACGGTTTAGGGTTTAGAGTTAGACGAACAGTGAAAAGATCTACTGTGAAAAGATGTTAAGATGCTGTGAAGTGCAACAGCTAGAGAAGAGGCAAAGGGGTTTTGTCCACTACATGCAGTATCATGTAGACGTGGGTCTGTAGATTTCTTGTACCCACAAATATAGGTATTGACCAATAAAGACGAGATTATAACCCGGTGGTTCTGATCTCCGTGCACCTCTAGACCGAGGTGTGCGGGGATTGGACATGACTAGAGAATGTGAGGTAAAGAGAGAGAGAGAGAGAGAGAGAGAGAGAGAGAGAGAGAGAGAGAGAGAGAGAGAGAGAGAGAGAGAGATAAGACGAAGAATGCCAATAAAATATTAAATTTGTTGTCCAGGTTATAAGATTTTTATCCTCATTATGAGTAGTGACGAGGATGTGGGACCGTCCAACCGAAACACCTATCTCTCAACGAGGGTCTTATGTCCTTGTAATCAATGCAAGCATGCTGTGCGACGGACAAGACGTGTTTCTTTGTAGCACGTTCGCGAATTTGGCGAGTTCGATCCATCTATTATAGATTAAGTTGTTGCCAATTATAACTCGTCGGACTCTGACGCTGGCCAACAAGCAGCAATCTTGCAACCCAATAGACATGTTCGCAGGCGCTTTGGTCAAGTAGCATATGTGAGGCCACAAGATGTAGCCTCTGACAGCTCGGGGGATGATCATGCAGAGCACATTCTCAACGAGGCAATGTTTGAGCCCGAGATTGATAAAGTGATCGAGACGATCATGGATTCAGAAAGGCTTATCTATGATGATATGAAAAGTGAAGCCGATACGCCATTGTATAATGGAGCACGTATGTCTAGATTGAAAGCACTCCTGGTTCTTCTCAACATGCAGGCAAAGTTTGGATGGAGTGACACTAGCGTCACAGCGCTTTTCAGGTGATCTATTACAATTAGTTTACTTTAATAAAACTCTAAATGTATAATGATCTGATAGATTTTTACACAACTGTATCGTATTTTTATGTTGTGTAGATTGCTTAAAGAGCACATACTACCAACTGACAATGTGATGCCAGATTCCCGAGATGAAGCAAGAAAGATTTTGCAAAACTTGGGGATGGATTACGATTCTATCCACGCTTGTCCTAATGACTGCATTCTTTTCAGAGGGGAATACATAGACATGGAGAAGTGTCCGAAATGTGATTCCGAAAGATATCGAGTAGATCTCCACGGGACAAAAATTCCACAAAAGGTTTTGCGACATTTTCCTCTGCTTCCTCACATCAAGCATTTCTTCGAATGTAAGTCCATGGCCGCCCTAGCATCATGGCATGAGGAGAATAAATCTTCGGATGGTGTGCTACGAATTCCTGCTGATTGCGCAGCCTGGAAACATATAGATGGAACATGGTCGGATTTTTCCAGGGAAGCTCAAAATTTGCGCTTAGGCCTGGCTATGGATGGCGTAAATCCATTTGGTCAAAGTCAACATCTTACAGTGTATGGCCCGTTGTCATCGTCAACTACAACATTCCCCCGTGGTTGACTACGAAGAAGGGGCACCTATGGCTAAGCTTGATTGTGCCAGGGCGATATAAAGTGGGGAATATGGATGTGTATCTTCGTCCACTCTTCGTCCACTATTGGAAGAGCTACAACAATTGTGGATTGGCATAGAGGTGGTGGATATGAGCCGACACACAGGACGACGGAATGCTTTGATCAGAGGCATTCTAATGTGGACCATGCATGACTATCCCGGGCTAACAGAATGCTCAGGTGATCTATTGACACTCCTCACTCAGACACTGTAAATCTTGTTTTTTCCCATACTTGATCTATTATCATGTGTATACATGCAAATCTACGAAGGTCATCAAGCGTATCTTCCAGAGAATCATGTGTTACACGACGGCTTTTTGGGAAGAGAGCCACCAAGGATGTCTGCACAAGCATGGTTAGAGCAGAAGGAGATGTGCGATGACGGATTTCCTCCAGGGATGAAGAGACTATCTCTATGGTACGAGCTACCATACTGGCCCCGACTCATGATCAATCACTTGCTCGATCCAATGCACATATTCAAGAATGTGGATAATCTACTATGGGACCATCTGACCGGCAAGAAAGATACTTTGGGAGCCAGAGTTGACCTTAGAAATGTGGATCGTATGGAGCAATATTGGCCGCAAACAGCGTCTGATGGATCGATAAAACTCCCTAAAGCACCATGGATTTTCACAGGAGCCCAAGAACGCAAAGTAAAAGAGACCATTCGATCTTTGCGGACCCCCACTGGCATAATGCACTCGCTTCGAACGTGTTTTACTAAAGAAGGAAAGCTTACCGGTTTGAAGTCACACGATTGGCATAAAATGTGTCAGGTACGTTCATAGTGGACTTTAATATCATTGCATAAAATGTGGACTTTAATATCATTGCTGCACATACTTTACAGTTTATTTTACCGGTTGCCATTGAGGGATGTTTGTCTCTCGACATCCGTAACACAATCTACAAACTTGCAAAGCTGGTGCAATGGATCTCACAAAAGGAGATCAACGTAGACTCCATACCATTCGCCAAACTAAATGCTGCGAAGCTTGTGTGCATGTTTGAGAAACATTTTCCTACTACCATGCTAACCATTCAGGTGCATCTTCTTGTTCACATAGTTAATGAGGTGGAAATAGCTGGCACAGTTCATTCCAGATGGATGTTCTTCTTAGAACGTTTCATGAAAACGCTTAAGGGATATGTGCGTCAAAAGGCACGTCCAGAGGGTAGCATGGCAGAAGGTTGGTTGGTATCAGAGTCCCTAGTGTACATTGGAGAGTGGCTAGACGGATTTGATAAAGCCCGGGGCATGCTATGGCAAACCATAGATGATGAGCGCATATCTGGGATTGTCATGTGAAATCTCGATGTTGAGAAGAAGATGACGGAAGATCTAGAGGCTAAAATCAACCGATTTCTCATGCTTCACAATCCAGTGATGCAAAGGTGGATTTCACAATATGAGGATGCAAAGCAAGAGCGACAAAGGGCACGAATCGAGTGGAGACGGGGAAGACGACCACCGATGCACTGTCCGACGGGTCTGGAGAGCCTACCAACATTCATGAGCTTAAGATGGTTGCACAACCAATTGAAAAGCGCACAACAATGCGGTGACGAAGTGACTGAGGAAGAGTGGGAGTACTCTCGGGGTTGCGCGACCAAGGTAAGTTTGCAATGTACGACTAGCTAGTGACTTTATTTCTAAATGTTTGAACGACCACTCATAATCTTTGTTCGTTGTAGTATAAGTCATACACAGCAGCATGGTGTAAAGGTCGACATTTTAGGGTGGAACGGATCGACAAAAAGCGGTTTACTCAAGATTCTGGAATCATGGAAAATTTTGAACAGTCTAGTTGACGACGTTCCTCTAATGCAGATCCTGTGGTGGCGGAACTCACTTACTTCGGCACGCTACAAGAGATTTTGAGGATCGATTACAGAGGATTTTTTGTCGACTTGTTCGACATGCAATGGTTCAAGATAATCATGGAGGGTCGCAACGCTACTGTGCGTAGAGGAGTCTGGTTTTCTTGAGGTGGATTCTACTAAGAAATGGAATAACCTAAGAGACACTTTCGTACTACCCGAGCATTGTGAACAAGTAAGTATGTAAATAGTTAACATCCCCCTTTTACAAGTTATGTGCTTGAAAGCTCTCATGTAAGTTATGTGGCTCTGGCAGGTGATATTTCATCCTACAAAGTCTACATCAAACTGGTGGTACGTCATAGAGGTAGCCCCTCGTAGTGCAAGGACGTATGAAGGCTACCATGTGCCAATCACAATGGCATCAATGGAGGAGATCAGAGAAGATGCTCAATCAGAAGCCGCTGCGGTGGTGCCAGACGAGCATCAAGATGCTACTACTCTATATGGGTGCATGCAGAGGAGCTACAAAATGAAACAGAGGATATGTGTTTAAACGGAGAGCTCTATATAGATATAGGAAGTTATGCTGGTTATGCGAGGATGAGAGAGAGATCTCTTAAAGCCACAAATATTGTATTTGAACAATTTTTCTCCGTGTTGTAAAAGCTCTGGCTCTCTAAGTACCTTCCATGGTGTATAACGCTCTTTTCTACTCACGCTCACATCTTTTGATTGAAAATTCTGAGTTTTCGACTTGCCTCTTCTATCACTCAATTCATTGCGTCATTGTATTTATATACGTCATTACGTCATTGTATTTAATGGTCTTTGCGTCATTGTCTACTCTATTCATTCAATATTAAGTTTAAATATTCGTGTGTTTAATGCAGGTATGGATGATGAGGAGTTTCTTTCTTCTTTGTCATCGCAGCAGACACAGTGGTACGTGGAGCGTCATCGCTCTGGCGCATCATCGCGCGTTCCTACTCCATCCGCATCTCCCTCTCTTTCGGAGCATTCGGCGCGCTCCGAAGCTTCGGCGTCGACGACACGATCTTCACACTCGTCTAGACACCGGCACTCTAGTGGTGGCGGTGGCGGTTGTTGTGGGGATTCCGCCACCGATGCCTCCACACCGCCTCGTGTTCGACGAGGCTCTTTACCCTCCCCTTCTTTGCCCGTCCCCACACCAGCCACAGCATCGCCATCTACGCCAGGTTTTGCACGGCTTACTGTTCCTAGCAGCTACACACCTCTACCTACTCCGCCAGGAGCCACCCCACTCGACACTCCTCGCTTTGGGGCCCAGACGCCGATGGAGACACCTGACATCCGTACCCCCATCGACACGCCCCTAGAGACCCCTGCCAGGACACCCAGGTTCACGCGTCACCGGCCAGAGGGCTTGCCTGACTCCGTCGACTTCAGCAGCGGCATCATCATGGATGATGACGGCAAGAAGGTGATCTCGCGCATGCGTGGTCTTTGCTCTCAGCTGTTTAGACACTACATACTAAACAAATGGAGTGAAGTACCAAGTGATTTAAAAAACAGAGTCATCAGCATACTTCATGATGAGTTTCCCGTTCCAACACGGGATTAGCGCTTCAATGAAGACCTGATGAAGATTCGAATGCGCGAATACTGCAAACACAAGCGTTCCGAAGTGCAAAAAGCAATCAAGCATGGGTGGAACAGGCCAGATTGGCTGGCCAAAGAAGATTGGAAGAATGCGAATAAAGCAGCGCGCGAGAATCCTGACAAGTGGAAGCAACAAAAGGATGCAGCCAGAGGGCGAGTAGAGGCAGGGAGCTCGCACCACTTGGGGAGCGGTGGATGGCATCATTTGAGGCCGATTTTGTAAGTGTTTTCGCATTGCTCTTTATGTTCGATAGTTTAGGGTTTATGACTTTTTTAATTCTAACATAATGAATTCTTTGTATGTTTTGACAGTGGTCGATGACAGAACGTGATCCCACACCGTACGAGCGCGAGTACGCATGCAGGAAGGGCTTAAACGCCCTGATGGACATTCTCAGTTCTCGCGGCGGCATGGTTAGTATTAGGGTGTACTCTTTTCTATTTTTTGTATTGTTTTATAACACTACAAGAGGCTATTCATATTAGCGACGCTCAAAAAAAAAATCCCGGCGTCGCTATGAGCGTCGTAAATTTCTTTGGAAATTTGCGACGCTCATAGTGACGCCGACTGGGCTAAAAAAATAACAGAGCGCGCCCAAAAACTCAGATCTCACATCTGAGTTTTTCGGCGCCCTCAAGCAAGGAGCAGGTAACGCTCTCCCTCTCTCTCTCTCTCTCTCTCTATCTCTTTTTCATCTCCACACACACACACACACACACAAACACACACACACACACACACACGAGGAGAGGAAGGAGAGCCAGGTATGCTCCTTCACTCTCCTCACTCTCATGTTCCCTTCCCCTCTTTCTCTCTCCCTCTCTCTCTCTCTCACACACACACACATACACACACACACATAGTGTTTTTGAGAGAGAGAGAGAGAGAGAGAGAGAGAGAGTACAAACATAAACAAAAACGCACACACACATACATAAACAAAGAATGCACACACACATTGAGAGAGGAAAAGAGAGAGAGAGCATGCATAAACAAAAAACGCACGCATTGAGAGAGGAAAAGAGAGAGAGAACATGCATAAACAAAAAACGCACACATTGAGAGAGGAAAAGAGAGAGAAAACATGCATACGATCCAAAAAAACGCACACACATTGAGAGAGAAAGAGAGAGAAACTAATTTAACGTCGTAGGAAACTAATTAAAATTAAAAGACCTAAAGATCTAGCTGACGAGGAGTTGAACTCAAGACCTATTATTCAAGAGGGAAATGGCATAACCAATCTATCATACTTGGCATGGGTGATAGAAAGGTTATACCATTTATCTCTTTTTATTGGCACACACATCCACACACGCGCACACACACAAGAAGAAGAGAGTTATAACGTCGTAGGAAACTATCCTAAAAGACGTTAAAGATTAGGTTAGATATACACTTACGTTAAATTAGATTTAGGTTTATTTAAGTTAAATTAGATTAGATTTAGGTTTATTTTTAATTAGATTTACGTTTATTTATGCTAGATTTAGATTTACGTTATATTAGATTAGATTTAGGTCTCCATAGACTGCGATGCCTGCATGAAGCGGGTGAAGAAAGCCCTCAATGGAATATAGGGTATTGCTGCCTTCACTCATGGTGGGCTTCATCGATCCAAAAGTACTGGTGAAATGTCTTCAGAAGATAGGGAAGAAGGTGGATCTTCAGGGCGGCAAGAGTCACTACATCCCCGACACAATCACCATCTAGACAACCTCTAGTCATTCAACAACAACTTCAAAGTTAGTAACAAGAGCAAGAACGGTCTAAAGGGCCAATTGCTGTCGTTAGATGTGGATGGAGATGAGGCAGCGTCACCGCCGGAAGTTAACTCTCACATCTTTAGTGATAAGAATGCCAACTCTTGCCGAGTTATGTGAAAAATTATGTGTTAAATCAGTTTTAAGGTTCTTATAATCCCTGTTAGTTTAGTTCTTTGTTTTTAATATAACATAATTAACATTAGATTTAGATTTATGTTATATTAGATTAGACTTAGGTTTATTTAGGTTTACACACACACACACAAGAAGAAGAGAGTTTTAACGTCGTAGGAAACTATCCCAAAAGACGTTAAAGATTAGGTTAGATGTAGACTTACGTTAAATTAGATTTAGGTTTATTTTTAGTTAGATTTACGCTTATTTACGTTAGATCGAGTCCACGCAAGAATTACTTACGGTTTAGGGTTTAGAGTTAGACGAACAGTGAAAAGATCTACTGTGAAAAGATGTTAAAATGCTGTAAAGTGCTACAGCTAGAGAAGAGGCAAAGGGGATTTGTCCACTACATGCAGTATCATGTAGACGTGGGTCTATAGATTTCTTGTACCCACAAATATAGGTATTGACCAATAAAGACGAGATTATAACCCGGTGGTTCTGATCTCCGTGCACCTCTAGACCGAGGTGTGCAAGGATTGGACATGACTAGAGAATCTGAGGTAAAGAGAGAGAGAGAGAGAGAGAGAGAGAGAGAGAGAGAGAGAGAGAGAGAGAGAGAGAGAGATAAGACGAAGAATGCCAATAGAATATTAAATTTGTTGTCCAGGTTATAAGTTTTGTATCCTCATAATGAGTAGTGACGAGGATGTGGGACCGTCCAACCGAAACACCTATCTCTCAACGAGGGTCTTATGTCCTTGTAATCAATGCAAGCATGCTGTGCGACGGACAAGACGTGTTTCTTTGTAGCAGGTTCGCGAATTTGGCGAGTTCGATCCATCTATTATAGATCGAGTTGTTGCCAATTATAACTCGTCGGACTCTGACGCTGGCCAACAAGCGGCAATATTGCAACCCAATAGACGTGTTCGCAGGCGCTTTGGTCAAGCAGCATAGGCCACAAGATGTAGCCTCTGACAGCTCGGGGGATGATCATGCAGAGCACATTCCCAACGAGGCAATGTTTGAGCCCGAGATTTATGAAATGATCGAGATGATCATGGATTCAGAAAGGCTTATCTATGATGATATGAATAGTGAAGCCGATACGCCATTGTATAGTGGAGCACGTATGTCTAGATTGAAAGCACTCCTGGTTCTTCTCAACATGTAGGCAAAGTTTGGATGGAGTGACACTAGCGTCACAGCGCTTTTCAGGTGATCTATTACAATTAGTTTACTTTAATAAAACTCTAAATGTATAATGATCTGATAGATTTTTACACGACTGTATCGTATTTTTATGTTGTGTAGATTGCTTAAAGAGCACATACTACCAACTAACAATGTGATGCCAGATTCCCGAGATGAAGCAAGAAAGATTTTGCAAAACTTGGGGATGGATTACGATTCTATCCACGCTTGTCCTAATGACTGCATTCTTTTCAGAGGGGAATACATAGACATGGAGAAGTGTCCGAAATGTGATTCCGAAAGATATCGAGTAGATCTCCACGGGACAAAAATTCCACAAAAGGTTTTGCGACATTTTCCTCTGCTTCCTCACATCAAGCATTTCTTCGAATGTAAGTCCATGGCCGCCCTAGCATCATGGCATGAGGAGAATAAATCTTCGGATGGTGTGCTACGAATTCCTGCTGATTGCGCAGCCTGGAAACATATAGATGGAACATGGTCGGATTTTTCCAAGGAAGTTCGAAATTTGCGCTTAGGCCTGGCTATGGATGGCGTAAATCCATTTGGTCAAAGATCAACATCTTACAGTGTATGGCCCGTTGTCATCGTCAACTACAACATTCCCCCGTCGTTGACTACGAAGAAGGGGCACCTATGGCTAAGCTTGATTGTGCCAGGGCGATATAAAGTGGAGAATATGGATGTGTATCTTCGTCCACTATTGGAAGAGCTACAACAATTGTGGATTGGCATAGAGGTGGTGGATATGAGCCGACACAGAGGACGACGGAATGCTTTGATCAGAGGCATTCTAATGTGGACCATGCATGACTATCCCGGGCTAACAGAATGCTCAGGTTATCTATTGACACTCCTCACTCAGACACTGTAAATCTTGTTTTTTCCCATAGTTGATCTATTATCATGTGTATACATGCAGAGCTTCAAACAAGCGGATACAGAGCATGTGTCACATGTGGACCTAGACTGAATGCACGTAGGGCGCCCTCACTGAAGAAGCAAATCTACGAAGGTCATCAAGCGTATCTTCCAGAGAATCATGTGTTACACGACGGCTTTTTGGGAAGAGAGCCACCAAGGATGTCTGCACAAGCATGGTTAGAGCAGAAGGAGATGTGCGATGACGGATTACCTCCAGGGATGAAGAGACTATCTCTATGGTACGAGTTACCATACTGGCCCCGACTCATGATCAATCACTTGCTCGATCCAATGCACATATTCAAGAATGTGGGTAATCTACTATGGGACCATCTGACCGGCAAGAAAGATACTTTGGGAGCAAGAGTTGACCTTAGAAATGTGGATCGTATGGAGCAGTATTGGCCGCAAACAACGTCTGATGGATCGATAAAACTCCCTAAAGCACCATGGATTTTCACAGGAGCCCAAGAACACAAAGTAAAAGAGACCATTCGATCTTTGCGGACCCCCACTGGCGTAATGCACTCGCTCCGAACGTGTTTTACTAAAGACGGAAAGCTTACCGGTTTGAAGTCACACGATTGGCATAAAATGTGTCAGGTACGTTCATAGTGGACTTTAATATCATTGCATAAAATGTGGACATTAATATCATTGCTGCACATACTTTACAGTTTATTTTACCGGTTGCCATTGAGGGATGTTTGTCTCTCGACATCCGTAACACAATCTACAAACTTGCAAAGCTGGTGCAATGGATCTCACAAAAGGAGATCAACGTAGACTCCATACCATTCGCCAAACTAAATGCTGCGGAGATTGTGTGCATGTTTGAGAAACATTTTCCTACTACCATGCTAACCATTCAGGTGCATCTTCTTGTTCACATAGTTGATGAGGTGGAAATAGCTGGCACAGTTCATTCCAGATGGATGTTCTTCTTAGAACGTTTCATGAAAACTCTTAAGGGATATGTGCGTCAAAAGGCACGTCCGGAGGGTAGCATGGTAGAAGGTTGGTTGGTATCAGAGTCCCTAGTGTACATTGGAGAGTGGCTAGACGGATTTGATAAAGCCCGGGGCACGCTATGGCGAACCATAGATGATGAGCGCATATCTGGGATTGTCATGTGCAATCTCGGTGTTGAGAAGAAGATGACGGAAGATCTAGAGGCTAAAATCAACCGATTTTGCACGCTTCACAATCCAGTGATGCAAAAGTGGATTTCACAATATGAGGATGCAAAGCAAGAGCGACAAAGGGCACGAATCGAGTGGAGACGGGGAAGACGACCACCGATGCACTATCCGACGGGTCTGGAGAGCCTACCAACATTCATGAGCTTAAGATGGTTGCACAACCAATTGAAAAGCGCACAACAATGCGGTGACGAAGTGACTGAGGAAGAGTGGGAGTACTCTCGGGGTTGCGCGACCAAGGTAAGTTTGCAATGTACGACTAGCTAGTGACTTTATTTCTAAACGTTTGAACCTCCACTCATAATCTTTGTTCGTTGTAGTATAAGTCATACACAGCAGCATGGTGTAAAGGTCGACATTTTAGGGTGGAAAGGATCGACAAAAAGCGTTTTACTCAAGATTGTGGAATCATGGAAAAATTTCAACAGTCTAGTCGACGATGTTCCTCTGATGCAGATCCTGTGGTGGCGGAACTCACTTACTTCGGCACGCTGCAAGAGATTTTGAGGATCGATTACAGAGGATTTTCTCTCGACTTGTTCGACGTGCAATGGTTCAAGATAATCATGGAGGGTCGCAACGCTACTGTGCGTAGAGGAGAGTCTAGTTTTCTTGAGGTGGATTCTACTAAGAAATGGACTGACCTAAGAGACACTTTCGTACTACCCGAGCATTGTGAACAAGTAAGTATGTAAATAGTTAACATCCCCCTTTTACAAGTTATGTGCTTGAAAGCTCTCATGTAAGTTATGTGGCTCTGGCAGGTAATATTTCATCCTACAAAGTCTACATCAAACTGGTGGTACGTCATAGAGGTAGCCCCTCGTAGTGCAAGGACGTATGAAGGCTACCATGTACCAATCACAACGGCATCAATGGAGGAGATCAGAGAAGATGCTCAATCAGAAGCCGCTGCGGTGGTGCCAGATGAGCATCAAGATGCTACTACTCTATATGGGGTGCATGCAGAGGAGCTACAAAATGAAACAGAGGATATGTGTTTAAACGGAGAGCTCTATATAGATATAGGAAGTTATGCTGAGTTATGCGAGGATGAGAGAGAGATCTCTTAAAGCCACAAATATTGTATTTGAACAATTTTGCTCCGTGTTGTAAAAGCTCTGGCTCTCTAAGTACCTTCCATGGTGTATAACGCTCTTTTCTACTCGCGCTCACATCTTTTGATTGAAAATTCTAAGTTTTCGACTTGCCTCTTCTATCACTCAATTCATTGCGTCATTGTATTTATATGTGTCATTACGTCATTGTATTTAATGGTCTTTGCGTCATTGTCTACTCTATTCATTCAATATTAAGTTTAAATATTCGTGTGTTTAATGCAGGTATAAATGATGAGGAGTTTCTTTCTTCTTTGTCACTGTAGCAGAGACAGTGGTACGTGGAGCGTCATAGCTCTGGCGCATCATCGCGCGTTCCTACTCCATCCGCATCTCCCTCTCTTTCGGAGCATTCGGCGCGCTCCGAAGCTTCGGCGTCGACGACGCGATCTTCACACTCGTCTAGACACCGGCGCTCTAGTGGTGGCAGTGGCGGTTGTTGTGGGGATTCCGCCGCCGATGCCTCCACACCGCCTCGTGTTCGACGAGGCTCTTTACCCTCCCCTTCTTTGCCCGCCCCCACACTAGCCACAGCATCGCCATCTACGCCAGGTTTTGCGCAGCTGACTGTTCCTAGCAGCTACACACCTCTACCTACTCCGCCAGGAGCCACCCCACTCGACACTCCTCGCTTCGGGGCCCAGACGCCGGTGGAGACACCTGACGTCCGTACCCCCATCGACACGCCGCTAGAGACCCCTGCCGGGACACCCAGGTTCACTTGTCACCGGCCAGAGGGCTTGCCTTACTCCGTCGACTTCAGCGGCGGCATCATCATGGATGATGACGGCAAGAAGGTGATCTCGCGCATGCGTGGTCTTTGCTCTCAGCTGTTTAGACACTACATACTAAACAAATGGAGTGAAGTAGCAAGTGATTTAAAAAACAGAGTCATAAGCATACTTCATGATGAGTTTCCCGTTCCAACACGGGATCAGCGCTTCAATGAAGACCTGATGAAGATTCGAATGCGCGAATACTGCAAACAGAAGCATTCCGAAGTGCAAAAAGCAATCAAGAATGGGTGGAACAGGCCAGATTGGCTGGCCAAAGAAGATTGGAAGAATGCGAAGAAAGCAGCACGCGAGAATCCCGACAAGTGGAAGCAACAAAAGGATGCAGCCAGAGCGCGAGTAGAGGGAGGGAGCTCGCACCACTTGGGGAGCGGTGGATGGGCATCATTTGAGGCCGATTTTGTAAGTGTTTTCGCATTGCTCTTTATGTTCAATAGTTTAGGGTTTATGAGTTTTTTAATTCTAACATAATGAAATCTTTGTATGTTTTGACAGTGGTCGATGACAGGACGTGATCCCACACCGTACGAGCGCGAGTACGCAGGCAGGAAGGGCTTAAACGCCCTGATGGACATTCTGAGTTCTCGCGGCGGCATGGTTAGTATTGGGGTTTACTCTTTTCTATTTTTTGTATTGTTTTATAAATGTCGTTATATGTTTATACTTACTGAAAGCTGTCTTCTTGTCTTTTTTTGCAGAATCCGACAAATACGCCGCTTGGATGCGATGAGACGTCTAACTAGACGACGTCAGTTTAGCCGTAGCTAGATAGCATTAGTTTAGGGTTTCTCATAGCTTATGTATCATGAGAAGGATTTTATACGTCTTTTTGAACCATGTATATTATTACATTTGTCACCGCAGTTCCTTTTGCCAATCAATTCTTTATGCCTATGATGTTGTACAATTGTCATTATTACATTTGCCAATCAATTCATTTTGCCTATGATGTGTACAATCGTCAATTTTACGCTTGTCAATTTTGCAAACAATATTGCGTCTTGTGGGTGACTATTTTAGGTCTATTATCTACCCTTGCACTTTTTTTTAAAAGTGAATCAAGTACAATATGGTTGATGGGTGGCAGGGCATTCAATGCCCTGTCACCAAAAAAAAAATCTCTCGGGCGTCGCTATAACCGTCGCTATTTATGGCTCTGTAGCATCTCTATGAGCGTCGCTATAGTCTTCTGTGTAAACGTCGCTATATGCGTCGCTATGAGCGTACGTCGCTATATAGCGACGGTTATAGCGACGCCTATAGCGACGCTCTCGTAGCGACGCTACTAGCGACGGTTTTAGCGACGCCGGGGGTTATAAAAACCCAGTGTATTTCCGTCGCTAACAGCGTCACAAGAGCACACAACCTCTTGTAGTGTAAATGTCGTTATATGTTTATACTTACTGAAAGCTGTCTTATTGTCTTTTTTTGCAGAATCCGACAGATACGCCGCTTGGATGCGATGAGACGTCTGACTAGACGACGTCAGTTTAGCCGTAGCTAGATAGCATTAGTTTAGGGTTTCTCATAGCTTATGTATCATGAGACGGATTTTATACGTCTTTTTGAACCATGTATATTAGTACATTTATCACCGCAGTTCATTTTACCAATCAATTCTTTATGCCTATGATGTTGTACAATTGTCATTATTACATTTGCCAATCAATTCATTTTGCCTATGATGTGTACAATTGTCAATTTTACACTTGTCAATTTTGCAAACAATGCGTCTTGTGGGTGACTATTTTGGGTCTATTATCTACCCTTGCACTTTTTTTAAAAAGCGAATCAAGTACAATATGGTTGATGGGTGGCAGGGCATTCAATGCCCTGTCACCAAAAAACAATTCTCTCGGGCGTCGCTATAACCGTCGCTATTTATGGCTCTGTAGCGTCTCTATAGACTTCTGTGTAAGTGTCGCTATAACCGTCGCTATGAGCGTCTCTATATAGAGACGGTTATAGCGACGTATGTAGCGATGCATATAGCGACGCTCTCGTAGCGACGCATATAGCGACGGTTTTAGCGACGCCGGGGGTTATAAAAACCCAGTGTATTTCCGTCGCTAACAGCGTCACAAGAGCACACAACCTCTTGTAGTGATCTACAAAATACATAAATAAAATCATCATAAAATTCTAAGAAACCACATTAACACTAGGTTGGTAATGGGACACTTTTATGTCTTGGGACAGTTTTATGTCCTGTTAAGTGACCATTTTCCTTGAATTATGTCAAGAGTTTCAAAATGGATTTTGAGGTGCTATCTATATAGAAAGTTGTCTCATGAGCTGAAAAAAACTCGACATTTTTTAGGAATATCAATTCCATCTTTAACCTTGTCCTTGCACAACATTTCACAACCTAAACTGTGTGAAAAAACGGGTCCTGTTTTTGGCTTTTTTCAACTTTTTGCAACTATACCACTCTAGAATTCATGTTTGTGAGGTCTATAATGCTAGAATACTATCTTTAGTAGTCCTCAACATGTCCTGATGCTTCTAGGGAGAAATAAATGTTAAAGTTGTAAGTTATGACGAAATTACAAAAATTGTCAAATCCTGTTTTTTAGCCAATTTTAGCTCTTCTATGATTTTTTTGGTGGCTTTCATAATATCCAAATGCAGTTTTGATTTTCTATGTCGCATATTGTAACATAAAGCTAATATTACTTAAGTTTTAGGGCACCTAATACCCTATTTTGCATAGTAGACAACGATGATTGATTTTTTCAATTATAGAAGAAAACGAAACATTCTAGTATATCAAGTATAGCTTTTTCAATATTGTTAGTTTCTTGTGACAACTACATGCATTTTGTAGGTAGTAACCATATCTAGTCATGAGGATAAAATTTGGCTAGATATTGAATAGTTTCTATGGGATTCCACAACTCATAATGTTGAACCCAGTTTTTTCATGTTTGCTGTATTTAGCACTTCATATTTGTCCCCAAGGTTCCCCTTGGTAAGAGATGTATTATTCTTTTGACATGATCCATGGCTCCTTATGAACCTAAAGGACAATAGGGAACTAAGAAAACATGCATATATTATTTGTATTGAGCGTGGCTATAGAAACTTTGATGATAGGTTTGCAGAATGGTAAAAATTCAACTTTTTTGTACCTATTTCTTTTGGCAAAACAAAAAATAGTGAGTGAGAAGCAATCATATGTTCAGATCACCAACTCATTGAAGTTAACTAGGGAATTTATCTCAAGTCATACAAAAATCCTTAATCTTATTTTTATGCAACAAAACGTAAGAAATGACTGTTTTCATGAAAAGGTACTGGTCCATCAACTTTGGAGGCTTGGTGTGACCAAAAGATAAGAAATTTTACAAGTTTCTTATTTTTTCCATGTGTAGTAGGCCTTGAACTATAACCTCATGAAAGGATTTCACAAAATGAGTGGATCTACTATGGTTTTGGAGGTTTTTTTCAAAACCCTGAAAGGACACTTTTATGTCCTGTTAGGCTACCAACCTAGTGTTAAAAAACACTTCTGCTTTATGACTTACAGTTTGGTCTATTTAATGGAAGGTCCATTGGCCATTCAGAAAGTGTAAGCTCTCTATGCATATAAACATGTTGAACAAGAACTTCTTTCACTGATTTCTTGTTTTCATTGACATGAAAATCCTTCACCCTTGCCTTCCAAGACGACAAAAATTCATTTGTACTTTGCCTCTTTCGTTTTCTTGATTGCATTAGAATCCAAGATCCTTTGGTTATTGTCAAAGGTATCCAATGATTTTGATCATCAAGTGTATTGAAAAGAGTTATAGACTCAATAGAAGCAGAGGGTTTACGTAACCTACTTGAGGAAGCCATAGAATGCAGAGAGAAAACAAGAGAAACTTGAGAAGAGGAAGTTCAAGAAGCTTTAGATGAGAGAAGTATAATTAATCATAAGTAACTAATGAACGGGATATTTTTGTGACTAGCAGTCCACTTATGCATGATTTGAATAATAAAAGTATATTTTTCCTTGAGAGAAGGACTGCATCATCAAAGTACTGGTTGATTTGAAAGGACTCTTTTTAAATGAATAAAGCTTCTTGATCTTTGAGAACAATGAAGATTGATATCTTTGTTTTAAGGGTTTACTAGTCGTTTTCACTTCTTTTGTTACAAAATTCTTATTTTTAAACTCTTTTTAGTGATACTTTTCATCGTTACGGTGGCTTAAAACTGATTGAAGCTTACCTTTCGGTCCTCAATTCTTAAAAGGCCCTCTCTATATCCCAAATTTTTCCTAATGGGATGCGCCGCACATTGTCAAGGAGAGGCCGCAAAGTAAGATAGGCTTGGATTGGTATGATCAAAACAAAAACTATTTCAAGCTGGTGCAATGCAAGGTAGACAATGACATGCGGTTTATGGATGTATTTGCTGGTTTCTCTGGGTCTATCAATGATTCTAGATTGCTTCAAAATTCAGTATTGTGCAAATTGTGGTTTGATTTTAACTGGTCCAAAGTATACAAGTGGTTCATTCTCAATCAAAGATTACATTATTGTGGATCATGGGTATTTCTTGCTTCCATGGCTTATGAGACTGTATAGGAACCCTTCCACTCCAAATAAGAAGCTTTTCAACTTTCAGATTTCATCTACCAGAATAATGGTTGAACGAGCTTTTGGCTGGCTTAAGATGAAGTGGGGATACTTGCATGGAAAAATGATGAAATCATATCCACACCACATTGCCACCATGGCTAACATTGCATGTTGCATGCTTCATAATTTATGTATTGATAGTGGGAAGGACTTAGAGCAGCCTGTAACAAGTGTTGATAATGCTCATGAAATCATTAATGAGGAATTGTGATTAGATGAGTCAATGCGAACTCATTGGAAAAATTTCTTCACCCCTTGTGAAGGTGAATGATGGAAATGTGTTTCTGCATCACCTAAGTCTACCTCATTCCAAGCATGGATAATGAATGACTTTGTTGATTGCAGTTTCTAATTCATGTGGCCATCAATCACTGACAATTTCTTTGACATCAATGGTCTTCATGTTGACGGTGATGAAAAGCATCACATTATTAAGCACATTGTTATTCAACATGTTAACTCAATGGTATCTTGCATAATGAGAGCCTGAAACATGCGGTATTGCATCCCATAAGTCGTATGCAACTTTGTAGCCTATTTGTAGCCACCTATGAAAGACGCATCAAGTTCATGCATGTGCCATTCACGTAGCGTTAGAGTCAAGATCTTTCATGGTTCTATAGATGCTTGCATGTAGGGCGTGGAGATGTTTTCATCATGGATTGCCCAATGCCAAGGAGGATGCATCAATTGTTAGACTTCTCTCTTTCTGGAAACTCCTATAGATCAACATCAACCTTATTGTGTGATTCCCTCTGTCAAAGTATCTCGCTGAATCGATCCATTGCATCATGAAAATCTTTCTAGTGAGTGTGCTTGGGTCAGATTGTAAATTCTTACTCATAACATTGAGTTGAATTAGTGTGAACTGAAGCAAGACATGCATGTTGCAAGTTTAAGATGATGCAACTAACATAGAATGTAGAAATACGACAAAAGTGATTGTTTTTGGGAAAGAAGCCTCTTATCATGGAATTATCATCGGCGATGCTAAATGTTGCTACTTTAAGGCATGACTATAGACATGGACAAAGAGCTCAAGTTGCCTTGTGTTGTTCTTCCTTTGGGAACATGTTGGTTTAGGAGTGGGGAACTAAACCAGGCATTGGCATCAAGTCCAATGTATATGGGAAATGGGGTTTTTTCCAACACTGGACAACCTCTTGTACTGCATGGAGCTTGTTGATTTGGTTATTTCTACAAAATCCCTTATATGTTTGTGCCAACTTATCTTTACTACTACTATATTTGCTTATGTTCTATAGGGGCAACAGATTTCAACCTACGTGACGAATTCTTTAACAGTGAGCTACCTTGGGAGAAGCCACTAGGGCTAAGCTTTGTTGGAAAAGAGGCCTCATTTTCCCTTGTTTTTTGTTGTAGTTATATCTTAAAGCATGAGCTTGTGTAAAGGAGAAGCTACATGCCTAGCCAATTGCACTTTGGAACGTTCGAAGTTCATATGGACTAGGAAAATGCAACAACAAGAAGCCTGTAGTTTCAAAAGGATCTTACCAGATTCTCTTGAATGTGGTAAGATATGATTTTAAGAAATCAAAGAGATAATTTACATTTACATTAGAGTTTTAGGTTGAGGGCTTGAGGCAAAATATCATGCCGAGAAAATTAATAGACATAAATACGCCATCAAAAAGAGATCGGCTTGAACATCATAGATACATGAAAGTTCCTATCAAAAAGATATTTTCTTACATTAAGGATAAGCATAGATAGTATTCCAACATAAGTGTGTAAAAGCCATGCTTTGATGCATGCACCACAAAGCACTTGAATGCTTCAGAGATTTTGTTTTAGTGTTGAATTGGACGACTCTTCCAATGCCAAGCTTTTTCTTTTGAGCGCCACTTTCTCCTTAAACTTGGCCTTTGTCAACTTCATGATCTCATCATCATGCCTTGTCCTTCTCCAGCTATATAATCTATGAGTGAAATAAGTTGGTTGGTTGTGCCTTGAAGCTCTTCATTCAATACCGACATCTTGTCATCTCTCTTACGTTCTTTTTGTCGTAAGATGACTCCTCATTCACGACATTGTCTTCTTTCTTCAAGCCGCTAGCCTTCCTTGGTGACGTAAAAGGATTTCTTGCATATAATAAATACAGAACGTGACAAAATGTGAGCATAAAAAATTGTTTACATTTAAGCATTGCAGGAAATGGAATATCCATGGCTCAACTCCCCTAAGTTTTCTTGCATGGTATCATAAATAATTCCACCGAGGTCCATCAATCTTTCCTTTCCCACCAGATCAAGCGTAGCTGAATACAAATCCTTCGAACAACGTCAAGAGATCTTCATCTCTTCTTGTTGGTTTGCTGACATATTCTAGTAGCTATCACAACAAAATGGGATATGTCGCTCATAATCATATACCTTCTTGAAAAGTGCCGGAATGACATTGATTAGCCGAGCGAAGCACATCGCATTGGACACAATGATTTGAGATGAACTCCCATCGCTTTTCTCCCATCTTAAAGATAGAATTCATATTGCCATATTTCATGTCTTCAAATATCTTTGCACGAACATCCAAGAAAGTTGCAATTTCTTTGATAGTCCAATTGCTTGATGCAAAAAACATGGTATGCTAGATTGGCTTTCCTCCACCACACAAGAAGCTTCCCCATGAACCACTTTGTAGGTATATCTTTAGAGTTAGTATATGTAATTGATGGGGGCGTTTCAATTTGAGCCAGCTAAGTGGATGCTTTTCAAACTCTCTTTCATTTTTGAGCGTTGGGTTTGTTCTTCACTTTTGAGACTTGTGAAGAATTAGTGATATCTCTCAAAGAAGCCTAAAATGGTAATACATAAGCTCCGAGGGTAATACTGGTTGAAACCCCCAATCCTGAGGATGTGGGCGATCAAGCTAGCTGCAAGAAACAATTCCTTCATGCTTGCACCACTCCATCTAAAGATTTTGAGTAAAATTTCCATTTTGCTTACAAACACATCCAAAAGAAAAAGTTAGTATATGTGAGTAGTAAACAATAGATTAAAGGCTACATGAAAACACTTTGTGGATTAAATCCAATCACCAATAGGTTAACAAGCATTAGGTAGGATGCAATGAAATATAACAAGCATCAGGTAGAAAGCAATGAAATAATGCAAGTAGTGCTTCTTACTTGTTTACTTAAATATTTGAGGGGGCTATTTTTTTAATCCAAATAAAGTGGGATAGAAAGCAATACTCATGAAGGCTCTAAGAGGACTGTTTCTAATCCAGACACTGAAAGTAATACACGAAGCAGCTCAGACAAAGGCTCTGAGACGGTTATTTCTAATCCATTTACTCAAAGGCTGGGAGGAAGCACCTTAGACCTATAGTAGTAGAAAGCACCTAAGTTACTCAAGGGTTGGCGAGAGGAAGCACCTCAGAAGGAGGCACCTACACAATGAGGGTATGCAACGACAACTAGTATGTTTCTGCATGCACATGAAAGAAAAAGAGCCTCATACTCCCAAAGACACACATTGAAAAGCTGGTGATGAATACGTTAAGAGACGACCTTTACATGTGATTGTATTAATAAATGGCGCAGAATACGTGAAAAAGTGGTTTATTTATTTTATTTTAGTGATAAGCAGGGCCATCATCCTTCGAGTAGCGGTGAAAATCCGGTTGTTAAAAAGGTTGAATTCTTGCCCTTTAAAGGTTGGATGGCACTCTAACATAATCATATATGCAATCACCCATATTCCTACCTTGGGATGCAAAAACCCTATTGTAAGGAGAAGATTCTAGGTTCACGCAACCAGGCTCTTACATTTGATTCCCACTTGGGCATTCATAGCCATTTGAGGCATCATATTAAACCCAAAAATTATGCAAAGGCATCAAGGAGACACATAAGTTTTTATGCTAAGCGTCAATCGAAGCTTTAGGCAGGTGACATAGGTGTCTCGAGTAGATATATGTGTACATGTATAATTAGTGTGCACACATTATAAACCTGCAACCATGTAACCCTACCTAGAACATGGTATATTATATGATTAGCTATAGAAAAATATCCATTGACTGATTAAACCTCTTCAATTTCAATCTCAGAAACATTAATAAAAATTAAAACATATTAAGGGCGCCATAAGTGAATGGTAATTTTACGAAATGAAAAGAAAGATGAAGGTGGAAAGTCAAAAGACATGTGAAAGTGAAAAGTCAAAAGACTCTTTGTGTCCATATAAAGAGGTGTTTCCCTTCTCTTTTATTTGCCCTTTAGCGTTTTCTTCTCTATAAAGTGTCCTCTCTCTCTCTCTCTCTCTCTCTCTCACACACACACACACATATGTTGTACCCTTCATGCCAATCTAATATTGTTTCAACTCTATGTGCTTCATCATTGTTTATTACTATGTGCTATAATTTAGTGGATGGTCTTTGTTGCTTTGAGAAAATCTTCGAATTAGGAATACCTTTTAATTTTTTTAAAGCCATTATGTATATATCTTAGGTATCTATACTATATATTAAGGAGACTGGTTTTCCAGTGCCACGTGTCAAAGTTTGCTGCATCCGGTGAGTTTCGATTTATATGAGTGAGGGGGAGAGGGAGAGAGAGAGAGGCCGCCGAAGGCGCGAAGGCGGCCGGCCGTACTAGTACATATTATGAAGCCAAAAAAAAAACAAACTAATTTTACAGTTGTCAAGTTGTCCTTGAATTTCATTTGTGGAGTGCCTTCCACCCAATTTCATCATTGTTTGTGTGTGCATGTGTGCAGAACACATTTTTTCTGGGGTTGGCATACCTCGGCATATAAAAACTCATCATTTCGACACATGGGAAAAGCTCATTGGAATTTGGGTGACCGACATCTACCGACAGCTGTTCTTTATGGAGCAAGGACGTATATATTAATGTAGCCGTTTTTCTTTTGGACTTTTGCACTGGCTCACAACTCACAAGTAGAGGCGTGTCTGCAAAGGGTGGTCGGTAGTCGTGCAGGCGGTGCCGCCCAGCACGACCTAAAATTGTGGGTACGAGGAAATGGAGAGGTCCCTAGCAGGCTAGTGATGGGGGCAAAGTGTAAGCAGAGAAGTGAAAGGGCCAATGCAGGGGGCGGCGCAGGGCAGAGGAAGGAGGGCGTGTGGGAGCGAGTGGCGAGGCTGGCACGGGGAAGGAAGGAGGCATGCACGATCGTGAACGAGACGGGCCAGGAGGTGGTGGTACGCGCCAAATACGGAGAGGTTTGGGAGGGCCAGCAATGGCGTCTGCCCGCTGAGGGCGGTCACATGGTGGTGCCCTCCCGCTTTCTTCCGCACGCTGCTCAGCCTTATAACCGCCTCGCTGCCTTCCTTGCTGCGCATCCCGTCCCCCCCTTTGCCTCCTCCTCCCTTACCACCCGTCCTCCTCCTCGCCCCCTCTTGATCACATCTCTGCACCTCCACCACCGCTACCTCGTTCTTTCCCTCCGCCCCCCCTCCACTATCGTCATCGCCTCCGTCGCCACCGCGTGACCATGCGTAGTGCACTAAATAAACCCAGATGCACCTCTTACCCTGTTCTGTTTTTATCCACATATTAAATCACTGATAACTATATTGTCCTATTATAACGTCGTCATATTCTACTAGTATTATTTTTGTGTGTGTGTGTGTGTGTCACATGAGAGAGAGAGAGAGAGAGAGAGAGATTAATATTAATCTTGTATTTTCGTATGTTGTTTTATGTAAGTGCTTGCCTTGTGCCCTAAGATTGGTATTCAAGCAACTTCTCTCTCTCTCTCTCTCTCTCTCTCTCTCTCTCTTTAACATAAGGCATGCCTCGTGCAGAAACCATCAGAGCTCAATAGGGTCGTCCAACAGAACCTCTTTATAAGATAAAATAGCATTAGTTTGGATTTTATGAGGTGGCAAAGACTTGCAGCTATGTGGGTACATAGATGCAAATTGGGTTGGTAATCTACCGTACCAAAGTTCTATCATTATAATTTTTTTAATTTTTTGTATACGTCACTTTAGAGTGCTAGAATCACATGGAGTAACAAGAAGCAACCCAAATGGAGTTAGGCAAACCTAGATGTCACTTTGGAGTGATAGAATCACATGGAACAATAAGGCCCTTGTCAGATTGGGACACCCGCCCCGCCTTGATTTTCGGAGGTCCACCCAGGTTGTTGTCACACATAGCTTCACGGCATTAGAAGCGACATTTTTCAAAGCCAATCAGGGTAGGGCAGGTGGTGAGCCCCCCGTGTTTGACGCTGCAAAGGAAGGCTCAGCACCCGTCAACAATTTTCTCGTGCGCCTTTTTGCAGATGGCCATGGAGCCTCAAAACTTGGCCCAGGGTGTTTGCCTGCCCCTCTGACAAGGTGTTCGGGCCAACTTTCCTTTTTGCTCAGCGAATGCAAGCTCGCCACCTAAGCAGGGCCGCCTCTTGCTTGCCCCAGTGTGACACACGCCTAAGAAAATAAAAAACGTTATTTCTTTCAAAACGTATAGTCCCTACATAAGTCATTAGAGCTATATTCATTTGTCTCTATCAAATCCTTAAGCACTTTTAAAGATTACCATTTGATTAATTTTGAATGAGATATGAGTAATTTTGGAAGACAAAATTTAAATAATCCACGTAAATGATCAAATATATCCATACTCGGAGATTGGGCCAACTTGAGAGTTGGCCTTCTTTTATTCTTAAGCTCATTGACGACACTTTACTCGAATTCGAATAGCAAGGATACGAGCAATCAAAGTGAGGGAGGTCCCTTGATCCTTAGCACTTGCTTTTTTGATGCATCAGAGTGAGAGGGGTTGCTGTCAGAGCTTCTGGCAGTCAATAGAAATAGAAGTGGTCTTCTCAACGAAAATAGGGCAGAGAAGGGGTTGCCTAGAGTGGAGAGAGGGAGATCGCTTTGTCTTTCTGCCAAATAGAAAGAGAGAAATGGGACGCTAGAGTTCTGTTGCTTTTTTTGTCCCGTGGTCGCCCACTTACTCTTTTAAAAATGGTCCGAATTTGGAAAAAACTCAATAAAACCTTATAAAGTGAAAATTGTGCTTATACAATCACAATCCAGGCGTCCCTGGATGCAATCTCCTACAAACAGAGACCTCCTTACTGAAAAGATTCTACCCCTCCGAAAATTTTTGCTTTCTCATAAAGCATTTGTATTGCCTAAATTTTTTGTGAACCCATCTTCATTCAAGTGCTTTCTCATTTCTTGTGCACAGTTCTAACTCAATTTGAAATTTCCTCTCCTCCTGACTATGGAATATTTCCTTTACGATGCTCCCGTCACCCATCATGTGACGCATTAGGAATACCCATCCCCTAGTCCTTTCTAATCAAACTTACAATACAATCTCCTTCACGATGCTCTATGTCACCCATCCCATGACGCATCAAAGATGTCCATTCTGGATCGTCGAATACTTCTCCACTCGCATGACGCATCAAAGATGTCCATTCCTCAGCGTCGAATACTTCTCCACGATGATTCTTGTCACCCATCCAATGTGACGCATCAAAGGTACCCACCCATTCATTCTTGGTGGACCTACAGATATCCTTGTTCACAATGCTCCCGTCATTACTGTAAATGACGCACTAGAAACATATGTACTCAGATGTCTCAAGCGAGAAAACCCTCACTTGTAATTCCAATAATTTATTTAGAAGTATATTTCCTTCAGATAGAGCTAATTTAGTAGCATTTCTACCAAAAAATACACTGTTCTCATAGTTTGAAATAAAAATTTCAACAAAGATACAAAACCGAAATGTTGGAAGAATTTTCAATCCATTCGAGTTCAAATGGCCCAATTAGCTATGCCACAAATCACATAACTGCCTGATGTCGTTTACAACACGATCTATGAAATCTTATGAGCCCATTGGCCAAGGTCAATAAGCATGATTGGATCTTTCAAACACTAATTCCAAAGCATATGTAATGGCCACAATTATCTAACTATAGTCGATAAGGATCTTTGCATGATTTTGGCATGTCTCACATTTATAATAACTACAAAATTATTAGCAATTTTAGCAATTTTGATATGGATCTCATATATCAACAATACCCTAGTGAATGCATCCTCATCTACTATTATCATAAGCAGAGCCTGTCCTTGTTTTGAGTCACATAAAATGATGCGCCAAGAGTCCAAGAGCCAACCTTGGATAAGTCCCACCATACGAGACTAGTCAAAAGGCATGCAGTTACTGGAGATGTAAACAAAAATTCACCACCATTACTTGTGACCGAACTGAACTCTTCAAGTTTGGCCTTGCCTTCATTCTCTTTCTTGTCATCTTCTCACTTCTCTTCTTCTTTTGTCTTTTAACTCTAATCAACATTTTTGTCAATGTGTCCTTCAATGAAAGGATTCAATATCCTCCTTGTTTTAAGATCTTATCCTCCAAGATTGAGACTTGCTTCCCTCACAAGACTTCTTGTTGACCAACTTTCAACTATCAGAGCTACACTTTACTCTTCTTGAGAAATGGTTGATATCCTCTAAAAGTAGATAGTCAACTAAATGAAACTTTAGAGTCCACTAGGTGGTGACAAATTGATGATAGCAATCCCAAACATGTCTCATGATGAAAGTAGGTAGCAAAATAAACATGTGACTGCCTAGATTTTGTTGAGTTCATCTTGCTTCCAAATTTTGGGTGGATCTTATGAAAGATAGTCTCATTTTCATAAGTGAAGCTTTTTAAGTCCTTCAATCGTCTTCTCATTGATACATGTGAAGTAGGTGGACCCTTGCAAATGCAATTATATAGTAAATTTTTCCAAAACATCCAAGTCTTTACCGGACCCATATGGTAACATCCTTTCTAACGTCAAACTTATAAGACTCACTCTTTCTCAACAAGATGCTACCATAATGTTCACAAAAAACTCTTAGTCAAAGTGAACGACTCGGCCAAAAAACAAAAAAAAACCCAAATTTTGGCACTAAATCTCAAAATACGATAGCCATAAGTAGTATAATAATGATAAAACAGTACAAAAAATGGGCATAAAATGAGTTCTTATTCAAATTGAGTGCAAAAAAAACATTCACAAACGAGCATAGCTAAATAGAAATTGCCACAATTGGCAAAGTGACTATGCCCATCAATACATGTCCTATGGAGGAGTTACGTGGGGGATCTCCAACAACTTAATCCACCTCGTGTGGATCCAAAAAATTTGCTTAGAAATGTCAATATGGCGACCACACTACTGTGCATAAGCTGTATTAATTGAACTCAACAGTGTTGAAAGAAAATAGACAGACACCACTAGAATCAACTAGTAACTACATTGCATACAATCGCCAAATAAAGCAAAAAAAACATAGTAAGCCATGAGAGCTTCCACATGAGCAAGCAAAAGTCCGCCTTGAGAATATAAGAACGAAAATATGAATAGACAAGGGATTGAAAATAGGCATATAAGATTGACATTAAAAGTGCATCCAAAGACGCATCAAATTTCATTTGCTCCACAAGTTTTGCAACAATACAATGCATGATTGGGGGAGCATGCGCCACCTGTCCCAAACTCTATCCTCCCACTTGCCTCGCCGTCAACCTCTGGCCTTCGCCCCAATGGGATCATCTCCAGATTCCTTTCTTTTTAACGATTTACCTACTGCCAATATTTCTCATGCACAATGCATGAGCATCAAAACAAAATGTTTTTTATTTTTATTTTTAAAATTATGTAATATTCTTTTTAAAAATTTATGTGTGTGTGTGTGCACGCGTGCACGTAGTGTATCAAATTATTTGTGAATTTATGCGCATCTTTATTTATTTACGTGTTTATGTCCATTTTTGTGTGTGTATGCAACAAAAGAAAGGGATAATGCACTCACAAGCGGCCTAAGTGAGCACAAGACACTTAAGAGGATGTTGTGCACACCAAATCTGCAAACAAAAAAAAAACGCGCACACATTATGTCACACACACAAAAAACCAAAAACCTACCATAAATGTACGAAATAATCTCACCTTCTTTTTTGCCAGTGAGTGTATGAGTACAGCTCTGAAGCCGGGTAATTCCCACATTAACATATCCGAAGCAAGGGAGAAGAGGAGAGCAAGAGAGTTTTGAAATGGGGCAAAACAGGAGAAGAGAACCCGCGGTTCTATTTTTGCAGGTGGTGTCGATACAGGTGTCGGTGTGCGCATCGAAAAGTGCATCAATATAACCGTTGATAAGCGCATCGGTAATTCAAAGTTTACTTTTTAAATAATTCAATCTTCCTCCAAGTTTAGCAATGCATATAACAACGACATCGGTAATTTGGTGTCGGTAATGAAGCCATCTCTTTTAGTGTTTGTCCAAATGTAAGTGATGATTCAAAATCGACTCTAAATTCTTTTAGTGTTTTTGAAGCCAACATACTCTCTTTTAAAAAAATTCTATATTGCATTTTAATTATTGTTTTGGTGGTTTTGAAGTTGCCTTCTTGTTTTAATGGTTTCCAGGTTGCCCTGCTTGGGAACTAGTGGGTAGGATATATGTTGGCGTGGAGAATCTGTTGGGGTGGGGAGAGTGGGACCAGCAACTTACACATGAGTCACTCTTCCCAAGCGGTTCTTTTTTCTTTATTTGAATGGTAGGATCTGAAAAATAGCTTACCTCTTGGCAATGGAAGAGTGAGCATATTGTGATCCTTGGATGGCTTCACTTGAATCTTTTTTTTTTTTTTTTTGGGCCATACTCACAATTGTGAGTTGAGATAATTTACATCAACTCAAAAAGAATACAATTTCCCTCAAGCACTACATGTGCCTTGAGGGGCTAGGGTTCCAACAAAAGAGTGTTCTAAGAAACTCACTCCATGAATCCATTATTGATCCTTGTCGGTGCTTTGACGCACAATATCATTAAAATGAGCTACATCTAGTTTGTCCTCAAATACGCAAAGGTTCCTAGACTTTAAGACCTGGTTCATGTAGCAAAATCCAGTAATCTAGATGCACACCAAAATAGCATGGCTTTGGAGTCCACACCCTCCCAACATCAGGTCATCAGTAAAGAAGATGATCTTCCAAGTCCTTCGTACCCATTTGCAAACCCTAGCGGCCAGCCCCCGTGAAGTAGGGCACTTGCTGAATAGATGAAGGGGATCTTCAGAGGCTGACCTGCAACCAGAGAAGTGTTAGAGTCGATCCCTCTAGTGGACACCTTAATCCCACTAGGCAAGGCTCGCCAAAGCACCTTCTAGATGAAGACCCTCATGTATTTAGGCCATTTAATCTCCCAAATGACATTAACGCTCTTTTGCCTCTTCTGACCAATTTTTCTTTCAAAAATTGTTGAGTGGTACAAATTGATCCGCTTTGTATACCAGCACATTATACGTACTTTGGGTCTTGGAAAGCGAGAACACTTTGTCCTTCGACCAATGCTAGGCTCTCCAATATATTTCTGATTTGCAAACAAGTGGACGTAAGGATGACAGCACTTCCAAGAACCTATTGATTGTCTTCTGTATATCCCCAAATTATTTTGCAAAACTATGAGCTCCCCATCCTTTCAGCAAAAGCTTCTATCATCCCACAAAGAGAAAGTTTAGAAATTCCTTTGTTGCTTCAACTTCCCTCCAAAAAGGGTCCAAGGAACCCCTTCCAAGTTTGGAGAGCCAGGGGAACCAATTAAGAGAGAAATTCTTGAAGTATCTAAAATACTCCCCCATTCCAAGGTTAAAGCTTCTTTGTTACACTTACTTTTGTACTAGCTCTCCTATGCAGCCGCCAAGCTTCAGGACTGTCCAAAAATACGCCAAGATTTTTTCTTGCACTGTAGCCTTCTTCCATGTGCCCCCCACTTGAATCTTATCGCGGGCGTTCTCCATTGGGAATAAATGAGGAGGATGGATTATTGTAGAGTACATCCTATGCTAACTTCTTTATTGCCACCACTCAAGTCTTCATTGAGAGAGGTTTGGAGGGCATAATAAAGCTCCACTTTTATTCCATCACCTTTGTAAACTTTTGAATAGGCTTTGGTAGGAGGAACTCTCCAACAAAGAAAAAATCTAAGAGGTGATAGAATTTCATTATTATCTTTCACATTAATATTGAGGGGACATTAAGAGAAAGTTTGGCCTCCATATGCCAAAAACAAATCCACTTGTGCCTTAGAACCTGGTCAATTGACTTTCTTTACAGCTCTACCATGGAGCTGGGCAGGCAGGCAACAAAATTGAGGTACTAAAATAACCGGCGATCGCGGTCACCCAGTGCCAATACTTTGGAAAAAAACAAACCGGGAACATTTTCAAGTTGACTACCTCTCGTCGCCAAGGTGCAACTAGACGTCTTTCTAAGCGACCTTGCGTGATGAGGTGAGGCTGAGAGGCAACTTGCCTCTAGAAATATGCTCCTCGTTGTAACTCATAGGTAGAAAAATGCCCCCATGAAAAGTATGTTGTTCAATGCGATCGGCTCTATAGTGAAAATCGCACAGAGCTTTCGCTTGAAGCTAGTACAATCAACTATGCCTTCTCTTGAGTTTCAAAAAATAGGTCTTCTGCCTTATGGTGCCAGCAGCATGCTCATGTTTCTTGAGAGGAATCTGTGAAGATTTTGGGATTTACACTATGTGTAGATGCGCTTGAATTTTTAGTTGTTTACTTTGCATTACAAGTAGCTTGAATAATACCAAGCTCTGAGAGCATGCAAGAAACTTGCAGAACCACCTAACGCTAGAACTTGCAGCACCATACCTTGAAGGAGGTCACATGTAAGTAAGATTCCAAAGCAGCCAACTGGTGTGGTTCAAGGAAACGTGCGTCAAGAATTTTGTCTTTAACAAAATCGCAAAACCACTATTTAGAACTAAACAAGGATAAGTTCATGTATGCTGTCTCACCAGCTTGCACATTCTTTTGTCCCTTGATAGTCCTTAGTTGTCAAATATACTTAGAAGTACTTATGTTTTATGCACACCATGATATCTCGTGAGATTGTATACCTGCGTATAGGGAGATTTTTGTTCATTTGTTGAGCCGAAGTGGTAGGCTCTTGTTGTTGATATTTTCTCTATTATATCCTTGACTAGATGCAATGAATTATTGATCCTAAATACTAAAACAAAATTTGACTAGAATTTACATACCATAGTATGCCAAGTTGGGGGTTTGAGATCATCATCTGTCCTTGCACTATCTTCACTTGAAAATGTCAATTGTAACACATGGCCTGATAGCAACAGCAAGTTCTCTTCTCAATTGTGTGTGGTCTACTCTTTGTGTTGTTACAGTTGCTTCGACAAAGGCAACAAACACAAAGCCATCTTCAAGCTTCGCAGTTACTTATTTGTAATCCCCGAAGAGGTTTAGTTTGTGCACATAACAGAGATCACAATGTCTTCACTACTTTGTTACAAATGTATACTGAACACTTCAGCTTGGAAGCTTTCATTGCACAGCATGCAATCTCAGAGTGGTATGTGAAACCACGCACACTTAAGTGGTGAAACTACTATGTTGGTTTTGTTCGAGCTAATGAGCAAAGGTTTAAGAGTATTTTTAGATTACCACTATCTTTCTTTGAGAACCTTGTCGAGCTTCTTTGGGAGCTTGTAGCAAGGAAAGACACCTTGTAAGTATACATGGTGGTAGAGTTCTCTCGATTGAGAAGCAAGTGGCAAGTGGGGTATTTCGTCTCGCAATAAGTACTTCAACCATGGCCATCAATGAGTTTTTTGGTGTTGGAAAATCAGCATTCGTTGAGACTATCAACTATTTAATAAATGCCTTCTTGGTACATCAATGCAACTTTATAGCGTTGGCCTAGAAGCTTATCAGAGATCAATAAAGTTAGGATAGGGTTTTTTTCTAAGCAAGGATTACCTAATGTGTGTGGGGCTATGGATGCGACGTATATTATCATAGACAGGCCGCAAAGTGAGATAGGCTTCGATTGGTATGATCGAAACAAAAACTATTCCATGTTGGTGCAATGCGTAATAGACAATGACATGCAATTTATGGATATTTTTGTTGGTTTCTCTGGGTCCATCAATGATGCTAGATTGCTTCAAAATTCAGCATTTTACCATTGTGCAAATCGTGGTTTGATTTTAAATGGTGCAAAGTATACAAGTGGTTCATTCTCAATCAAAGAATACATTGTTGTGGATGGTGGGTATTTCTTGCTTCCATGGCTTATGAGACTGTATAGGAACCCCTCCACTCCAAATAAGAAGCTTGTCAACTTTCAGATTTCATCTAGCAGAATCATGGTTGAACAAGCTTTTGGTTGGCTTAAGATGAAGTGGAGATACTTGCATGGAAAAGTGATGAGACCATATCCACACCACCTGGCCGCCATGGCTATCATTGCATGTTGCATGCTTCATAATGTATGTCTTGATAGAGGGGAGGACTTAGACAAGCCTGTAATAAGTGTTGACAATGCTCATGAAATCATTAATGAGGAATTGTGATTAGATGTTGAGGCAATGCCAAACTTATTGTCAAAATTTCTTCACCCCTTGTGAAGGTGCATGATGGAAATGTGTTTTTGCATCACGTAAGTATACCTCATTCCAAGCATGGATAATGAATGACTGTTGATTGTAATTTCTGATTCATGATTATTCATGGCCATCAATCATTGACAATTTCTTTGACATCAATGGCCTTCACGTTGATGGTGATGAAAAGCATCACATTATTCAGTGCATTGTTATTCAACATGTTAACTCAATGGTAGCTTGCATAATGAGGGCCTAAAAAATGCGGTATTGGGTCCCATAAGTTGTATGCAACCTAGTAGCTTATTTGCAGCCACCTGTGAAAGATGCATCGAGTTAATGCATGTGCCATTCATGTAGCATTAGAGTTACTCTTTCATGGTTCTATGGATGCTTTTAGGTTGAGGGCTTGAGGCAAAATATGATGCTGAGAAAATTAGTATACATAAATACGCCATCAAAAAGAGATCCGCTTGAACATCATAGATACATGAAAATTCCTATCAAAAAGATATTTTCTTACATTAAGGATAAGCATAGATAGCGAGTAGAAAGCATTCCAACATAAGTGCCTAAAAGACATGCTTTGATGCATGCACCGCAAAGCACTTGAATGCTTTAGCAATTTTGTTTGAGTGTTGAATTGGACGACTCTTCCAAAGCCAAGCTTTTTCTTTTGAGCGCCACTTTCTCCTCAAACTCGGCCTTTGTCAACTCCATGATCTCATCATCATGCCTTGTCCTTCTTGCATCTATATAATCTATGAGTGAAATGAACTGCTTGGTTGTGCCTTCAAGCTCTTTCTTTAATACCGACATCTTGTCACCTCTCTTACGTTTTTTTCATAAGATGACTCCTTATTCACGACATCGTTTTCTTTCTTCAAGACACTAGCCTTCCTTCGTGGCGCAATAGGATTTCTTGCATATCAGAAATACAGAACATGACACAATGTGAGCATATTTTTTTTTTGCATTTAAGCATTGTAGGAAATGGAAAATCCATGGATCAACTCACCTAAGTTTTCTTGCATGGTATCATAAATAATGCCACCGAGGTCGATCAATCTTTCCTTTCCCACTAAATCAAGCATAGCTGAATACAAATTCTTCGAGAAACTTCAAAGATCTTCATCTCTTCTCATTGGTTTGCTACCAGTAGCTATCACAACCACATGGGATATGTCGCTCATAATCATATACCTTCTTGAAAAGTGCCAAAATTTGATCCCATTGAAAGAAATATTGATTAGTTGAGCGAAGCATCGCATTGGACACAATACTTTGTGATGAACTCCGATTGCTTTTTGATTAGGTGAGTGGAGCACATCGCATTGGACACAATAATTTGTGATGAACTCCCATTGCTTTTCTTCCATCTTTCACACTAGATTGGTACAGAAACAGGACACGTAAGTGTCCTTTTTTTACAAATTTAAATAAAATGCTACTTGCATTAGACAGTGTATTTAAGAAAGTGCTCTTGATATGCTTAAATATGCTAGCTAGAAGGTCTTTTAAAAATATAACCTTGCATTTTAGAATCTACCATGATCAAGAACTGTACTCTTCAAGCTGACCCTCGTAAGAGTGCAATTGATGCTTTGAAGAAATCAACTTTATAAGCTCAATTAGAAAAATTGAAGTGACCTTGTAGAAATTTTACGTGACTTTTCAACAATTGTACTATAGATAATGGAAAGTTTCATGTGCAAAAAAAATCACTTTAGACTATATAAAATAATTAAAAGTTGTACGTGTTTGATATTTCCATTTCAAGCATATCGTTCTCTACAAAGAAAAGTATATTTTTGATGTATTTGTGAGTTTTAGAAAGTGATACATTGCTTACCCTCTCCATTGAGGACTCAATGTGGCAAGTAGAAGGGCTTTGGTATGCAAAAAATTATTGTGTCATTTTAAATATTCAAAACTGTGTAAGAGAAAACTCTGATATTTTCATAATTGAGACATAAGAATTCAAAACCTCAAATAATATTAGACTTTCCATGTGGATCAACTAAATGTATCAAATTACGTGATACATACACAATTGGGGCGCCTAAAACCTTGTTTTCAATGTTATGACTCAAGGTGGCAAGTAGAAGGGCTTTGGTATGCAAAAAATTATTGTGTCATTTTAAATATTCAAAACTGTGTAAGACAAAACTCTGATATTTTCATAATTGAGACATAAGCATTCAAAACCTCAATTAATATTAAACTTTCCACGTGGATCAACTAAATGTATCAAATTACGTGATACATACACAACTGGGGCGCCTAAAACCTTGTTTTCAATGTTATTATGGAGAACCCAAGATTTTCAAGAGTTTTTGCACAATATAAAATTCAAAATAGAGTTCAAGCAACGAGGTTTAATTGAGTTAGGGAGTAGAAAAAATACGTAGTTTCTTGGTTTCAACATATAAAGTCATTTGTAGTTTTCAAACTCCACTAGAATAGGCCCAATTCCATGAGGGGACCTTTGGAAGACCAAAATTATGCTCTTATTCAGCACATGCTCAAGTTTGAAATTATGTCTATAGCTTGCATGTGACTTGGAAACTAGTCTTTGAAGGGCATTCCATGGTTTTGTAAAACAAAGTAAAGGCCATTCTACAAAAAGATATAAGGATTTTATGATTTTTTTGGTAAAACAACTTGAAATTTTACTAAAATTTATGATTTAGAACATACCATAATTCTCTCCATAGGGATTGTATTTTGACATGGAGAAAAATCAACTATTTTCTTTGCCTCATAAACAACCTATGGTAGAAGCAAGGTGTAAAAAAATTCTTTTTACCTTGACAAATAAATTGCCAAAACTTGGGAAAGAAAACAGGACACTTTAGTGTCTCAGGACACTTAAGTGTCCAATTACAGAACTAGTGTTAAGATCGAATTCATATTGCCATATTTCATGTCTTTAGATAGCTTTGCACGAACATCCAATAAAGTTGCACTTTATTTGATAGTCCAAATCCCTGATGCAAAAAACATGGTATGCTAGATTGGCTTTCTGCCACCACACAAGAAGCTTCCCCATGAACCACTTTAGGGGTGCTTGTAGGCATATCTTTAGAGTTAGTATATGTAATTGTTGGGGGCGTTTCAATTCAAGCCAGCTAAGTGGATGCTTTTAGAACTCTCTTGCCTTTTTGAGCATTGGGTTTGTTCTTCACTTACAAGACTTGTGAAGAATTAGTGTTATCTCTCAAAGGAGACTAAAATGGTAATACATAAGCTGTGAGGGTAATACTGGTTGAAACCCCCAAGCATGAGGATGTGGGAGATCAAGCTAGCTGCAAGGAACAATTCCTTCATGCTCGCACCACTCCATGTAAAGATCTTGAGTAAAATCTTCCATTTTGCTTACAAACAGACCCAATAAAAAAAAGTTAGTATATGTGAGTAGTAAACAATATATTAAAGGCTATATGAAAACACTTTATGGATTAAATCCAATAACTAATAGGTTAACAAGTATCAGGTTGAAAGCAATGAAATAATGCAAGTAGTGCTTCTTACCTCTTTACTTTACGGTTTGAGAGGGCTATTTTTTCAATCCAAATAAAGTGGGATAGAAAGAAACACTAACGAGGCTCTGAGAGGACTGTTTCCAATCCAGATACTCAAAGTAAGACAAGAAGAATCTCAAACAAAGGCTCTGAGACGGTTATTTCTAATCCATTTACTCAAAGGCTGGGAGGAAGCACCTTAGATGTGTAGTAGTAAAATGCACCTAAGCTACTCAAGGGTTAGAGGAAGCACCTCAGAAGGAGGCACCTACACAATGAGGGTATGCAATGACAACTAGTATGTTTCTGCATGCACATGAAAGAAAAAGAGCCTCATACTCCCAAAGACACGAATTGAAAAGATGGTGATGAATATGTTAAGAGACGACCTTTATATATGACTGTATTGATAAATGGCGCTGAATACGTGAAAATTTGGTTTATTTATTTTATTTTCGTGGTAAGCAGGGCCATCATCCTAGTAGCTGTGAAAATCGGGTTGTTAAAAAGGTTGAATCTTGCCCTTAAAGGTTGGATGGCAGTCTAACATAAACATACATGCAATCACCCATATTCCTACCTTGGGATGCAAAAACCCTATTGTAAGGACAAGATTCTAGGTTCAAGCAACCAGGCTCTTACATTTGATTCCCACTTGGACATTCACAACCATTTGAGGGATCATATTAAACCCAAGAATTATGCAAAGGCATCAAGAAGACACATAAGTTTCTATGCTAAGCATCAATCGATGCTTTAGGCATGTGACATATGTGTCTAGAGTAGATGTACATGTACATCTATCACTAGTGTGGACACATTATAAACCTGCAACCATGTAAACCCTACCTAGAACATGAAATATTTATAATTATCTATAGAAAAATATCCATTGATTGATTAAGTCTCTCCAATTTCAAAAAATTAAAAATTCTTTTAAAATATATTAAGTGCATAAGTGAATGGTAAGTCTCAAAAGACATATATGAAGGTGAAAAGTCAAAAGACATGTGAAGGTGGAGAGTCAAAAGACTGTTTGTGTCCATATAAAGAGGTGTTTCTCTTCTACTTTATTTGCCCTTTAGTGTTTATTTCTCCGTAAAGTGTCCTCTCTCTCTCTCTCTCTCTCTCGCATATGTTGTATCCTTCATGCCCCTCTAATATTGTTGCAAATCTACGTGCTTCATCATTTTTCATTGCTATGTGCTATAGACTAGTGCATGGTCATTGGTCAATGCATATATTCATGGGTGCTACATAAGTACTCACCCACGTCTACATGGCAGTGCATGTAGATTGAGGAAAAACTCTAATATGTAACAGACTACAGTCTATCCTAAATCTCTTATCAATCAAACCATCTGAACACGGCCATCTATTAACCACCAAACCAAAATCCGCTAATCCTAAGCGCCTAGCCCTAAGCAGACTACAAACCTAAGCAATTTTACATAGCTCGAAATACGACGATCTATTAACGTCCAAACTAAATGTCGGTAATCCTAAGTCTCTAACCCTAAGTTACTAACTCTAAGATGTTAACCCTTAGCGGCTAGCCGTAAGCTGACTGAAATGACCAAATGCTATCCTAATCCAATTTACAGCGGCTTAACCTAAGCGGATTTCCATAGCTTACCCTAACTGTCCGAACACGGCACGCCATCCATTAGCAGTCAAACTAAAATTTGCGAGCCCTAAGTAGATTGAAATGACCAAATGCTACACTAATCCAATTTGGAGCGACCAAACCTAAGCGGCTTTACACGCTAGCGTACCCTAACACTCCAAATGCGGCCATCTATTAGCAGCCAAACCAAATGTCGCTAGCCCTAAGCCGCTAACCCTTAGCGGCTAGCCCTAAGTAGATTGAAATGGCCAAACACTTCCCTAATCCGATTTAGAGTGGCTTCACCTAAGTAGCTTTACACAGCATACCCTAACAATCCGAACATAGCGCCCATCTATTAGCGGCTAAATTAAAAGCTGAAAATTTATAAGAGGCTAGCCTAAGCAGACTCAAATGGTGAAATGCTACAATAGTCTAGTTTGGAGTGGCCAAACCTAAGCGACTTTACACGGCCTACCCTAACACTCCAAATACGGTCATCTATTAGCCACCAAACCAAAAGTCGCTAACCATAAGCTGCTGCTTTAAGCCGCTAACCCTACGTGGCTAGCCCTAAACGAATTGAAATGGCTAAACACTATCCTAATCCGGTTTACACATCCTACCTTAATTGTCTAAACATTGCTATCTATTAGCGGCCAAACACTAAGCCGCTGACCCTAAGTGTCTAGCACGGCCCTAAGCAAACTGAAATGGCTAAACGCTACCCTAACCCAATTTGGAGTGGCCAAACCTACACGTCTTTACATGGCCTACCCTAACCGTCCAAACACGGCTATTTATTAATGGCCAAACCAGGAGCTCTGCTAACCTCAAGTCGCTAAGTGTTAGGATTTGGCCATTTTAATTAGTTTAAAACTTTCCATTTAAGATTGGCTAGCTACATGTTTCATTTGGCTTAAACTAAGCGTTTGGCCGTTTCAATCCATTTAGAACCGTTCCACTCTGCTTAGAGCTAGCCACTTAGGATTAGCGGCTTTTGGTTATATGCGTAAGGCCACTTAGAATTAGCAGCTTAGGTTTCATCGCTAATAGATAGTCATGTTCTGATGGTTAGGATAGATGTGTAAATTCGCTTAGGTTAAGCCGCTCTAAATCGGATTATGGTAGCGTTTGGCCATTTCAATTTGCTTAGGGCTAGCCGCTTAGAGTTAGCAGTTTAACCTAATGATTTAGGTTTAAAGTGAGTAAAATGGTCAAAGTATTAAAAAAACTAAATTTTAATTTAAACATAAACAAAGTAAAAAATATTTTTTTTAAAGTATAAATTGATCTAAACTAAATCATAATAACTTAATGATTCTTTTTCAAACTTATTCTTATTACCAAATTTTATTATGTTTGATTTGGAATGATAATATTTAATCAAAAATTGATCTAAGAAAATATCCAAACGCTATATTGCATATACCAACGACGTCGAAAATTTGGTGTCGGTAATGAAGCCATCTCTTGTAGTATTTGTCCAATGTAAGTGATGATTCAAAATAGACTAAATTCTTTTTGTGTTTCTAAAGCCAACATACTCTCTTTTAAAATCAATTGCATTTTGATTATTGTTTTGGTGGTTCTGAAGCTGCCTTCTTATTTGAATGGTTTCCCCATAGTATTCCAAGTTGAGGGTTTGAGATCATCATTATCCTTGCACTGTCTTCACTTGAAAATGTCAATTGTAACGCATGGCCCCATAGCAATAGCAAGTTCTCTTCTAATTGCATGTGTTCTACTCGTTGAGCTTTTATAGTTGCTTTGGCAAAGGCAGCAAACACGTTGCTATCTTCAAGATTCGCGATTACTAGTTTGTAATACCCAAAGAGGTTTAGTTTGTGCACATAATAGAGATTGAGATGTCTTTACTACTTTGTTACAAATGTATACTGAACACTTCAGCTTGGAAGCTTTCATTGCACAGCATGAGTGGTATGTGAAACCACGTCGCACACTTAAGCGGTGAAACTACTATGTTGGTTTTGTTCGAGCTAATGAGCAAAGGTTTAAAAGTATTTTCAGATTACCGCTATCTTTCTTTGAGAACCTTGTCGAGCTTCTTTGGGAGCAGTTGTAGCAAGGAAATACATTTTGTAAAATATACGGGGTGGTAGAGTTCCCCTAATTGGAAGCAAGTGACAAGTGGGGTATTTTGTCTCGCATTAAGTACTTCAACCATGGCCATTAATGAGTTGTTTGGTGTTGGAAAATCAACAGTCGTTGAGACTATCAGCTATTTACTAAGTACCTTCTTTGTACATTAATGCAACTTTATAGCTTTGCCTAGAAGCTTATCAAACCTTGTTGAGCTTCTTTGGGAGCAGTTTTTTGTAAAAATACAGGGTGGTAGAGTTCTCTTGATTGAGAAGCAAGTGGCAAGTGGGGTATTTTGTCTCGCATTAAGTACTTCAACCATGGCCATCAATGAGTTGTTTGGTGTTGGAAAATTAACAGTCGTTAAGAATGTCAACTATTTCATAAATGCCTTCTTTATAGCAACTTTATAGCCCTGGCCTAGAAGCTTATCAGAGATCAATAAAGTTAGGATAGGGTTTTTTCTAAGCAAGGATTACCTAATGTGTGTGGGGCTATGGATGTGACGCACATTGTCATAGAGAGGCCGCAAAGTGAGATAGGCTTGGATTGGTATGATCGAAACAAAAACTATTCCATGTTGGTGCAATGCGTAATAGACAATGACATGTTGTTTATGGATGTTTTTGCTGGTTTCTCTGGGTCTATTCAAAATGGCAGTACCTTCACAATATTTCCCGGAATTAAGTGTTTGGTAAAGGCTCATCAAGTAATTTAATCATTCCTTCCTAAGAATTTTATTTCGAGAGGTATAGCACCATCTGTTGACAGATGCACAAGATAGCCCCTATATTCCTAGCCTTTCCAGTTCCTTTTTAAGCAATCAAGTCAAACAAATTTACTTAATTAAATTCACATCATCCTCCCTGAGTATGACCTTCTCATCCAACTATTGGCATCATGCCATACCCGGATTATGGCCGATTCCTAATAAGATACCGCGGGTGCTTCACCCGGCCGGGGAAAAATAAAACAAACCCATTCATCCCTTATCTCTCAGGCATGAATAACTTAGGTATAACAACTTGCCGGTTACATTGCCCTAGCCGAAAAGGGCCAATCTCCGTCAAGTTCCCCAAGAGAATCCTCTCAATGGACCGGCCTTTCAATCAAATTGACCCCAAGAAGATCCATCTTGGTTTTCGATCATTTCCAGACAATCTTCAAAACTCCTAGTTAAATCTATGTTTTGCAATGGAGTATCTCTATCACCTCTCGAGATTCCTTTTTAACTCCTAGTTGGTAATTTTCAGGTTCATTCATTTATCAACCTTAATTCCTACTTTCATTAATTATCTACCAGCCAAGTTTATTTAAAAAATACAAGCGAGTTTTTGCCATAGGCATTTGATGGTTAATATTGTCTCTTCGGAAATGTCAACTTTTTAAGTTCAATCCCCGTTTTGTCGATTCCTAGGTTTTTGCAATCCTTTGCCATCCATGGGACATATCCATGGAAGCTTGAAGTGTTTTTGGTTCAAAACAACATGGAGGTCAATCCCGCGAAGTTATCCCCTATCTCCCCCGTCCCGTATTTGCAAACAAACTTGAAATTGACAACTTTAGAAATACTCTTCAATATCAAAACTTGAAATACTTCTATCGAGTTTAGACAACTAATCTTTTATTATGATACCTAGCTTTCCATTTTAGGAATCTAAAAGGTCGTCCTATAATTTATAAGTCTTTGAGCTTTCCATTAAAGCTTAAACCTAAAATACAAGGTAGTCACTAAAGCTTACACCTAAGTGCAAAGTTACCATTAATGCTTAGCTTAAGAGTGTTAATCTACCTTTGAAACTTAACTTAATGATGTGTAGATACTCTTAGCACTTAACCCTAATTGCGAGGTTTCCATTAAAACTCAAACCTAAAATACAAGGTAGTCACTAAAGCTTACACCTAAGTACAAAGTTACCACATTAAATCTTAGCTTAAGAGTGAAAATCTACCTTGGAAGCTTAGCTTAATGATGCATAGATACTCTTAGCACTTTATCCTAATTGCGAAGTTTCCATGAAAGCTTAAACCTAAAATACAAGGTAGTCACTAAAGCTTACATCTAAGTGCAAAGTTACTATTAAAGCTTAGCTTGCAAGAGCAAATCTACCTTTGAAGCTTAACTTTATGATGCACAGATACTCTTATCACTTGACCCTAATTGCGAGGTTTTCATTAAAACTTAAACCTAAAAATGCAAGGTAGTCACTAAAGCTTACATCTAAGTGCAAAGTTACCATTAACACTAGAATGGTAACACGACACTTTTATGTCCTTGGACACTTTTGTGTCCTGTTAAGTGACCATTTTTCTTGAATTATTTGAAGAGTATGAAAATGAATTTTTAGGTGCTATATATCCACAAAGTTGCCTTATGAGCCGAGAAAAACTTAGCTTTTTTTTTTTAGTATCAATCTCACCATTAACCTTACTCTTGCACAACATTTTTGAACCTAAACTGTGTGAAAAAACGGGTCCTGTTTTTGGCTTTTTTTCAATTTTTGGCAACTATACCACTCTAAACTTCATGTTTGTGAGGTTTAGATGGCTAGAGGTTAGGCCTTCATAGTTCTCAACATGTTTTGATGCTTGTAGAGAGAGCTAAGTGTTAAAATTGAAAGTTATGACCAATTTACAAGAATTGCATAACCCTATTTTTTGGCCAAAATTAGCACTTTTATGAATTTTTGGTGGCTTTCTTGATATCCAAATCCAATTTTGATTGTGCAAGTGTAATGTATAAGATAAATCTAATCTTCCTTTATGCTATATAGCATAGTATATGATGGTGGTTGAGTTTTTTGATTGCTGAAGAATACAATACATTTTAGAGTAGCAAGTATAACTTTCTCAATATTGCTAGTTTCTTAGGCCAATTGTGTGTATTTTGTAGGTAGTAACAATATCTAATCATAGACTACGAACTTGGCTAGATATTGAGTAGTTTCTATGGGTTTCTAGAAGTCATAATGCTAAACCCAGTTTTTTCATGTTTGCTGTATTTAGCACTTTATCATTGCCCCCAAGGTTCCAATTGTAAGAGATCCATTATCCTTTTGACATGCTCCATGGCTCCTTTTGAATCCATAGGCCCAAAGGGAACTAAGAAAACATGTATATAGTATCTCTATTGAGCATGACTATAGAAACTTTGATGATAGGTCCGCAGAATGGCAAAAATGTAACTTTTTTGTACCTATTTTTTTTGCCCAAAAAAACCTTAGTGAGGTAAAAGCACCCATATGTTTTGGTCACCAACCCATTGAAGTTAACGGGGCATTTTATCTCATGTCCTACAAAAATCTCCACTCTTATTTATATGCAATCAACCGTAAGAAATTGTTGTTTTGGGCAAAATACATTGGTCCATCAACTTTGGAGGCTTGTAGTGACCAAGGGATGAGAAAAATTACAAGTTTCTCATTTTTTCCATATGTAGTAGTTATTGAACTATAAGCGCATGAAAGAATTTTTCAAAATGAGTGGATCTACTATGGTTTTGGAAATTTTTTCCAAAACCCTGAAAGGACACTTTTATGTCCTGTTAGGTTACCATTCTAGTGTTAAAGCTTAGCTTACGAGTGAAAATCTACCTTTGAAGCTTAACTTAATGATGCATAACTATCATTAATACTTAACTCTAATAGCAAGATTACAATTAAGGCTTAAACCTAAAATGATGCACATAAACCTTCTTAGTATTAAAACACATAGATTAATTAATCCTTCTAGAAATGAAGATTACCTGCTCTAAACAAGAAGAAAGTGGGATTCAAGTCCTTTTTGAAGAGATGTGAGGCTCAAGGAGGAAGGAAAGAGATTTAGGATGAAGAGGAAGGAGAGAGGAGCTTCTTCACAAAACCCTCAAGGATTTGGCCTTCAAGAGAGAGAGAGAAAGAGAGCAAGAGCAAGGTTTAATGGAAACCTTGATTTACTTAAGCATAATCTTGAGCATGGCAAGTATGCAAGTAGCTTAGCAACATGTGTGTAAAATTACAAAGGAGAGGGGGTGCTTATATAGGAAATGATGGGTGGAATTCTTTTCTCAATTACTATTGGACCCCAATTTTCTTTTTAATTCCTATTGGACCCCAATTCTCTTTTCAAATGCTATTGGACCCCAATTCTCTTTTTAATTCCTATTGGACTCCAATTTTTTTTCTTAGTTCTTATCTCTTAACTTTATCTTTCAATCAAGTTAGTCCCTTTTTCTCCCAGTTCCCGATCTAAATCAGTTCCCACGCGGATCTTCACGAAGAAGTATAAAAATAATTTTAATCTTTTTGAAAAAATATAGGGATGACGTAATTTCTTATTCAAAATATCCTTGTCTTTTCATTCTTGAGTAAAGTCTCGTTTGTTTGCATGACTTCTTTGTCGGTCTTGCTTTTTCTAAATTATTTTCTAAACTGAATTTTTTTTTGAATGACACTAGGGTTTAGGGAGGGACCTTACACATAAGTTTCTATGTTAAGTGTCAATCGAAGGTTTAGGCATGTGACATAGGTGTCTCGAGTAGATGCATGTGCACACATATAGCACACATTATAAACCTGCAACCATGTAACCTTACCTAGAACATGGAATATTATATAATTAGCTATAGAAAAATATCCATTGACCGATTAAGTCTCTCCAATCTCAAAAAAAAAAAAAAAAAAAAAAAACATATTAAGTGCATAAGTGAATGGTAAGTTTATGAAATGAAAAGAAAGATGAAGGTATAAAGTCAAAAGACATATATGAAGGTGGAAAGTCAAAAGACTCTTTGTGTCTATATAAAGAGGTGTTTCTATTCTCCTTTATTTTTCCTTTAGCGTTTTCTTCTCCGTAAAGTATCCTCTCTCTCTCTCTCTCTCTCTCTCACACACACACACACACACACACGTTGTATCCTTTATGCCCATCTAATATTGTTGCAAATCTACGTGCTTCATTATTGTTCATTGCTATGTGTTATAGACTAGTGCATGGCTTTTGTTGCTGTTGAGAGAATCTTTGAATTAGGAATACCTTTTAATTTTTTTAAACCATTAGGTATATCTTACGAAGCCCAAAACAAACAAGCTAATTTTACAGTTGTCATGTTGGCCTTGAATTTCATTTGTGAAGTGCCTTCCACCGAATTTCATCATTGTTTGTGTGTGCATAACACATTTTTCCTGGGATAGGCATATAAAAACTCATCATTTTGACACATGGGACGCCCATTGGAATTTGGGTGACTTACATCTCCCAATCAAATAATCAAATACACCTTAAATCTTATGGGTGACCAACAACTGTTCTTTATGGAGCAAGGATGTAATGTAGTAGTTTCTCTTTTGCACTGGCTCACAACTCACAAGTAGAGGCGTGTTGGCAAGGGTGGTCAGTAGTCGTGCAGGCGGTGCCGCCCACCAGGAACCTAAAATTGTGAGTACGAGGAAATGGAGAGGTCCCTAGAAGGCTAGAGATGGGGGCAAAGTGTAAGCAGAGAATTTAAAGGGTCAATGCAGGAGGCAGTGCAAGGCAGAGGAAGGAGGGCGTATGGGAGCGACTGGCGAGGCTGGCCGGGGAAGGAAGGAGGCATGCACAACGTAAACGAGATGAACCAGGAGGTGGTGGTACGCTCCAAATACGGAGAGGTTTGGGAGGGCCAGTAATGACGTCTGCCCGCTAAGGCCGGTCACATGGTGGTGCCCTCCCGCTTTCTTCCGCACGCTGCCCAGCCTCATAACCGCCTCGCTGCCTTCCTTGCTGCGCATCCCGTCCCCCCCTTTGCCTCCTCCTCCCTTACCACCCATCCTCGTCCTCGCCCCCTCTTGATCACATCTCTGCACCTCCACCACCGCTACCTCGTTCTTTCCCTCTGCCTCCCTATCATTATCGACTCCCAAAGACACGAATTGCAAATCTGGTGATGAATACGTTAAGAGAATACCTTTATATATGACTATATTAATAAATGACGCAGAATACGTAAAGAAAAGTGACTTATTTATTTTATTTTAGTGATAAGCAGGGCCATCATCCTTCCAGTAGCGATAAAAATCAGGTTGTTAAAAAGGTTGAATCTTACCCTTAAAGGTTGGATGGCAGTCTAACATAATCATACATGCAATCACCCATATTTCTACCTTGGGATGAAGAAGCCCTATTGTAAGGACATGATTCCAAGTTCACGCAACCAAGCTCTTACATTTGATTCCCACTTGGGCATTCACAGCCATTTGAGGCATCATATTAAACCCAAAACTTATGCAAAGGCATCAAGAAGACACATAAGTCTCTATGCTAAGCGTTAATCGAAGCTTTAGGCATGTGACATAGGTGTCTCGAGTAGATGCACGTGTACATCTATAATTAGTGTGCACACATTATAAACCTGCAATCATGTAACCCTACCTAGAACATGGAATATTATATAATTAGCAATAGAAAAATATCCATTGATTGATTAAGTCTCTTCAATCTCAAAAAAAATAAAAATTATTTTAAAACATATTAAGTACATAAGTGAATGCTAAGCTTATGAAATCAAAAGAAAGATGAAAGTGGAAAGTCAAAAAAACATGTGAAGGTGAAGAGTCAAAAGACCGTCTATGTCCATATAAAGAGGTATTTTTCTACTCCTTTATTTTTTCTTTAGCGATTTTTTCTCTCTAAATAAAGTGTCCTCTCTCTCTCTCTAATGTTATATCTGTCATGCCCATTTAATAATGTTGCAAATCTACGTGCTTCATCATTGTTCGTTGCTACGTGCTATAGATTAGTGCATGGTTTTTGTTGCTCTTGAGACAATTTTTGAATTAAGAATACCTTTTAATTTATATGAAACCATTAAGAATACCTTTTGATTGTTTTGAAGCCATTAGGTATACATCTTAGGTATAAAAGAAACCCTAACACAAGTTTTAACTCAAAAAAGCCACGTCAATTTCTATTTTGAATTGAAGCCTATGACCAATTGAGTGATACGGTGAAGCAAGGTGTTTTTCATGATCTTTTGCTGTAGCAAGGTGTGCAAGCCTTATAAGGCACTTCTATATTTCTATTATGCAGCTTGAGATTTTCAAGCTCAAAGAACCCCTCCACTTGTCACTCACTACTTCAATTCAAAGGAAACCTTACAAAATGTCCCATTTCTTTAAAACTTGGAATCTTGGAACTTGTGAAGCTTGAGATTTTCAAGCTCAAAGAACCCCTCCACTTGTCACTCACTGCTTCAATTCAAAGGAAACCTTACAAAATGTCCCATTTCTTTAAAACTTGGAATCTTGGAACTTGTGAAACTTTTGGGGCCTTCAATTTTTAACCTTCCAAAGTATAAGAAAAAGGTTTGACTATACTTTTCCAACTTTACTTTTCCTTGATTGAAGGGTGGCTCAACTTTGCTTTTGGAAAGCAAATGGCCATAAAATTTTAGAATTTAAGAAATTGTTCGTATGCACACTAGCAAAATTTTATCGATTTATTTCAAGGTGAACTTGGAATCTAACTACGATTTTTTGATTAATACACTAAATCCCAATTAATACACTAACTATGATCTCAAATAGCCTCAAAATGGAAGGGTGTATATAAGTGTGTGTGTGTGTGTGTGTGTGTGTGTGTGTGAGAGAGAGAGAGAGAGAGAGAGAGAGAGGTCTCAAAGAGTTAATTTTTTTTCTTGATTGAAATAATTTCAAAGTAAACCTATACATATATATTGGAACTTAAATTTTCCAAGCAAGGAGAGGCCTTTCACATGTCATTTATTGCAGCTTGCACAAATATCCATGTTTTGAACTCCACGATATAACGTGCAGCCTGACGATCTCAATGCTTGAAGGTCTTGAATAGCCCCAAAATGGAAGGGCATGTGTGTGCGTGTGTGTGTGTGTGTGTGTGTGTGTGTGTGTGTGTGTGTGTGAGAGAGAGAGAGAGAGAGAGAGAGAGAGAGAGAGAGAGGTCTCAAAGAGAGTGCCAAAAGAATTTTCTTGATCAAAATAATCTTAAAGTAAATCTATACATATATAATGGAGCTTAAATTTTTTAAGCAAGGAGAGGCCTTCCACGTATTATCCAAATGAGCTTGCACAAATGTCCACGTTAGGAACTCCATGAAATAACCTGCAGTCTGGCGACCGCAGTGCTTGAAGTTATCAATCCAATCTCCACTTGCAAAACAGTTTCTCGTGCATGCGTTCGCATCCATGATGTGTGTATGTGGTGTTCATGTGTTAGTGTGTGTGTGTGTGTGTGTGTGTAAGAGAGAGAGAGAGAGAGAGAGAGAGAGAGAGAGAGAGAGAGAGAAGAAGAAGAAGAAGAAGAAGTAGAAACGCAATTGGCCGTTGGCTATGTGTGCATATGAGACTCGAATGTCAACCTACAGTGTGACTAGGCATTCTTGGTGGTGTGTGTGAGAGAGAGTCCAATCTAGCTGAGCGAGCCTATGCGCACACCAAAGTTTGTTTGTGTGTGTGTGTGTGTGTGTGCGTGTGTGTGTGTGTGTGTGTGTGTGTGTGTGTGTGTGTGTGTGTGTGTGTGTGTGTGTGTGTGTGTGTGTGTGAGAGAGAGAGAGAGAGAGAGAGAGAGAGATAGATAGATAGATTTTGTTATCGTCCTCGGAGGTCAAATATGACCTATGGGACCAAAGTTACATGTGATGTAGTATGTGTATGGCTGATGAGTGACTCTCGATGCTCCAAAATTGTAGTGATGAGAGTCGCAATGGAGAGCCCACACTTTGGTTGGGAGAGGAAAGTGTGTAGGTCTAAGTTATGGCTGAAAATGTGAGAGAAGCAAGTTCGGATGTGATCAAAAGCTGAGCACTCTAGTAGTGTGTGGTACTCAGACTCTCGAACATGCAGTGAGCATAGTGTGCACAATCGATTTGACTCTTCTCCATTGCCCAAACGCCCTATCTCGCATCGAAGGAAATGGGAGCTAAGCTGAATTGCTGCGATAGTGCGTATCGCGGACAAGGGAATAGGCTCAAGCATGTAAGTGTGAGTACGGTTTCCTCTCTCAGCAAAGAACATGGTTTTGTAGTTGGGGGCAATATAGGTGGTGTAATGTATGAAGCGTGACCCACCGGATTTCTCCCAAGCCGTAATACATTGGCGTTGTAGAAAAGCTTCATTCACTTGAGAGTCAATTGAAGCATCATGTAGCAAGTGTAATGCATCCCATCTCCCAAACCACTTCTTTATGTCTTGCATCCATCCCATGCTCAAGATCTTGCTTTTATGTGTCTTTTGAACTTTTTTGCTTGCTTCCCATGCAATTGTAGGAAGTCGATGTGAGGGGTTTTGACGCATCTTTATCATGTACTCCACAACCCTTTCCATGCCCATAACCTCAATTGGAAGAGATCCACACTCAAGAAGTAGGAGCATATATGGTGTTTGTGTCTTAACTTGGAGAAAGTTTGTAAGAAAACGCTTTTGGACATTCTCAAATTCTTTATAAGTAGACTTTGAGATGCTCCCGCCCCACACTTCAACTCCATAAAGAAGAACCGGTGTCACCAATGCATCAAAAAGATACTTCTTGAGAACCCAACACTTGATGTTTACTGCATTACACATGTTCTCAAATGCATAATATGCTCTCTTTCCCGCTTCCAAGCGATGCATAGCACATTCATGCCACTTGTGATTGGATGGAACCTCAAGGCCAAGGTACTTAAAGCTCTCAACAACTTCAAGTGTCTCGTTGTTGTACACAATGCCTGGCTTCTCCTTATGGTTGGTTTTCACAAGCATAACCTTTGGTTTGGATTCATTTACAATCAGCCCACTATGCAAGCAAAAGTTCTCAAGGACAACCATAAGCTTTTATGCATCTTCTAAAGTGTGTGCTAGAAGCACTACATCATCCGCATACAACAAAAGCATGATTACCACATTGCAAATAGTGACCTCTCCAATGCCTTCTTCTTGCATAAAGTCAAGTACCATTTGTTCCAATTGATTGATGCATAGACCAAAGAGAGTTGGTGACAATGGACATCCTTGTTGAACCCCAATAGTGCTTACAAAAATTTCTGAAATTTCTCTTCCCATGCGCAATTGACAAATCACCTTCTCATAGATTCGAGAAACCGCAAGCATAAACTCACTTGGCAGTTGGAGTTCTTCCATCGTTCTCCACAAAATGTTACGTGGAATCATATCAAAGGCTTTCTTAAAGTCCACAAAACAACAATACAATCGCTTGCCTTTCAACCGACTTTCCTCCATGAGAACACGAAGAGTGACAAGATGATCAATGGTGCTATGGCATCGACGAAAACCCGCTTGTCCCATTGTACGCTTGTCATTCTCTTCAGCCCAATCACTCAATTTCATCTCCATTATGCACCCAAACAACTTTGCCATAAGAGACCCAATCATTATAGTCCGGTAGTTGCTTACATTCTTTACATCCCCTCCTTTATGCAAAGGCTTAACCGAATTAGTACTCCAATCATAAGGCATAACATGTTGAAGTGCAAGGTTGAACATATCACACATCCACTCATGGGTAAAATCTCCCGTCCATTTGATCATCTCTGGCTTGATACCTTGAAGATCTCCCGCTTTGCGAGTGGCCAACTTTTCAAGCCCACCGCATACATCCTCAATAGTAAAAAAAGACGGCATACATGGGAGTGAACCATAAAATGACATTTTTTCAGTATTTTCTTGCTCATATAATTTCCTACAATGTGTGTACATATCCACTAAACTCAAGTTACCAAAATTCTCAACCCGCTTGCCTCTCAAGTTTCTCCAAAATCTTCCACATGCATGTGCCTTTTCTTGGACTTGAAATTCTTGTTGCTTTACTTCCCATCTTCTTCTCTTCTTTTGAATCAATGCCTTGTATGTATACAAATGACTTTGATAGTTGTCTTTGTCCATAGTTGCATCAAGCTTTATCAAGGACTTTCGAGCATCTTGACATTCTTTATCAAACCACCTTTTGCGTGATCTATCTTTGTTGATACCATGGAGATGCTTTATGGCAAAGCATTCTTCCGCACAAGAACAAATAGCTTTCTTGAAAGCTTCCCATTTAGTTTCCAATGGTGCATCACATTGAAGCTTTGTCATCCATAATTTTTGCTCAACCATTTCAATGTACATTGGTGCCTGTTTGAAATCCATACATAGTGATAACTTCTCTTTCCTTTGGCTGAGATTATCATGCTTAGTTGCTTCTCCACATGAAAGGTCAATACATAAGGTGCGATGGTCGGATTCCGGGGTCCATTGACCAAACATAAAACTCTTTATACGATACATGATGGCTTCAGAGAGTAGCATATAGTCAATCACACTATCCCCATTATGTCTTCTACACGTAAATCCATTGGTTCCACTCCACAAAGATACACCATTGGCAATGAGCATACCCGTGCTATTACACATGTGTAAAAGTAACTTTCCATAGTGATCCGGCTCTTTCTCATCCATTGAAGTACGATCATACAAGTGAACTTCCTCCAACTCCCTTGAAATGTATGGCATATCAAATTGTTGAGTATCATGTTGCAATGTTTTTGTGCGAGCATTCATATCCCCAAATACAATAACATCACCTTCACCTTTGAAATAAGCAATGTCCTCTTCCAAATCAGAAAATGGTTGATCTCTATCCATGCAAGCATAAAAGGGAGAATCATGATGAGGAATGTAGCAACCGGCTACAAAAATGGGTGCTCTTTTTGGTGTCATAATTTTCAGCCATACATAACGTTTGTACTTGTTATCTTTCACAATTGATACAAAATCTTCCAATCCTTTCTTAACCATACATGCTAACCCTCCTTGTCCTCTTCGTTGCTTGAGATTCTTTGACCACATCAATGAATGTACATTGTAATCCTCCAAGCCGTTAATCCTTTGTGTATCATGCTCCCAAGTTTCAACAAGAAGTACAACATCGGCTTTGCTTGTTAGTTCATCAATGCCAACCCCCGCATTCCATGGGTATCCATTACAATTCCAAAAGCATATTTTCAATTGTAACTCGGTCTCATAGGTCATGCATCCCTA
>NC_140937.1:106745552-106750552 GCF_014529385.1 Adiantum capillus-veneris
TCATATCAAAGGCTTTCTTAAAGTACACAAAACAACAATACAATCGCTTGCCTTTCAACCGACTTTCCTCCATGAGAACACGAAGAGTGACAAGATGATCAATGGTGCTATGGAATCCACAAAAACCCGCTTGTCCCTTTGCACGCTTGTCATTCTCTTCAGCCCAATCACTCAATTTCATCTCCATTATGCACTCAAACAACTTTGCCATAAAAGACCCAATCATTATAGTCCGGTAGTTGCTTACATTCTTTACATCCCCTCCTTTATGCAAAGGCTTAACCCAATTAGTACTCCAATCATAAGGCATACCATGTTGAAGTGCAAGGTTGAACATATCACACATCCACTCATGGGTAAAATCTCCCGTCCATTTGATCATCTCCGGCTTGATACCTTGAAGATCTTCCGCTTTGCGAGTGGCCAACTTTTCAAGCCCACCGCATACATCCTCAATAGTAAAAAAAGACGGCATACATGGGAGTGAACCATAATATGACATTTTTTCAGTATTTTCTCACTCATATAATTGCCTACAATGTGTATACACATCCACTAGACTCAAGTTACCAAAATTCTCAACCCGCTTGCCTCTCAAGTTTCTCCAAAATCTTCCACATGCATGTGCCTTTTCTTGGACTTGAAATTCTTGTTGCTTTACTTCCCATCTTCTTCTCTTCTTTTGAATCAATGTCTTGTATGTATGCAAATGACTTTGATAGTTGTCTTTGTCCATAGTTGCATCAAGCTTTATCAAGGACTTTCGAGCATCTTGACATTCTTTATCAAACCACCTTTTGCGTGATCTATCTTTGTTGATACCATGGAGATGCTTTATGGCAAAGCATTCTTCCGCACAAGAACAAATAGCTTTCTTGAAAGCTTCCCATTTAGTCTCCAATGGTGCATCACATTGAAGAGAGAGAGAGAGAGAGAGAGAGAGAGAGAGAGAGAGAGAGAAGTACAACATCGGCTTTGCTTGTTAGGTAATCAATGCCAACCCCCGCATTCCATGGGTATCCATTACAATTCCAAAAGCATATTTTCAATTGTAACTCGGTCTCATAGGTCACGCATCCCTATTTGCTTGAGAGACTTGCCTCCTCCTTGGGCACATTTTCTTCATGAGAGATCTCCTTGTTTTTATTATTCTTTTCCTCATATGCCTTGCAACGCATATTTTGTTGCTTAATAGTGCGATCTTCACATACAAAACATTTTGTATCCCTCAAATAGATCCAACTATTATCAAGGATAATCTTTCGCTTGGTCTCATCCGGAATGGTGCATACAATTGGCCGTTCTCCCGAGCGAGGAGCTCCTTGCTTCCCCACTCTATGTGATCCATAGACCATAACTCCGGACATGCCAAAGTGGGTTTTGAAGAAATCTTCAATAACAATGGCAAGAGAAGGAGGTGTCTCTAACTTCTCTTCGGGAATTCCACGAATAACCATGTTCTTGGAACGTCGCTCCCGTTCCTTCAACTCCTCCACATCCACATTCTCAACATTCTTTGTTTGAACCATAGCTTGCATGAGTGAGGAATTAGAAACCACATTGCTACCACATACATCAGCCCAAGACTTGTTTGTGCATACATTTTTCATGTCGCATACATCTCGGCTCATAGTGTCAAATTTCTCCTCTTTCAATACATGGTCATGCTCTATTTTGCTCATCCGCTCCTTCAAAGCATTCAAGTCCACAAGAGAGAGTTTACATTCCTTGACTTCCTCTTCAAGCTGCATCAAACGTGTTGTTTGCATCTCAAGTGTCCTCTTGAGATTCTCATTCTCAACCACAAGTACCCTTAGTGTGCCATTCTCCATTGCAAGTGCTCGTAAGTCTTCGCCTTGTTTGTTTACGGTCTCTTGCAATGATACCAAGTACGCAATGATCATGGTTTTCGATGTCGTTGGTTGGGTGGTTGTGTTGCTATCTCCACACTTAGGAGATTTTGGATCATTTTTCACAATGGTTGTGGCCCTTGTTGAAGAAGAAGAACCCTTGCGAGTGCCGGAAGACATTGTATGTAAAATAGGAGATGAGAATCAATTTTGTTGAACCTGTTCACTTCAGAAATGCTGCTACAGAAACGACTTTCATAACTCTGAAAATTTCTGTCTTTACATCAATGCGTAGAGGACTTCGTGCTCTTCGATTGAGGCTATAGATCACCCAAATCGGAGTTCGGATGAAGAAGTTATGATCAAAAGAGTGGACTGTTGTCTACTAGGTCAAAAAACGGCTGCGCTGAGAGAGAGAGAGAGAGAGAGAGAGAGAGAGAGAGAGAGAGAGAGAGAGAGAGAGAGAGAGAGAGAGAGAGGATGCAATTGGTCCCATAGCCAATGACGAACAAAATCGAGTAAGCCCAAGATAACGAATCTAGGACATGAAAAATGTAGGACGGGTGGCGAGCAATTGCAAGTTGACAACGACAGAAGGCACAATAATTTGTTGACTATGTTTTAAAAAAAAATTGTGCTAAATTTTTTTGAACTTTGTAGGTGTTCTCAATTTCAAAATAGAATTTTAAGGTAAACCTCAAAATTTGTGGGTGGGATTACACTAAACCTTTGTTAAGCATTCTCACCTTGAAATTAAAATTTAGAGATAAATCTCAGATCTATAGGTGGAATTAAACCAAACCTAAGTCTTTTTAGCACTTCGATACATAGTGCTTTTTCCCAAAAGCTTAGAAAATCTATAGATGAGTCTTGAGATTTTGTCTATTTGAGTGTTTAAACACTAAGCTTCGATAAACTTCATGGGTTTCCTCACCTTCAAATCTATAATTTAAAAGTTGTAGGTGGGATTACACTAGACCTAGCCTTTTTTCGAGTACTCAGATACATATTGCTTTGTTTCACAAACTTGAAAAACTTACATGTGAGAAAATTATATTGAAAGGTCTTTACATGATTTTCCTAAAATTTGTCTATGAAATCTGGGGATTTGCCTTTAAATTTGAAGGTTCTTACTAAATTTGGAGGTTGTGATCAAGGGCTCTTAGAGAATTCCACAAAAGATTGAAATTTAAAAACACCTACATATGATAGAATTGTAAAGACAAATTTACTATATTTGAAAGTTTTTATATTTGAATTTCTCAGATTGCATGCATGATGATTGTATGCCTCCCCTTTGATATATAATTCATCCCTACTAATTTCTCTGAGCTTTGTGTGTTTTCTCAACTACAAATCTAGAATTTAGAAGTAAACCTCAAAATTTGTTTGTAGTTTAGGATGCCACATATGTCTCGAAGGAGAATGGTGAGGGCAAGGAAGCTCTAAGTAGTTTTCACATGAGGCAAGGTGAGGGCTTGTGTACGGATACAATGGTGTATCCTTATATCTCAAAGGCATATGGCATCATGCAAGTATTTGACATGAGAAAACTAAAATGGCTATTCAAGGGCTCTTTAAAAAAAAAAACCTTTAAAAAAAAAAATGTTTTGGTCAACATGTACACCATATTTAAATGTAGCCTCTTGGAATGCACTTATCTGGCCCTTGGCACCCACATTCATAGGGCTTTTTGCTCTTTGGGGTCACTTTCCAAGGAGGCAAATTTATTATATTTACATTAAACTTAGATTTTCTTCGAGCACTCAGGTACGCAATGCTTTTTTCAAAATTCTAGAAAAACTACCTTTGAGAATTTTTAGAGGCAAATTTATTGTTTTTGATGGTTTTAACACTAAGTTTTTCTAAACTTTGTAGGAGTTCTTAACTTCAAATCTATTATTTAGAGGTAAATCTCAAAATTTGTAGGTTAGATTAGGCTCAATGAAGGTTTTTTTTTAGCATTGAGATACACAATACTTTCTCCCAAAAACTTGGAAAACCCACATATGAGACTTTTTAGAGGCAAATTTAGTATATTTGTAGGTTAGATTACATTGAATGTAGGTTTTTTTTCAGCACTGAGATACACAATACTTTCTCCCAAAAACTTGGAAAACCTACGTATAAGAAATTTTAGAGTCAAATTTACTATATTTGAAGGTTTTATTTTGCAGGCTAGATCACATTAAACCTAGGTTTCTTTTTAGCACTTAAATACACAATATTTTTCCCAAAAAACTAGAAAAACCTACATATGATTATAGTAAGCGTACACTCAAATAAATTTCTAGGTGGGATTAATGCACTAAATCTAACCCTTTTTAGATTTTTAGTAGGGAGAGGAAGGTGTTTCAGTGCCTTATGCATTATTTATTGAAGGTGTCATTGATCCAACATCTAATGATGATGGTGAAGAGGGAGAGGGAGATTATCCCTCATCTAGACCTTGCAAGATGTCTAACACATTAATGCTTTCTTGAAGTGTTGGTTTGCGTGAATGTGGCATGTGTATGGAGATGATCCATTGAAGGCTAGCGGCCGAGCAACATGCTTCGATGTCCATAAACCATTCTTCATCTCTTTCTACATAAGTTTGGGGCCAATCCCATGGACTCGAGAATGTCGAGTCTAATGTATAAGTCATCCAATGAGAAAATATGAGCTATGCTTCTTTTCACCTCTTCTAAAGGCTTGGAACTATCCATCTTTAGCATACTAGCTCGATGTGAGTGCAATCAAGTGGTGATGGTACTCCTCACAAGATGGGCTCATTGGGTGGCAATGACACTACACATCTTCTTCACTTCCATGGCTAGCTGCATCTCTCAGACGTGGTACACATAGGTATGATCATCTTCCATCTTGACAAAAAATGTGCAGCAGCTCCTTTGAGCTAATTAAGGTTAAATTCTCCGTCATCATGGAGATAGCAGGCCCTCTGTAGCTCTATTTTTTCTTAGACAATTATACTCTCTCTCTCTCTCTCTCTCTCTCTCTCTCTCTCTCTCTTTGTGTGTGTGTGTGCAGCATGCTGCTTAACAAGAAGCGACTTCTATTGTATGACAAACACCAAAAGTTGGAGGCTTCATGAACTGGGAGAAAAGCTCAAGAAAAAAGTGTAATGGCACCTAGAAATCTTGAAATGTT
>NC_140937.1:107353052-107605552 GCF_014529385.1 Adiantum capillus-veneris
TTTGTGAAAAGATCTGCAAGGTTGTCCTGTGTTGGCACATAAGCCAAGCTGATCTCTCCTGCTGAGAGCCTCTCCCCGACATAGTGGTAATGCACCTCAATGTGCTTTGTGCGAGCATGAAAAACTGGGTTCCTCGCAACTGCCAATGCGCTCTGACTGTCAGTGTAGATAGTGTTGGCAGTGTCCTGTCCAACACCCAAGTCAGCCATAAGGCATCTGAGCCATACACACTCAACCGTAGCTGTGAAGACTGCCCTGTACTCAGCCTCACAACTCGAAGTGGCCACAGTAGGTTGCTTCTTGCTCGAACGTAATATACATGAACTGCCAAGCATGAAACAAAAACCACTTGTGGACACTCGCGTGTCAAAACGACCAGCCCAATCTGAGTCCGAAAAAGCATGTAAGTCTGGCGGCAATGATCCCCCCTTGGGATAAAACAAGCCAAGATGTAAAGTGCCACTAAGGTAGCGGAAAATCCTCTTGACAGCCTGCCAATGCTTAGACCCTGGGCTATGCATAAATCTGCTGACCAGCGAGACTGCAAACTGAATATCTGGCCTCGTGTTGCATACATAAATGAGGCAGCCAACAACAGTTTGGTAAAGAGTGACATCAGCAGGATCGCCAGCATCATGTAGACTCAACTTCAAACCTGTTTCCATGGGAGTGGCAATAGGTTTGCAATCCTCAAGTCCAAACTTACATAGCAATGTCTCTATGTAACTTTTCTGACACAAGGCAATACCACCATCACACTGCTTAAACTGTATACCCAAGTAATGATGCAACAGCCCCAAATCTTTCATCTTGAAAGTAGCATTCAAATCAGCCTTAAATTCAACAATATGTCTCTCATTTGGTCCAGTGATCAGCAAGTCATCAACATAAAGAACCACAATGAGAAATACATCATCCTCTCGCTTTACATACAATGTGCTTTCTGTTGGACTGTTACGAAAGCCTCGTTTAACCAAATGAGTGTCAGCTTTCTCATACCAAGAGTGACATCAGCAGGATCGCCAGCATCATGTAGACTCAACTTCAAACCTGTTTCCATGGGAGTGGCAATAGGTTTGCAATCCTCAAGTCCAAACCTACATAGAAATGTCTCTATGTAACTTTTCTGACACAAGGCAATACCACCATCACACTGCTTAAACTGTATACCCAAGTAATGATGCAACAGCCCCAAATCTTTCATCTTGAAAGTAGCATTCAAATCAGCCTTAAATTCAGCAATATGTCTCTCATTTGGTTCAGTGATCAGCAAGTCATCAACATAAAGAACCACAATGAGAAATACATCATCCTCACGCTTTACATACAATGTGCTTTCTGTTGGACTGTTACGAAAGCCTCGTTTAACCAAATGAGTGTCAGCTTTCTCATACCAAGCACGAGGAGATTGCTTCAACCCATACAAAGCCTTCTTACATTTGCACACTTTGTCCTCTTGTCCTTTTATGACAAAACCGCGAGGCTGCGTTACATAAACTTCCTCAAATATGTCACCATTCAAGAAAGCAGTAACAATGTCTGATTGATGTACATCCCAACCAAAATGAGCTGCCAATGCACATAGAAAATGCACAGTAGTATAAGACAAGTGGGAGCAAAAGTCTCTTCATAATCTATGCCTTTTTGTTGTGCATAACCCTTTGCAACAAGTCGAGCCTTATGGCGATTGATCTCACCATCCGGCTTGCGTTTCAACTTGTAAACCCACTTTGTACCAATGGCCTTTTTGCCAGGAGGCAAATCACATAAAGTCCATGTGTCATTCTCTATAAGTGCATCATATTCTGATTTCATGGCAGCAATCCAATTTTCTGAATTGTGTGCTTCATCAAAAGACAGAGGCTCCTCAACATCATGTAAACTAGACACAGCCAAAGCATAACAATCTGATGCATAAGATGCATGGCGAGAGCCTGAACGAGTACGACTAGATAAAGGTGCATCCAATTTACTGTCACGCAAAGTGTGCACCAACCATTTTGGCATACCTCTAGCCTGCTCATTTTCAGCCCTTTCCTCATCAAGTACATCATGTACATCTGCATCAGTAATAGGCTGTTCTAAAACATTTTCAGAAACCCCCATAGGCTATACATTTGCCTCATTGGAACTTACATTCGTATTTCCACAACTGAAAAGAGGCAACAAAGTGTCATAAATGTCCTGTGAGCTTACATTACTGTCTCTAGTACATGACAGCAAGGGCTCAACAGAGTCTTCCACAAACACTACATCCCGTGAAACCAGAATACGTTTTGTTTGCGGATGATACAACCTGTAACCTTTGCTTTCAGCACTATAACCAACAAAAATACATTTGACAGCCTTATCATCCAATTTTCTGCGCTGCACTTGTGGCACCAAAGCATATGCCAAACAGCCAAAAACACGCATGTGCTCAATAGAAGGTTTTCTATCATGCCATGCTTCATATGGAGTAATAGACTGCAAAGCTTTCGTAGGACACCTGTTAAGTACATAAGTGGCACACATGATGGCCTCAAGCCAAAAAGAATGCGGCAAAGCTTGACTTTTGACCATACATAGTGCCATTTCCGTTAGTGAACTGTTTTTCCTCTCAGCAACACCATTTTGCTGAGGTGTATAAGGCACTGTACATTGGTGTTTTATCCCACGACTAGCCAGAAATGCATTAAATTCATGAGACATATACTCCCCCCCTCGATCGGAACGGAGGGTGCCCATAGTACATTTTGAGACATTTTCAGCCATAGCCAAAAATTGTTTGAAGCACATAAAAACCTTGGACTTCGCTTTAAGCGGAAATACCCACGCATGCCTGGAGTAATCATCAATGAAAGTCACGAAGTACAGGTAATTGCCCAAGGACGGAGTTTGCATGGGCCCACAAACATCACTATGCACAAGCTGCAACCTGCATGTGGCCCTAACTGAACCATCCTTTGGAAACTTAGAACGCTGCATTTTATCCAGAATACAGCCTTCACAAACATGTTTGAGAGGTGCTTCAAGAGGCGGCAAAGAAGCAACCATATCAGATTTCTGCAAATGCAGCAAACTGGCAAGATTCAGATGACCAAAACGTGCATGCCAAAGTTTTGCATCTGAAATAGCCCTTGAATCTGCAACAGCATTTGCAAAATTTTGTCCACACTTGTCATACAAAGTGAGCTTATACAGCCCCCGGCACAAAAGCCCAGATGCAACAATTTCATCACCAAAACTGAGATCATGAACTGTACATCTGTCATCCACAAATTTGACTACAAGTCCAAGTCTAGCAAGTGCGGATACAGACAAGAGATTCTTCTTGATCTCAGGTACATAAAGTGCATCAACAAGTGTGAAGGAACTGCCATTAGCAGCAGTGAGCACAATCTTTCCAACTCCCTGAACTGGATAAGAGGCGTTGTTGGCACAAGTGACTGAATTCCCATGAGGGACAGACTCGAGAGAGGTAAACAATTCACGATGTGAGGTAATGTGCTTTGTAGCACCACTGTCGAAATACCACACATGTGAATCTGCAGCAACTGACAAGCATGCATCATGGACAGCAGGATTGTAAGTGCACTCTGCGCTAAAAGCCCATTCTGCATCAACATCAGCATCACAATCTCCTTTCACAAAAGACTCAACAATGGCTGCATTTGTAGTGGAACCAGCATTTGCAGTGGAACCACCCTCTTTCTTCTTAGCCTCTTTGGCCTTCATTTTAGGACACGACTTGATCAAGTGATCATTGGCTTTACAATAATGGCAACGCATCTTCTTTTTGCCCTTATCACCAGAATTGCCAGACGAAGTGCTGCCAGCAGAAGCATTAGGAACAGAATTTTTTCCACTCGCAGCAGAACCATAAGAAGTGGCTGCATTACTGTTACCACCCTTTCTTTGAGAAGCAATAAAAGCCTGTTCAACTGCACGCTGCCTAGTCTTGTTTTTTCTAGAAAGTGACTCTTGCAATAGCAATGTGCATAATGCATCAAACTTGACAACTTCAGGATCAGTCTCCAAGTACTAGCAAAAGTCTGGTAGGAATCTGGTAAGGCATCAAGAACAGTCTGCACAAGGGAATTGTCCGAAATGACTTCACCTGCAGAAATGAGTTGCTCATTGATATCCTGGACACTAGCAAGGAAAGTGTCCATATCATCTTCCTCATGCATAATCTTCGACTCTAGCTCTTTACGCAGCAAAGCAATTTTAGCCTCATTGCGGCTTGCATAAAGACCTGCTAGAATATCCCAAGCCTGTTTTGTAGATTTTGCTAAACGGATGTGAGGAATAATGGTGCGCTTCACAGACAACGCAATCAATGCATGAGCCTGCGCATCCTTAACATCCCAACGAGCTTGTTCTGCCGTAGGCAAAACAACTCTAACAGCTGCAATCCTTGCAGCAAGACCTGCAACATCCTCAATATCGCCTACATCTTCAGAACCAGGACGTACATCAATGCCCTGCACAATGTTCCAGACACCTTTTGACACAAGAACATGTTGCATCATATAAGCCCACATAGGGTAGTTGTCCCCATCCAACCTGTCCTCAGCAGCAAACATCTTGAACACATCTGTGTTGTTGTTGTCAGCCATGGTAAATGCTGCACCTAATGTGAAAACTGCCCGAAAATTGGAGAAATGGAGCGAGAACAACTTGTGCTATATAGCACAAACCGTAGAAGACTATAAGGCACCTGTTATGCAGAAAGCGGCACTGACAAAAAATCTGCACAAAATGACGAAATAGCCTGTGCAGTACTACCCGTAGTGAAAACGGAGGCCGAAATGAGCCCAAATCAAAGTTCTGAGCAGACCGAGCTCTTTGAGCTCACCCAAAATATTTGTCGACCTGCGAACGCTCGCCAAAGCTCACTGAAATCAGAGAAAGTGAGCAGGCGTGTGCTGGAGCAGCTGGCGACTAAGCCCGGGAGGACGTGACCTTCTCTGATACCAATTGTTGGAATTAGGGTTGCAGAGAAACACACACAGCTTGGAGAAGACAAAGGAATCTCAAGGCACACAATAGAGAGTGTGTTACTTAGTGTGCAATGGAAAAATAGATAGCCCTAGAGTGATGGGCGTATATACAATGCACGGGGGAAAAAACCTCCTAAAGAGGGAAAAAATGCCCCGGCGGTCCTAGTGTGTTCACACACATCACTACCACATGTATATGGTAACACCATAAGCACCCTCCTAAGAGGTGTATTATTAATACAAAGGCTTCCCCTACTCTCTAGTGCAACATGAAACAGTTAGTAGCTCCCACTCTCTTCTTATCCTAAATTTAGATAGACTTAACCTTCATAGTGTAGCCTAGATAGTTCGGCTTCCCCTACTCTCTAGTGCAACAATAAAAAATTAATAGCTCCCACTCTCTTCTTACCCTAAATTTTAGATAGACTTAACCTTCACAATGTACCCTATACCATTTCCGTCTTCAACAAGATGGAAAAACCTTCAGCTCTAATACTTTATATATGATACTCTCTACAATTACTACCATATGGGTAATTGTAGACCGTCTTACGAAGATGTGTCGATTCCTTCCCACTAAGACTACGGTTAAGACACCAAAATTAGCAAGGCTATTTATAGAGAATATTTATAGGCTCTATGGTCTTCTAACTAGTATCATTAGTGATCGAGATCAAAAGTTCGATAATCATTTCTAGAGAGTTGTGTTCCAAAAGTTGGAAACTACACTTAATCTTAGTACGGCTGATCATCCATAGACAGATGCTCAAACCGAACGGGTTAATCAAGTGCTAGAGGATATGCTACGAGCATACCTTAGCAAGAAGCAAACCAATTGAGAAGATTACTTGCTTATATTGGAATTTTCTTATAATAGTTCAAATCATGTGACTACAAGGTTTAGTCCATTTATGCTTTTATATGGTTTTCATCTTAGATCACCAATTACAGTGGGGTTAGCTATGAAGAAGATCCAACAAGTGAAGGATTTTCTCCAAGACCATTTTGATATGCTTCTAGTTGCTTGATAGAATGTTAAGCAAGGTCAAGATTGTTATAAGAAGTACGCAGATGAGCATCGCCATCTCGCTACTTTTTAGGAAGGGAAATAGGTTTTCCTCAAGGTTTCGGAGCATTCAAAAAGTTTGAAGACGAGACAAGTTGCTAAACTGTCACCACGGTATTATGGATCCTTTACCATTCTCAAATGTATAGGTCAAATGGCTTATAAGTTAGCTCTTCCCGAGCATTCAAGAATTCATCTTGTTTTTCGAATTCATGCTAGCCGTTTACGAAAACAGCTAGGACAGAATGATAATATCATTGACATAGGTGTGTTAATTGAAGTTATATAACCGTCAAGTGTCCCTCATGAACCCGAAAAGATTTTGGATTCTCATGAGATTCACACCAGACATCATGTCAGGCGATAGGTCTTGGTAAAGTGGCTAGATAGACCTAACAAAGGTTCTACATGGGAGAATGTCTCCATGCTTAACACTAGACTTGTAATGAGCCACAAAAGTGGCTGAAGCCACAACAATGGCTTACATCAAGATTCTAGTAAATGAAACATAACTTTTGTATATGATATCAAAATTTCATGAAACTTCTTAATTATGGGTTCAAGATATGAAAAAGGTTTCTTAATACACAATTTACATGAAAAGCTTAAAAATAAAAAAAATTACTTTTTTAAAATCAGTAAATTTACGTAAAAATGCACTTCAACAGTTAACTTGGAGAAGTAAAAAATATCGGCAGTCTTTGTGAATGGGTTAAAAAAGCTTGGTACATCTATCACATACCTATTGAGGGATTTTTCAAAGAAGTTTGGGCCTACTTAGCAATGATTTGATTTACTTTCCAAAGAAAATAAATATTTTTTGTACATCCGCACAATTTAGTTGTAGAAGATGGCAATGGAAAGACACCTTTAGACCTTCATTTAGTTGTGTACTATTTTTTATCGACTCGTATTGAGTGTTGGTCGTAATTCCCTGAAACCATTTTCTATTTGAATAACTAACATAGTGTTGAGAAATTGTTTACAAAAGTCTCAATTAAGAAGCATTTTCCTACATTTGTTTTTGAGGATGAAAACATTTCTCCAAGAGGGGAGGGGGGGGGGGGGGGGGGGGGGGGGGGGGGGGTCCTATGGATGGGCATTTGTCTGGCTGTCTAAAAGAATTTATAACAATCTTTGAAATGAATTTAACCAATTAAAAATCACAAGTCATGGAAATGATAAATTCAACAAGACATGTTTTGGAGAAAAATTTCTTTTAAACTTCAAAAATGTGGAAAGCATATACTTTTTCATTTTGTTAATGGATCAATTTTAAAGAAAGTTTAATCATTTTAGGAGGGTTTTAGATGATCCCTATGGTTACGTATGCATTAGAACTTGAAATAGCTAATAGCTATGCATGTACATACAAAATAAGTTTTCTACATGGTTCTCATTTGATGTATCCTCAATTAAGGCGTGAACATTCCCAATAGTGTGGGTATTTCTTGTACTCGAGTTTTTGAGTATGACCCCACTTCGTGTGTGTTTGGGAGCCATCCTCGACAAAAAAATATTAGGCAAGAACACAAAAAAACTTGCTAACAAAAAAACTATGGAGTTTAACATTTGAGAAGATAAGAGAGCCTAAGTAAGTAAAATTTTTATGCTTTATCACTGAAACTTTACTAAAATTTCAGAATTTACTGAAATTAGTAGAGTTTTTTTTGGCTAAAATGTGCAAAAAATATCTAGTTTTAGAAAAATTAAGTGCATTAAAAATGTTATTTTTGGGTCAAAAGTCGAGGAAAATTCATCCTAATTTAATTGTAAGTTTTCCTCATTGATTTCTATAGAAAATTACATAAATATACTAAACTTGAATAAATTTTCTAATTATTACTCTTAAAATATGCTAAAAATGAAATTTCTTTCTCATAAAAGCTTAGTAAATGATTAACGACGATTAATAAAAAACAAGGTTTATAATTTTAATCATGTCACAATAGCCTTAATATAAGTGGGGACTAGACCTCATGTGCATCTAAGCGTGTCTTCTATTTTATCTTTCTAGAATCCAACATTAAGCTAAAGTGGCATTATATTGACAATCATGTCGCAATCAGTTTGCTTTTGCTTTCTTCATGGCACACTGTAATGCTCTGAAAAATATATGCACTAGTCACATAGTTTCTTGATGCAAAAAGCAACTACAAAGGTGCCAGAAAGGTGTTAGTAGATTTAAAATACAGACAAGTCGATTTTGGGTTGCAAAGCCCAGGGGGCCTCCAAGGACGTAGGGCGAGCTCTATGGATTCCTTGATGTTGGTTACTTGCTTCTCAATGCCCACTCACAATGCCAATCCCCAGTCAATGACACCCACATACAGTACACCCTCCTTGGTGAAATCAGTCATGATGTTCCATGGGTGCAAGTCACATTGTATAATTCCTTTGTTGTGTGCATGTGCCATGGTCTTCACCAGGGAAACCATAAAAGAAAGCACCCAATTGAACATATGCTTGCACATCTCATACTCCTGCTCTGTGTGGAGGAATTTGGATCTTCCTTTGAGATGCTAGTATGTTAGAAAAATTGTGTTTAGGTGGTGGAACACACTCTAATATGTCACACAGATACATTCCATTAATAAAGCAAGGAAATATCAGAGACTATGGCTCTTGGTGTGTTTGTGATATGCACCTTACAATGCCCCTGCGGAACAATTGCACGCTCGCCTTTAGAGAAAAAGATTGGTGGCTCTCTGCTGCATCTCCTTTGAAATCCTTGACCACATATTGTACTTTCAGTGGCAACCAAGTGACTCCTTCGATGGTGCACTCTGACACAACTCCGTAGCTTCCTTTGCCACGCTTTCTATAATGCTTGATAGCTTTGGGTGTGAGGTAAACAATGATGAAACACTGGGACATAAAGTAGGTGCGCAATAATGGTCTGCCCTAGCTTTTGCATCAAACCTTCCCACAACATCATCTTGAGAGAAGGTTGCAAAAAAAAGATGAATCTAGCTTTGTGGCTATGGATATCGTACGCATCAATATTGCACACTCTTTTTTATTTTGACCTCTCTGCACGCCATACATTAATCCAATGTTGTAGATTGGCTTGATCCGCATCTGTTGATGCATCAGTTCCCAAGTCTCTTAAGTGTTGTGTCATATTTCCCACAATACTATCCATTAGCATACGGATAGCCTTTGCATTATAAGCTAAGAAGTGTATCTAAACTGCTTCAATTATGGCATCAAAGAAACACTCTCTACGCGTCGCATTCTCCTGTGTAGAGGTGATCTTCTCCATGGCTATGGCACATACATATGTGATCATGAGAGTTTTGATCTTTGTTTTTACCTCCTTTGTTTCCATAGGATCCATCTTTGCTACAATGATAACATATTTTGTGATTTTTAAAGACAACATAACTTCTTTTTTTTTTTTTTTGCAAACTCACAATTGTGAGTGAATTATATTGAGCAGCCCAAAAAAATCCCAAGGTCATGCTCTTGTTGAGCCATGACATCATCCAGAGACTATAATTACATCAGGGCAGCCACCCCCACCAGCCCGCCGCCTCTTCCTCGATACACAAGGTTCAAAAAATTGTCTTTTTGAGATCTTTACGCCGTCCTAGGCATTCCATCTGCTGACAACAATGCACAAGTAGTCCTAGACCAATCCTCTGAGTGTTGATTGACCCGAGCATCCATATTAGCACTTTGCTTTCTTGAGTAATTTCTGTGAAGCTTTCCCCCTCAGAACCTCCTTCAAGCACACGGTGGTTCCTTGTCTACCATACATTATGTAAAAAGAAATATCTGACTATTTGAGTGTTGACGAGGAGGACGAGGAGGGAAGGAATTCCTGAATTCTTGCCTCCAAGGAATAGGTCAGTCTTGAAGAACCTAATTTCCCATGTTCTTTGGACCCACTTGCATATTCTCCCTCCGAGGCCTTTAATAGTTGGGCAGTCCATGAATAGGTGTGCCGGATCTTCTCTAGCCATCCTGCATCCCAAGCATCGATCTGACCCAATCCCTCTCTCCTGAATCTTCACCCCTGTCGGTAGAGCACCCCAAATTACCTTTCATAGAAAGACCTTCATGTGCTGCGAAACCTTTGGCTTCCATATGTACTCCAATACTTGCTCCCACCTTTCCTCCGGCCATTGCCTTTTCCATAGCTTGTTTAGGGGGCTAGATCAATTCTTCTTATGTATCATTGTCTGATAAATGCTTTTAGGATGGGGTTTCCCTAATAGACTGCTTCCGGGCCATTTCCAGGCATTCCAGTCAAACACCGAATCACAGATTGGCATCACTAAATGGTCAAGGTCCTTCATCACTTTGTGGACCAGCAAGACCTCCAAGCTATTGAGTTGGTACTGGGTAACCAAAAGGTCAATGGTTTTCCAACTCTTGTTGCCACTGTCCCAGAAGTGTCCAAGCCAATAGGGAGTTTGTGGCAGATCTACAACTTTGGACAGCCAGGGGGACCAATGCAAAATGGAGTTCTTGAAGTATCTGACTTCTTCCTCCCACTTTAAGACTCCTACTGCTCTCGTGCATTTTTCTTACCAATTCTCCCGAGATGCCTCCCAGTCTTAAGGTAGACCACTCCGGGGCTAACAGTTTGTCATGAACTCCACCTCTCTCCACTTTCCACCATCCAAGCCAAGTTTAGATGTTTCTATCATATCTCTGACCATGACAGGCCAAACTTGATCTTTTTATCATTTGCAAGTTGGAAAGAGAGCATACTATGGATCTGAGAACATGTGTAATGTGGGAAACATCAAGTATGGGGTTCTAAAGAAGTACCTTTTTGACAGGTTGGTGACACACGTTCTTCTTTATGGAGTTGAAGTGTGGGACGAGAGCATCTCAAAGTCTACTTGGAAAGAGTTTGAAAATTCCAAAAGCATTTTCTTACAAAATTTCCCCAAGTTAAGACACAAACACCATATATGCTCCTATTTCTTGAGTCCAATTGAGGTTATGGGCATGAAAAGCATTGTGGAGTACATGATAAAGATGCCTCAAATCCCCTCACATCAACTTCAATTAAATGGGAAGCAAGAAAAAAATTTCAAAAGATGCATAAAAGCAAGATCTTGATCATGAGATGGATGCAAGACATAAAGAAGTGGTTTGGGAGATGGGATGCAAGACATAAAATCTAAGTGTTTTGGGGGATGGGGTGCATCACACTTGCTACATGATTCCTCAAAATAATCCCAAGTGAATAAAGCTTTCGTACAACACCAATGTATTATGTCTTGGGAGGAATCCAGTGAGTTACACTTCATACATTACACCAGCCACATTGCCCCCAACTACAAAACCATGTTCTTCATTGAAAGAGGAAACCGTACTCAATGTGGGCTCTCCATTGCCACTCTTATCACCACAATTTTGGAGAATCAAGAATCAGTCACACACATACTACATCACTTGTAACTTTGGTCCCATAGACCTGTCATATTTGACCTTGGAGGAAAATAATAAAATCCATCAAGCTCTCTTACCTAGCAAAACCTAAACCCTCTTCTTAGTATGACCATTGTCCTCTCTCTCTCTCTCTCTCTCTCTCTCTCTCTCTCTCTCTTTCCCCCTTCCCCAATCACAACAAATAATTGGACCATTGGTGCCATGCACAGTATCAAATTAACGCTTCACATGTGTGCACTTTCTAATGATACGTTAAATCATTAAAGGCACCATACGATTCCAAATACTTTTGATAATGTGGGTTCAAGTACTACATATGTTTGGGAGGAGAGAGAGAGAGAGAGAGAGAGAGAGAGAGAGAGAGAGAGAGAGAGAGAGAGAGAGAGAGATACTTTCATCACAGCATCAAAGCAAAAAATTCACTGCCTTCACAAGACCTTGCATTTGACTTTGTTTTCAAGGGCTAGGTAGCAAGTACTATAAGGTCCAAATGCAATGTTCCTTTTTTCACAATAACTCTAATGTAGTAGTTTCTTACTCCAAACACACACAGCTTCTTAATATTATTAGCATTGAGTTTGTTTTATCTCCTAGAAATGCGTAGATGATACATATTGCATTGTGAAAGTCTCCTCGCACACCGTTGTGCAAACATATGTACAATTTTGGTGGAGAGAGAGAGAGAGAGAGAGAGAGAGAGAGAGAGAGAGAGAGAGAGAGAGAGAGAGAGCATAAATGGAATGAAATAATGGCATGCGGATCATATTCCACTAACTCTAGAAGTTCCCTCATGCACCGTGATACTGCATTCATCACACACACACACACACACACACACACACACACACACACACACACACACACACACACACACAAAGAGCATGAATGGAATTGCTTGTATAATGGCATGGAGGTAATGTTCCACTCATTCTAGAAGCTACCCATGCATTGTAATACTACTCCCAAAGACACTTTGGGGGGGGTGGGGTGGGGTTGGGGGGAGAGAGAGAGAGAGAGAGCATGAATTGAATTGCTTGTATAATGGCGTGTAGATAATGTTCCACTCATTCTAGAAACTACACCGTGCATTGTAATACTACTTTGAAAGAAATTTAGGGGGGGAGGGGGGGGGGGGAGAGAGAGAGAGAGAGAGAGAGAGAGAGAGAGAGAGAGAGAGAGAGAGAGAGAGAGAGAATGATTGGATGATGTTTCAAGAGAATGGCAAGAACCAATATGACAACAAAAACGGCTAGCAAAGAGCCAGGTTTAGCTGCTAAAGTAGAAGGCATGTTGGCCGGCAATAAGAAGAGACCCAAAAAGCTGATGAGGATTTTTGTAGGCCTTAAGGATGAGAAAGAGACAAAGAAGCCTAAGGCTCTTTAGGGAGATTAAGAAATCTCATAAATGAATTGAGCTATGTGTATTAAAGCTGCCCTTTTAGAGGCTAGTCAGATCAATCTGTGAAGATGGCACAATAAAGTGGAAGGTCATTGCACGTTTGGAACTTTAAGAGGCAGCAGGGGACTTTCTTCTTGAGTGTTTTAATGACATAACTATTGTTGCAGCACATGCACATAGGTTGATTGATCATTATGGATAGGGACAATGAAACACTAAAGAGAATAAGGTGGAGGTATGATAAACTGCTTGGGCCCAATGCATTAGGAAGAGAATGGGGTCTAGGAGGGCCCTTTATTTTCCATTGGAGTATGGACGTGATTAAATTTTTGACGAATAGATGCATTTCATGTCTACAAGAATGGTGGGTGTGTCAGAGAGGTGTAAGAGTAGTCAAAGGATGCACTTTTCCCTTCCAAAAGGGGGTAGAAAAATTTATAATTTTTGGAGTTCCATAACTCCTACGATTGGAGCGAACATTATAGATCTAGAATCTACATGCCAACCTCTTTCCATAGATATGTTACATGATATACTTTTGCCCACTAGATTTTAAATTTCATTCTGGGGGGAAAATTTGAATTCAAATAAAGTAGTCGTTTTGCCTGTTTGAATTCAAAATCTGTCCTTTGATTGCTTTCTTAATACTAAAGGCTTGACTCCCTTAAACTGCCAAATAAAGAGGCCCTCCTAGACGCCATTCTCTTCCTAATGGATTCCATAGACAAGAAAATGAGGGAGATTTTGTCCATACCTCTAACAAGACCACAATCAAGGGTAAAAATTGTAGAGGTCACCCATGATGTGAATACTAGAGATGAATTTAAGCAAGAAATCCGGAGTCCAAGAAATTAAGAGAGAAAGAGAAGGTCATAGTTTTTGTAGAAGCAGAGAGGAACCCATCCAAAATTAAGACTATGAGTATTCAAAATTTGAAATTAGTTTTATGTGGGATTAGGTATACATATTGTGATTGTTGCAGCTTAACAATAAATCTGATTGTTTGCATTTGCATAAAAATATTATTGCATGCATATGGCACGCTATGTGGCAACTACAAACTATGCAAAAAAACCATAAAAGATGTCACAATGCCAAATTAAACGGATGCAAATTCATGTGGATAGAGACGTCTCCTATATGTCGAGTACATAATGCAGAGCTTCTTTGCTCTAGATCCATTCATGTCAAAGGTGTCCATTAAATAAACCATTCAATATTTTCAATGATACCACACGACACTTATCCAACATCTACTCTCTATCTCAAATCCTGTAAGTTTGGAGCTAGAAGACAGCTTGTTGGATGACCATGCAGTAGAGATGACAATGAATAGTGAGGAACACAAGCCAATGGACCTCTTGGAGTCCTCAAACTTTTCTAGATTATTTGAGAAGGAACAAGAGGAAGATGAGGAGAAAGAACATGCTAAGGAGAAGAGTGATTATATAGATGAAGGGGTTGAGCTGGAAGAGATGCATGATGCGGAGAGAGTTGCTAAGGAGGAAGGCAATGTGGAGGCCGAGGAGGCAGAGATGAACCGTGCCAAGGAAAGGGTTGAGAAGGAAGAGGAGGAAGGGTTGGGAAGGGTTGAGAAGGAAGAGGAGGAAGGGTTTGGAAGGGTTGAGAAGGAAGATCATGCAGAGGGAGGGGTTAAGGAAGTGATGCCAAAGGCAATGTGTTTCCATCGATGGCCACTACTACCCTACAAAACCCAATGTATACCTTTATCACAAACCTTTTTCCCAAATCCATGTACCCTTTGATATAGAAAACACGTTGTTGATAGATGACATACCACATAAGGGTTTTCTCAATCCACCGAGCACAAATCTCTCCCCATCCTTATTTCAAGGGCATGAACATGACTTCTACATAGAGGACACTTTGATCCCATATTTGCAAAATTTGTATTATAGCCCCTTGCCTGTTTTTAAATCTTTACTTGCAAATACTCTTCAAAATGTTAATTATATACATTAAAATGATTATGTGTACCTTTCAAGGTGGTACCAATGATGTGTTAGAGAGAGAGAGAGAGAGAGAGAGAAAGAAAGAATATACAATGAGGAATGGAATAATGATTGAAGATGCCCTCACATAGGACATAAGACCCCTACTCACCAGTGAGATTTATAAGATATAATAATTTACACTTGGAATACATCTAGGAGCTATAAGACATAAGACTCCTACTTATTTATGGAATTCATCCAAGATACATTACATCGACACATAAGCGACATAAGACAAGAAATTTTGGACATATTGTACAAGATGTTACAATATGACACCTATTTTCACGAGAGAGAGAGAGAGAGAGAGAGAGAGAGAGAGAGAGAGAGTTAAATTGATCTCATTGTTGAAATAAAGATTTCAATTGAAAGAAAAGATACATTTTTATGGAATTCATCCAAGATACACTACATTGGCGCAATTTGAAATTGGCCACAAATATCTCTAATGAAAATTTATTTTTCCCTTCGTTGCATTACTTTTCTTCCACCCATAAAGAAATAAAATTGTGAGGGCTCATTTTCCATATTCTCCGCCACTCTACCATGATAGATTTGGAAAAGGTTGCATTTCTTCCTTATTGGTGTCACATTTGCAATGTTGAGGTCGTTATCCACCACTTCCACATCTATGATAGTTCTCTCTTGATCAATAGGCAAATAGCAGCCTCCAACAAACTGAGAGCACTTATACCAAAAAACGATGATAAGCCACTGAGTGTCAATCATATACTTGGAAAAAAGAATGTCAAATGTAATCTCCCATCATATGCCATCCCCCTCTTTCACATACCATCCTCAACCAAGAAACTTGTCAGAAGGAATAATCAAGAGATTTACATACTCACATAGTCCTAGCGACAACATGGCAGGTGTAAAAAAGCTCAAAAAATATACTAATAAGATAGAAACTTTCAAGATACATTGATTTGATGGGTAGAGAGTGTTTGAGAGACCTTTGAACATCCCAATACAACTTACTCCGCAATGACTCACTTATTGTTATGTTCAGTATTGGCCAGTCCATGGAGTTCTAGTTGGTTGATAGAGGAACCTTAACCAATGTACCTTTTTTATTCCTTTGATTGAGTTGGTAAAAATGGTCATAGAATAATTTTTCATCATTTGTAAGTCTCTTCCTTGTTCTTCTAGCATAATATAAAATACCAATGTGAGCATGGGTTACAGATGTGAGGCGTATAATGCACTCCAATAGCTCCCATTCCTCCTATGAATAAGGATAGATATTTGTAAGTGTAAGAGAACAAAAAGGTCTAAATGAAAGAGGATAAAAAGAAGGATAAAAAAACACTTAGAGTTACATTGATGTACCATTGAGACATTACCACCATGAGAAATCGCATCAGAGTGAGTGAAAACATGTCAAACTAAAAGCTGGTTTATATTCTTCTTACCAACCTCCACTTTCAAATCCAGCACTGGTGCTTTCCATGCGAAACAAAAAATATTTTTTGTACAAGACTTTTCTCTCCTTCTTGGCTGCATGAGAACCCAAGAACTTTTGTTTAACCCTCTAATCTTTCCATTGATTATCTGTAGCGAAGTCATCTCAACCTATGTCTGGCTCAGGTAGGTTCGAGGTGTTCTGGCTCACTCTTGGCGAAGTGAAATTCTCTATGCCCATAGTAGAGAAGAAGTGGATGGGCAAACTGGTGGATCTCTACACATGGTGCTAGTCATTTTATATTTTTGATGTTACCCCAACAACCTCCCACGTAAAGAAGAATGTGCCAATAAAGTGGGTCCTACAAGCTAAACTACTAGTATGTATAAGAAACTAGGTGAGAGACACTCTCAACCTACGTCCATTGGCTCGCTCTCTTGATCTACATGCAACAGTATAGGCTCTAGTGGTAGGCCAGCGTGGGTATCCACGCTAGAGCCCGCATGTAAATCCCGTAGACAACTTTGTATGGTCTGCAAAGCTCCATGATGCATCATGCTAGTAGTAGTCACCATACAATTGGAAATCCTTGCTGCAAATGCTTCCATTGTAGCTGCTACATCGGGATTTGACACTAGTAGGCCGTACATGAGACGCTCAAATGCTTATGAAATTTGTGCAAACATGGTTGTCCTAGCCTCCCATGCACTATCAGCATGCACTGCATCATCACAGGACTACTCATCGCATATGGATGTGTCATTCGTCCACACTAGGATGGCTACGTCCTTTTCACCCATGGGTGGAACGATGTGTCCTAGTATCAACTTATCAGCCTTTAGCATGGTCATATCAAAGAAATCTATGTACATCATATTTGCATGTGTCTCTAGGGAGCATACCCCCTCTACCTTTGCCTACACGAACTCTGACAACACTTGTTGTGTCTCATCGGAGCACTCTTGCTCCAACTTTGTGTCTACAAAGTCTACTGGCATGTCCTGCATAGCTAGTTGATTTGTCTCCTCAGCACATTGGAGCTAATTCACGAAGGAGACATGTCTCGTCTCTAGCTCTACGCATGCCAGCACAAAAATGAGACACTGTCGTCTTGAACCTTGGATATATGTATAGGATATACCAAGACACTTTGGGATCCCCTAGCAATCACTAATGATCTGAAATGCATCTAGAAATAATTCCCACTAAGCACTGTCTGACACCTACAGTCTGCTAATTGTCTCACAGAGATCAAGATTTGTCTCAGGTGAGGAACATAGCGCACATGTCGTAGCGTATAGGATGCACCAATAGGTAATGATAGGCAAACATCTCCTGCACCTACAATGTCAAGCGTCGATCCATCAGGCAAGTGTAAAGAAGCACATCTCCCATTAGAGAACGTGCTAGCTACTCACAATTTGGTGTGATGTAGAAAATTGCATTCTCATCTAACAACCAATAAGGAGAAGTGTCACTACTAGTGAGGCGGTCCAGGGCGGGCAACAAGAAGAGTGACCTCTAAGCACCCTTCTAGGCTCCCGTGCTGCTCAATTGGGTTGGGGTTGGAAAAAACAACAAACACACACACAAACCCGCAACCTAACCCTACACAAATTTGGGGCACCACCTAGTTTTGGATGCGAACTAGGACGCGTAAAAAAAGAGAGAGAGAGAGAGAGAGAGAGAGAGAGAGAGAGAGAGAGAGAGAGAGAGAGAGAGAGAGAGCTCTTTATAGTAGGTTAGTGTTAGTAAATTAGTAGAGTTAGTATTTTTATTGATTTACAAATGGAATTGGATATTTACAATGGGAGTATCCATGTAGGATACAAATAAGGAAGAAAAAACTCTTAATAGATAAGAAAACATGGATTTCTTACAATGTTGATGCTCCAAGTGTCTTGAGTAGGGTCAATTTTGACGCTTGTTGACGGTCCACTAGCTTTGACGGTACGTTTTTTCTCCACTCTTGACCTTCCTTGGAAGCCAAGGTAAGTGAACATGAGTAATCAATCACCATGATGCTGTCTTTCAAGAGAAGAGGCTGAATTTTGTGGTTTTTTTGATAGATATGGATAATATGGATGAGAAAAAATGAGACTAGGTGGTCAATTTTGGAATGGAAGTGTGTGTAGGAGACATGAGTTCACCATGGTTTCTCTTATTCTTCAAGGTTGAGAAGAAGGTGAGTAAGGTGCAGAGAGGAGTGGTGAGAGAGGTGGGGATGATGAGTGGAGAAGTGTGTGTGAAAGAGGAAGATGATAAAGTGGAAGAAGGAGTGTGGCTGCATAGCATGGGCAAACTGGGGTCCACCAATAAAATCATAGCTCACAGCTCGTAGCTCAAAAAAATATGAACAAATTTGAGGTGAAATTTCAGCTCACGAGCTACAAATTTTGTTTGTATCACCTTTTCAAGTTCGGGGAGCATGTGATCTTTAAAAATTCAGCAAAACCGACTATTTTTTTCCACTGCACAAAATCCTTGTGAGGTCCTTCTTTAGATGATTCTTTTGAATACCTCCAAGAGTAAGCCCCCCATGGTGCATGCATGCATTCCACATACCCTTGACCTTATTTGGTACGTTTATAATTGAAGATATTGTTGAGATCATGATATAAGTGAATAGTACAACTAAGAAAATCAAATATTGAGGGGTCTAAAAAAAATATGTGCATGTCAAACATAAATAATATAGGTGGACAAAATATAAAGGGGTGAAAATAAATCTCTCTCATTATAAGTCTATCATAAAAAGATGAATATTTTTGGTGGTCTAATTTATGAGAGTAATAGAGAATAGATGTAGGAAGGGAAAAATCACAATAGTGAAAAAATATACACATAAATAAAACTAGTTTTTTTGGATTTTTATTGGGATGGAGTTACACCAAAAATAAGAGAAGCTTGCATGAAATTATTTTTATATGGAATAAAGAGTATGCAAAATGGTAAGAAAAAATATGGTAATGGTGAGTCAATGTACATAGCATAAATAACACACCATAGGTAGAAATATTTAAATAAATACCAAAGTAATTATGAAAAATCCTTTTATTTAGGCCCTATATACAATGAAATATTTACACACAAATGGGCCATAATATACTTATATATTTTTTATTTTTTATTTTTTGGCTCAACTAGCTTAGTGACTAGCTAATTAAGGGTTTTTAGGAAGATATGGGAAAAGTCCCCTAACTCACACACACCTATATACAGTGAAATGATAGGGATAGCCACAGTGTTTGGATGATTTTGGTAGGGTGGGTTAACTCACTATGGCAATTACGGAGCCAAAAAACGGCTATCATTAGGCCTCCCCCAGGATGATGGTACATTCATGTGCCATCATAGAGCATCTTTCCAAAGAGAGTGCTTCAGAGTCCTTGACGAGATCTTCATTGTTTGGCCCCTCAGAAGTTTGGCTGCAGTTACACTCATGCTTCATGTAACAATACTTACATGAGACAGCTGCCCTTTGACAGATCTTTGGTAGATCCTTTGGTAGAAGGCGACTCAAATAGGGATTCAAGCGATAACCATTTACCTTCCTAGAGTGCTCTTTCCCATTCATGTCCATAAGTTGATAGTAACTTGAATTGAAAGCCTTCTTACACTACAACAAAAAAATGTGTTATCGACGCAGATATCATCGCGGCCCGTCGCTATGCACGTCGTTGTGAAACCAGTTGCTATTAGCGACGCGCATAGCAATGCGGATAGCGACGACCATAGCAGAAAAAAAAATTCTTGGGCAGAGGACAGGTAGCCTGGCCTGTGCTCAGTTAAAAGATGGACACAGCCACAGCCAGACTTCCTGCCCTCTGCCCAAGAAAGCGAGCAGCACCAAAATATCAACCATGCTCCCGTGCGCAGAAATTTCGGCAGAGTTCCCTTTGTTTTTACATAAACTTTTCAAAAAAAACCATATCATGTATACGCCTCCTACATGCTATCCATGTAGGTTCTCACATGAGATTTAAGGCCAATGAAAGACAACCGTACCAACTGAAAAGCATAGCCATAACTTAAAAGCATAACCATAACTTAAAAGCATAACCATAACGAACCATAACCATAACTTAAAAGCATAACCATAACGAACCATAAACATAACTTAAAAGCATAACCATAACTTAAAACCATAACCGGCTATAATCACTTTGATCAAAACCATAATGCAGATAACCATAACCATAAACAAAATTAACAATAACCATAAGCATAACCAGAAAGAGAAACAATAATTGTCTATACAATGACAATGACAATAATCATAACCATAAGGGAAACAATAACTGTCTGAACACTAACTGTTTGTACAAAAAAGAGACACAGAAGTGTGTCTGTGTCTCACAAAGCATATAGATGAAATCTGGTCCACTAATGACTAGGCGTCGCAACCTGTACATAGGACAACTCACAAAATTAGTATTGATATTACTTCACATATACTAACTTAATTAAATCAACTCACACATATTAACGTCTCACATCAAGCGATCAGCGAGACTATAAGGCCTCCCAGTCTACAGGCTCTCCTGAAGCTTCAAGATCATTCAGTACTTCATAGATACCTCTGCGATATCCATCTGACTCCTCCTCGCGTGATGGAGCTCGATGCATCGCAAGATTCTGCGTTTATACAAAAATCAAAGTAATAAGAATACATGATTCATCGCGTTTTAAAAAATGCCATAGTTAAGATTGGATTAGAAACTCACAAACTCATAGTGAAAGGTGTCGAAGCCTCCGCTACCAAGATGAGATGTCCCCCTAGTCATCTGTCGTACCTGCGTGTCCTCACGCTACTCTCTGAACCGCGTGGCCGCTGTCCACTCATCCTCCCTGATCTGCAGCCACGTCTCGTGTGGGATGCCTGAAGGCTTCGTCGAGCCGGTCCTGAAAGCCTTCTGAGCTGCATCTTGTCGATGTTTGATGGTGTCCCGTGCAACACCCTTGATCCACCGTGACGAAACAACGGAAGAACCCGGAGCAAGCTGGTACTCTCTCAGGATGGTCTCCACTATGTAAGTGACTTTTTCCTTTTCTTGCTGATCCCAAGACGTCAGAATGCTGGTCGAAAACTACAGCTCCACAAGCTAGCGAATCCGCTGTCGCATCTTAGTCCCGACTCTATCCGTGTCAACAAAATTATCTCCCCGTACAGTATAGAGCTTGGAGGCACTAGGATCGTGTGCCCCCCAAGGTGTCCAAGGTGTACCAAGAGGTGTGTCGAGAGGTGTGCCTGGGTAAGACAGGGGTCGTGAGCGAGGAGGGATCGAAGCATCTGTGGACCCTCCTCCACATCAACCACCACCTCCACCTGACGATCGTCGAGATCGGCGAGTGCGCCTGTGCTGCGGAGATGAGGACGTACTCGCCTCTGCCCCACCCCTAGGTGTCAAAGCAGCTGTGATGGGAGAAGAAGGCGTCATACCCATAGGAGTCCTGAACCCCGTATTCGTCCCCCCCCTAGGCGTCGGTCCCTCGGGTGTGAAGCCTGGACGCGTAGTACCCGTGCCTCTGGCTACCCAGTACTGAGAAGACTTTGCCATCTGAGCAGGCGTCATCCGTGTAACGAAGCCCATGAGTTCATCTGCACTCATGGAAGCGGGATCTCGAATCTTGTCTGCCATACTAAAGTCCTGCACAAAGAAAGTAAAATAAAGCGTCAGAACGCAGTTGTTTAGATTAACTTTAAGCTTAATTTTAAATCAAAGTCTTCACACAAACACTTACAGGCCTAGGCCTCGACGAGTGAGGCATCATCGATAAGATCTTGCACCGTATCATCGTCTATCTCTAATTGCAAACATAACTTGCCCAAACTCGTTCTGGCAGATTGTCTTCATCCATTGCATCTTCATCTACAAGTGTCAATTCTGGCTCGTCTGCGTCATCCCTCGTATATCTGTCAGCTTCCTCTGCCATACCTTCGTCCATCTCATCTAATGTCACAGTAGTATGGACATCGTCTGACTGACTTTCCTCCAGGAGATCTTGCCCTTCAAATACTTGTTTATTTCTTGGAGCAACCTGAACCACAAACCACCATTGTCGCTCTCGAGGGTCCGGTACAAAGACCACTTGCTCGCAATTTTTGGGGAGAGCAAATGTGTCGCTCGCATCCGTCCAAGTCTTTGTAGAATCTATTTGCACACGTTTGTTTCCATCTCTGCGTACCGTTGCATTGCGACCAGAAGTAATCACCTTGAACCACTTCACATCCAACAAAAACATCTCAAACCGCCTGAAGCTTACTTTCAGGATATCTGACACCAGACCACAGTAATCCAGGTTGCTAGTGCTCTCATTCGTGTCTCTAGCACTGGCCCTGCTCTTTTGCATGAAACTAACCATTACCCCACTGTCAAACGTGTTTCTTCTGCTGTCAATTTGTTGTGTTCTGAAATGCTTTCCATGCGACCACACTGCCATGTATGTATGATACTTCCAGTCACATCCAATAGCCAACTCTTCCTCTTCTAGAGATATGGGTTCTCCGATCTGTCGAGCTGCTCTCACTGTCTTGTCCAACCATGCCATTGTAGGGAATTCAAGTAGAGGAGCGAGATAGTCTGGCAAGGGTAAGCCTCTAGTCGTTCGACTTCGCTTGAAATCCTGTCGCTCTAAATTGCGTCTCTCTTTCTCTTCTTCGTACCTTTCAAGCCATTTTTGTATCGGCGCTGAATTTAGTATACAGAACTTCATGATCTTTTCTCGCATGGCCAGGTTCATTTTCTTCAGCACCCCTTGCCCTTGCGGGTCCTCTCCCACCAGTCTTGCATCCTCCTCATCGCTCCACAGTCGAGGCATTTCTGGGTCAGAAACGGATAGAAATTCGGTTGTCAATACAAGAGACTCTTGCACCAACCATCCTTCTGCCATGCTCCCCTCTGGACGTGCTTTTTGGCGAACAAAACCCTTAAGTGTTTTCATGAACCTCTCTAGAAAGAACATCCAACGGCTGTGGACTGTACCTGCCACTGCAACCTCATCTACTACATGCACGAGCAAGTGCATTTGGATAGTTAGGCAGCTCGTGGGTAGATACTTCTGAATCATGCAAACTACTCTATTTCCTTATTTTCCTATCTCTCTCTGTCTCGCTCTTCACTTCCCTACCTCTCTCTCTCTCTCTCTCTCTCTCTCTCTCTCTCTCTCTCTCTCTCTCTCTCTCTCTCTCTCTATATATATATATATATTATGTATATATATATATATATATATATATATATATATATATAATATAACTCTCTTTCTCTATCTCTCTATTTCCTCTCTCTCTCTCTCTACTTACCTCTCTCTCTCTCTCTCTCTCTCTCTCTCTCTCTCTCTCTCTCTCTCTCTCTCTCTCTACTTCCCTATCTCTCTACTGATCGAAAGAGTGACTGAGCTAGGGAGATCTAGACGTCCACGACTGCGGAGGACTGCACAACATTGACAGAGGCTGCATTAGAGGATCTAGCTAGGTCACTTTGGCTCGACATGCATAACGCCCGGTCAGACTATTGACCATGGAGGAGATTGATGAGATCCGTCAGCGACAGCTGTTGGATCTCCTATGATCTACCTATCCCAGCTAGCTGGTTTAGCCGTTTAGTCCATACCCAGCAGTTTAGGATTCCATAATATTTTATTTTGTCATCTTCTTACTCTGACTTTGTATCAGATCCATCACATTGTAACTTTCTTGTCTCATGTCTCATAGGTCACTTTGGCCTTTTGAAGACGTTAATATAACATTTCATTTCATTTCTCTCTTTAATTATTTTTCTTTAATTTTAATTTCCTAAGCATACATTAATTCTCTATCTCTCTCTCTCTCTCTCTTTCCTACACACACACACACACCTCTCTCTCTCTCTCTCTCTTTCCTACACACACACACACCTCTCTCTCTCTCTCTCTCTTTCCTACATACACACACTGCTCTCTCTCTCTCTCTCTCTCTCTCTCTCTCTCTCTCTCTCTCTCTATTTCCTACACACACACACACCTCTCTCTCTCTCTCTCTCTCTCTCTCTCTCTCTCTCTCTCTCTCTCTCTCTCTCTCTCTCTCTCTCTCTCTCTCTTTCTTTCCTACACACACACACACACACGATGTAGAGAGAGAGAGAGAGGGGTTGGGGGGGGGGGGGGGGGGGGGGCATAATACCTTCGCAGCAGGTGGAGGCCAAGATTTGAGCAGAGTGCAGGCAAAAATGGCCCCTGCTGCTCGCGGGTTTTGATTTTTTTCCCCAATTTTTTTTGCGTCGCTGTACGCATCGATATATGCGTGGAAAATAAAGCCTTTCCACGTGTATATCGACGCACATTTCGACACGTATATCGACGCCCGCTAATTTCGTCGATATACGCACATCGATATCTCCATGTTGTGTTGTAGTGTTAACTATGTATGGCCCCTGCCATCTAGTTTCAAATTTGGCATCAAAACGAGTATTGAGTCAATTGTCATACCTTAGCACAAGATCTCCTTCATTGATGCCTTTGTCCTTTAGTTTCTTGTCAAGCTTCTCCTTCGCCTGCGTAGCTTTCCTCTTGTAGCACTCGTATGCAGCTTCTCTTTTCCACTCAAGCTCAGCTAAGGTAAGAAGTCGATCCATCCATGCTTCTTGATCATCTTGTGTTTCTTTGCCATGAAGTCGCATTGTTGGAAATTTGAGCTCAATTGGTTGTAAAGACTCTTGACCATAGACCAGGTGAAATGGTGTAAACTCTATGGCTTCCCTATATGTGGTTCGATACGCCCACAAGGCACCATCCAAGAAGTCATCCCACAACTTTGTCTTGTTTCTCACCATCTTTCTAATGATGCCTACAATGACACCATTAGCTTTTTCTACCAGACCATTGGATTGGGGATAGTAGGGTGTACTATGACGATGTAGAATGTGAAGTTCTTCACAGACCTCTGTGAGCAAGCCCTTTCTAAACCCTGGACCATTATCAGAAACAATCTCCAAAGGTGTGTCAAATCTACAACAAATGTGAGTGTAGACAAATTTGCTCACTGTCCTCTCATTTAGCTTTGCCACACTTTGTGCTTCCACCCACCTAGTCATATAGTCTACAGCCACTAGAATGTAAAGTTTACCATTTTTTGTCCTAGGGAGAGGACTCATAGCATCAATGCCCCACTTTTCAAAGGGTCCATTTGCAAGCACGATTTGCCTTGGACCATAAACCAATCTTCTATTCCCATTTACCTGACAATCGTGACAACTTTTACACCAATGATGGACATCCACATGCAGACTTGGCCAAACATACCCCGCAAGAAAAATCTTCTTCACAGTTAACTCTTGGGCAAAATGACCACCACATGCCTCTTCATGCAAACCTTTTAGAATGGCTGGAATTTCCTTGATAGTTGGTACTCTTCTACACACTTGATCCTTCCCTCTTTGATAGACGGATCCTTCTAGAAAGAGATACGCGCTTGCCTTTTTCATGAGTCTCCTCTTTTGAGACTTCGTGAAGTCTTGTGGAAACTCACCCTCCAAAATGTAGCTAGTAATGGGATTCAATGACTCCAATGCCTGGTATCTTGGTTGCTTGATAGTTCCTGCCACCATGATGACCTGCACTTCTTTCTCAACACATGTAACTGCTTATTGTGCAAGTAATTGGCATCTTCATTTTGTTTCCTAGGAATATGATATAGTTGCACTTCTTCAAACTGATTACACATCCTATGAATGGCATGAACTTTTGTCCTTAAGCTTTCATTCTTGCATGCCCAAATGCCTAAAATTTGCTTCACAATGAGAAGTGCATCCCCTTTTAATATGAGACGTTGTATACCTTGGCCAATGCATATCTTTAAACCATGAAGTAGTTTTTCGTATTCTGCTTCATCGTTGCTAGTTGAACCTGGTAGATTGACCTTCTCTTTCATGACCACCTCTCCACTTGGGTTGAGCAATACTAGCCCTCCCCCTGCTTTTCTTGTGACTCTCGTTCAAAAGCTCCATCAAAGAACAAGTGAGGCAAGCTTTTCCATACATGGGAACCCCCCCATATATTTTTGCCCTTTTGCCAAAATATTTCCCATTATATAAGTTACTTTTGATTTTTTCTTCCTTTTTCACAAACGTTTTAGCCTTTATTAAATAAATAAGACTTATGCTAATCAATCACGATGTAGCATAAATAAGTAAGCTTTCTTTGTTGATCTCTCTTTTGACCTTAAATATTAAATATATATAAATTACATTATATATTTTAGTATTTTCTAATATATTTTTCATGTATGTATATTATTCCACCCTACCAAATATTTTATTCACTAGTTTTCATTTTCAAACCTCAACCCCACTTTCAAATTTCAATAATACCTCCATCTAGATGATTGCCAATCTTTTCAAAACTCTAGGTCATGTTTTCATACACATGAAAGAGCTTACACTTGAAGGCAAGAGAGAAGTCCACTCAAAGGGGACCACCAAAAGACTTTTTCAGCCACAAATAATACATTATTTGGCTGAATTTTTTAAGTAAAGAAGAACCCCGAATCTGAAGGAGCGTTCAACATAAAAGATGTAGCTCGTGATCTCGAATTTTAGCTCAAATTTTTTCAGAATTTTTGGAGTTATGAATGCGGAGCTATGATTTTTGTAGTGGACCCCAGTTTTCTCATGTAATGGTGACACAAGCCATCCCTAGTTTTCTTCCCTCTAGAATGGCTATGGTTCTACAAGTCTTCAAGCATGATTACAAGAGACAAGGCTCTTTTAATGAGGTCTTGGCAAGTCTAGAGTGATTCTATTACTATTTTTGGAGGATCCATCCTCATCAACAAATATCCACCTTCGACAACCTCTCTTATAATTTTCTTACCTCTCTCTTCTCTCCCTAATAAGCTTATGTCTAGCCAAAGCTAAACTATTGTAAATATTCCTATCCTCTACATCCTACCCACATTCTCTCTTCTTCTCTCTCTATTGACTCTGGTATTTTAAATAATGAGGAGACAAGATGGGAGCCACAGTCACATGCACCCCATTTTCCTGGTCACCAGAGTGGGACACTCACTTCAATTAGAAATATTGCTAAATCCTCTCCTCCTTCCCTATATAAGGAGGCCATGAGAGCTCACCATGAAACAAAAAACACACACAACATCACCAAACAATACACTATGCATTGTGTGTGCCTAGTGCATACCCACACACCGACACCATCACCGCAATAACCATGCTCGTCTTGAGCATGACCTCTACACCCTTGGGCTATGGAAGATGAAGGGCAGCTAAATGAAGGATGATGGCCATAACCCTCGTGCGAGTCTTTGCCATCAACTCCCACCTATCCGCCATGTGCTCTATCACTCTCTCCCTTCTCATTCCCCTACCCTATGCTCCCCATTTCATCGCCTTATTCTCTAAATAAAGCTTGAGGTTTTGTGAGTATGTTTTCCTGCAATGTTTTGCCCATGTGAGGTGTGCGGAATCGCCACCTGTCTTGTGTTTGGTGTGAGCTTGTGTATGTGTGAAGGGTGTGCGGATTCGCCATCCTTCTGTGGTGCCTAAGTACTAAGCCGCAATACCCACTCCCTCTCTCTCTCTCTCTCTCTCTCTCTCTCTCTCTCTCACTTGATCTCATTTCCCTTCCTCTTCATCATTACTCCCAAGCATCCATCTCTCTTGGATGAAAACTTTGTTATGGTGGTGTGTTGTTTGCGTCCTAGCCGTTGAAGCTAAGTGGTGCCCCCTGTTTGCTTTACCATGACAGGCTCGAGGCGCACCATTCGGTCCGCGGTGTTTTAGAGGACGTCGGGGTTCGGGGTTCGCTTTGCTCCCTTCATTTGGTGCCCCCACCGAGGATCTTTTCATGAAACCCTTCAGTTTACAAGACTGAAACCCCTAAACTATTGTGAATGGATGAATGGCTAGCAAGATTTGCTAATTGGACGACAGAAGAAGAAGAGCTCCAAGCACAACTAGACGAACTCCGCATCTCCATCGAAGCTCGAGTGCCAGGCGTAACGGTAATCGAGTTGCAGTGGGAGAGTCAACCAACACGCCAAACCCAGTGGATATACATAGGCCAAGTGCCAAGAAGAATAAGGAGAAGGTCGAAACCATGTCCGCAACCTACAACCAACCCACAACAACAAAATGGAAGGAGCTCTACACAATAGAGAATCAATACTATTCTACTTTGAGAATCGGGTAACTCAAGTCACCGAGGTAATTATCACAGTAAGTTTTCAAGTCGCACCTGATGCTGTAGCACAGATAACGGAATCATTGGCTCACACTCTCACTAGAGAAACTAGGGATCTACTGAGTTTGTTTCAGGAAAGAACACCACCCTCTCCCACAAGCTTGGACAGTGACTAAGCACCTCTAAGCTTCACATGAATCAATACAACCTATCTCAAGACAAATCACACATACCAACACGTGTACGCTCAATCAAGGTAATACTGGATTTGAAGGCTCACTACCAGCACGTCATTGACACCATGCCGGGTGGGGGGCGGTTTTTGGAGGTTCTTGCATCAGACCAACCATTTGTCTTACCTTTGGTACAAGGCAATTTATTGTTTGAAGTTTTAATCTATGTCCTAGTATAAGAGGGTATACACACCTCCTTGTAAAGAAGAAAAAAAACTTTTGCAAGCTAAGCAGTGTGTCTTTCTAGCTCTCTCTCAATAATCATGGCAAGTGTAGCATTTCCAACATTTAAAGGAAATAAGGGGGAGGATTTGGTAACAGACTTCCTAGATGACTTTGAAGTAGCATGTGTAGTGAGCAACAAAGATACGGATGAATCCCGGGTTAGAATCTTTAAGCATCTCATGAAGCTAGAAGCTAGATCATGGTACAATGCACTTCCACAAGCAACCAAGGATGACTGGGAACCCTTAAAAACCGCTTTTAAGAGGCGCTTTGGGGGAGGTACCACTTCAGAAAATTTGTGGGACAAGTTGAGAGACTTGAAGCAGGAGGGTCTTTTAGAATATGCCACCTATGAGTCCAAATTTGTGGATTTGTGGGAACGGTGGGTTGAGTCACTGGCAAGGGGGGAAGATGCACCCGATTTCCTAAAAAAAGATCGGTTCATGCATGGCTTATGGCCGTTTCTCAAGGAGAAGGTGAAAGGTAGATTCCCGGCTACATACGAGTTAGCCGTTGAGATTGCTCGCCTTAAGGGCAAGAAGCTGTGAATGAAAGCCAAAGAAACCGAGTCAATAGAAGCAGGAACATTGCGTCGACCAGCAACTATGACAACCACCATTCCACCACCACCACCGGCTCTTGGGGTAAGAAATGACCAACAAGATATGTTGGCCCATATTAGTGACCAGCTGCAGAGTTTGTATGTCCACTTAATACAGCAAGGGAGGAGTCAAGAAAGAGATCAAGACCCTGGAAGAGCACGACAACAAAACAGAGAGTATCACTGCTACAACTGCGGAGAAGACGGTCACGGTATGTACTTCTGTCCCAAACCACGACAAAACTATAATAGAGGAGGTAGGAGGAACCAATTGTCACCCCCTAGAGAAAGAACACCCCCACCCCGAGCACCAGCCCCACCAACACAAATTCTACGTCCGCCACAATCACCACTTACAATCATCCTACGCCCACCATCAATTGGTACCCGCACACCAAGTATCATTGGTCTTGCAGAAGAGGTCAAGATGAAGGTAACCGAAGAAGGATCAAGTGAGAAGTTTATTCAAAGAATTGAAGCAGTGGAACAAGAGGTTAAAGAATCAAAAGATGCTACCCAGGTGGGGGAGGTAAGTCAAGAAAATTGTGTTACAAATGTGAGTACATCTTTAACCTTGAATGAAATAGGCACCAAAGCGATCAATCGACATCATTGGTCAGTAAGGGTAAGAAGGTATAAAGTGTTGATTAGGCCTCGTCAGAGTAAGAGGAATGCAAAGGGAATGAAAGATACAAGAGAAGAGAAAGACCAGCCTGCTAGAAAGTCTTTGTAGAAGGTGGACAACATATCAAGCAAAGAGGAGGTCTTTGAAAACGGAAGCTTGTGCACCAGCATGGACCCAGGACAGTGTAGCAAGCTAAAGGAATCTTGCATCAAGGCAGTTTCACTTAAGGACCATAACGAAGAGGTAAGTATGACTGAAGGTTTGGAGTTGGATATTGCTCCAGAGGCTTGGCAGCCGAGCAAGACTTTATTGTGTAGTGTTATAAACTTGGAGATGGGTAATGCCTCCAGTATATGTGAGGATGTTCATAGTAAGTTTGATGATCAATATGTTGCCAACCTTTTAAAGATGTTCCAAACTCCTCCACAACACAGCATTGTGTTTGCATGGGATGCATTAGACCTTGGCTATGGCTAGCCACTATAACATAAAGAGAGAATATCATCATGGAGATAAGAGCAAAGGAGCCATGGATAGACAAAAACCTGATAGAATGCAAGAATGAAGACCTTCTTCGCAATTTGGTACAATTTTTTACAAATAGTGCATCCTCTCTTTGGAGAAAGGTAAGTGGATTACACTTGTATTTAAGCCGCAAGGTAGGTGGCTTGCTATTAGCATCAATAAAGGAAGTTGACATGTTTCAACACACCCAAAAGAAGCATGATATGCTTGCATTTTTTTCCAATCATGGCAGTAATCGGGATTCTGAAAACAATTGGAGCTCACCACACCAACAAGGCGGCCATATATGGTGGATTCTTGGCACACTCTTGGGAATCATAATTTTCAGTTCTATCTTTGCATGAGCCAAGATGCTCATTTCCCCTCTCGCTACTGGTGGTTACAAATTTGGTCCAATTTGGCATGCAAATTTTATTGTTCGGACACTGCAGAAAATGATCCTATTTTTCACTTGGGATCCAGGAGGACATTGGCACAAAGTTCTGGAAGCCATGGGCTTCCCCTTTAATCAACCGACACTATTCCAAGGAACAAGCTATCACTCGGACCTGTTACAGATTCATGAATATCCCAGAAATCTCACCAATGGCCAAATGGAATGGCTAGTTCAGAAGGAAACTCGATATCGGATCCTACAGCTAAGCGGAAGAAGAAACAGAGCTAGAGACATGAATGCCTCTAGCCTTAGGGGGAGGGCTAATGAGGAAAGCTTTTCCATGCATGGGAACCCCCCCATATATTTTTGCCCTTTTACCAAAATATTTCTCATTATATAAGTTACTTTTGATTTTTTCTTCCTTTTTCACAAACGTTTTAGCTTTTATTAAATAAATAAAACTTATGCTAATCAATCACGATGTAGCATAAATAAGTAAGCTTTCTTTGTTGATCTCTCTTTTGACCTTAAATATTAAATATATATAAATTAAATTATATATTTAGTATTTTTTAATATATTTTTCATGTATGTATATTATTCCACCCTACCAAATATTTTATTCACTAGTTTTCATTTTCAAACCTCAACCCCACTTTCAAATTTCAATAATACCTCCATCTAGATGATTGCCAATCTTTTCAAAACTCTAGGTCATGTTTTCATACACATGAAGGATCTTACACTTGAAGGCAAGAGAGAAGTCCACTCAAAGGGGACCACCAAAAGACTTTTGTAGCCACAAAAAATACATTATTTGGCTGAATTTTTTAAGTAAAGAAGAACCCCGAATCTGAAGGAGCGTTCAACATAAAAGATGTAGCTCGTGATCTCAACTTTTAGCTCAACTTTTTTCAGAATTTTTGGAGTTATGAACGCGGAGCTATGATTTTTGTAGTGGACCCCAGTTTTCTCATGTAATGGTGACACACGCCATCCCTAGTTTTCTTCCCTCTAGAATGGCTATGGTTCTACAAGTCTTCAAGCATGATTACAAGAGACAAGGCTCTTTTAATGAGGTCTTGGCAAGTCTAGAGTGATTCTATCACCATTTTTGGAGGATCCATCCTCATCAACAAATATCCACCTTCGACAACCTCTCTTATAATTTTCTTACCTCTCTCTTCTCTCCCTAATAAGCTTATGTCTAGCCAAAGCTAGACTATTGTAAATATTTCCTATCCTCTACATCCTACCCACATTCTCTCTTCTTCTCTCTCTATTGACTCTGGTATTTTAAATAATGAGGAGACAAGATGGGAGCCACAGTCACATGCACCCCATTTTCCTAGTCACCAGAGTGGGACACTCACTTCAATTAGAAATATTGCTAAATCCTCTCCTCCTTCCCTATATAAGGAGGCCATGAGAGCTCACCATGAAACAAAAAACACACACAACATCACCAAAGAATACACTATGCATTGTGTGTGCCTAGTGCACACACACACACCCACACCATCATCATCACGGAAATCACTACGCTCCTCTTGAGCATGACCTCTACATCCTTGGGCTATGGAAGATGAAGGTCAGCTAAATGAAGGATGATGGCCATAACCCTCGTGCGAGTCTTCGCCATCAACTCCCACCTATCCGCCATGTGCTCTACCACTCTCTCCCTTCTCATTCCCCTACCCTATGCTCCCCATTTCATCGCCTTATTCTCTAAATAAAGCTTGAGGTTTTGTGAGTATGTTTTCCTGCAATGTTTTGCCCATGTGAGGTGTGCGGAATCGCCACCTAGTCTTGTGTTTGGAGTGAGCTTGTGTATGTATGAAGGGTGTGCGGAATCGCCACCTAGTCTTGTGTTTGGAGTGAGCTTGTGTATGTGTGAAGGGTGTGCGGATTCGCCATCCTTCTGTGGTGCCTAAGTACTAAGCCGCAATACCCACTCCCTCACTCTCTCTCTCTCTCTCTCTCTCTCTCTCTCTCTCTCTCTCTCACTTGATCTCATTTCCCTTCCTCTTCATCATTACTCCCAAGCATCCATCTCTCTTGGATGAAAAATCTGTTATGGTGGTGTGTTGTTTGCGTCCTAGCCGTTGAAGCTAGGTGGTGCCCCCTGTTTGCTTTACCATGACAGGCTCAAGGCGCACCATTCGGTCCCGTGTGTTTTAGAGGCCGTCGAGGTTCGGGGTTCTCTTTGATCCCTTAACAAGGTAAAAGCAATAGGAATACTTTTAGGTGGTGGCAATGGTAGGGTCTTTACTTCAGGCACCTTAATCTCCTTCTCATGTACCCTATAAGTAAGGATCCCTGCCAATTGTGTACGCACACTATCTTCTTCCTTGAAAGAGTATCCGAACTCTTGCAATTCCATAATCCACTTTGAGATCCTGGTGCTAAGATTCATTTGAGATGACACCCAAGGAAATAATTTTTTTGCAGTGAGAATTACAAAAGGTTTTGGTAGCAAGTACGATCTAAACTTTCTCACCGCAAACATGAGAGACAGCATCATGAGTTCTGCCTCCGTGTAGCCTCTCTCCAAAGCATTCAGGACCCTACTAGCAAATTATATGGGTCGCATCCTGGTACTGTGGGGATCTTGTTGTAATAAAACTGCACCAATTGTTTCCTTCCCAACACTAGAGCTAACAAAGAATGTGTACTCCCAACAAGGAGGCATGAGTATTGGTAGCTCTGACAAAATGACTTTAATGTTACAAAAGTACTCTTCAAGCTCATAAGACCATGCAAATTCTACTTGTTGTGTCAACTTTTGCAAAGGATGAAGCAACTCCGAAGCTAAGTGAATAAAGCGTGACATATACTTCACCTTTTGAATGAATGAGATGACCTCTTTGAGATTCTTGGGTGATGGGAGCTCAATAAGAGCCTTTGCCTTTGAAGGATCCACCTCAATGCCTTTATAGGAAACCTTGTGACCAAGCAAGATCACTTCATCCTCACCTATGTGACACTTGTCGGGGTTGAGTTGACCTCCCATGTCGTAGAGCTTCTTTAAACCTTCTTCTACCCTTTGTAGATGCAATGATTTTGAGCTATAAATGCAAAATCATCAATAAAAACCCTAATGGACTTTCCAAAGAATGCTTGAAACACCATGTTCATGAAGCGTTGGAAAGTTGCAGGAGCATTTGTCAGTCCAAATGGCATGACTCTAAAAGCATAACAACCCCAAGGAGTGATGAAGGTTGTTTTCAACTGATCTTCCAATGCAATACCTGTTTGAAAGTAAGCCGAGTAGCCATCACACACAGTGTACTTCTCATGACCAACTACCTCATTTAGTATCTCATCTTGAAATGGGAGGGGAAAGTGATCTCTTTTTGTTGCCTCATTGAGTGGACGGTAATCCACACACACCTTCCACTTGCCATTTTTCTTAGGAGTGACAACAACGGGAGAGACCCACTCTGAATTCTTCACTGGATAAATGAAACCTACTGCTAGAATCTTTCTTACCTCCTTGAGTAAATCATGCTCCTTGATGACTGCTAACCTTCGTATCTTCTGAGCCTTAGGTGTGGCCTCTGGCTTCAACTCAATTTTGTGTTGAACAACATCTACTCCACGCACATCGGTGTAGTATTTAGAAAAAAGCCTAGGAGATTTCCTTAGCACACATTTGAACTCCTCTCTTTCGTCCTTTGTAAGTGTTGTAGACAACATACCTTCTAACATTCCTTCATCTTGCACATTTTTGTTCTCTTGGGAACCTACCTCTTCCAAACCTGGGCAAGAGGTCTCTTGGTTGTTTGGATTAAACCTTACCCCCATGACTTCGATGGAAGACTCCTCTTTAGTAATGCTGCCGCTACTTTCTCCTTCTGAAGTGCTATCGGTCCAGCCTTCCTCCGTCTCACTTTGAGATGATTCTTCATGGAGCTCCTCATAGCGTTGCTCCTTCATGTCAAAGACAACCTTCGTATGATTGTCATTCCTGCAAATTAGCTTTCCACTCTCCCAATCGTGCAAAGCTCGCATTTTCATTAGCCATGGTCTCCCTAGGATAAATGGGTAACCATTTCCTTTGGTAGACATGACATAGAAATCCACTGTCTTCTTAATGCCAAAGGCCTCCACAGAGACATTTTTACAAATGCCTACGCACCTAGCCTTGCTATTTTTTGCCATTTTGACTATAATTTCAGGTGTCTCATGGATGTGCATGCCTAGTCTTTGCATGAGTCCCTCTGTCATGATGCAAATTTGTGCACCCCCATCCACTAGACCTTTCCTAACCAATCTTCCTTTGATGTAACAATCTAGCATAGGTGTAATATCCTCATTCATTTCACCATGTGCAATTTTTACAACAGGAACACTCTCTTTTATCTTTCTCCTAGTGCTAACTGCCTTCGTTAAATCCCTCCTAACTTGTGGGCATAATGCAAGAAACCGAGGCCATGAGATATCAGGACCCTTACCTCTCATGTCTTCCAATAGGTTGTATGGAGCCATACCATGTCCAAGAGGGAAGTCTTGGAGGTTGATACGACGTCGAGTCCTCTTAGCTTCCTTGGTCTCCTTTGCCTTCTTTTCTCGTCCATGGTCACTTTGTGATGTAACCCCTTCTTTCTCCTTACCTTTTCCTCGGCCACGCTTAATGCCATTTGCTTCCATGTCAACCTCATTTTAGTTTTTCACCTCTACCACATGCACATTTGGATCTGGCAAAGGTGGAACTCCTTCTACCCCTTATGGAGGTGGTCTTGGTCCATTTGGTCTTTGTAGAAGCCTTGGTTGTTGACCAGTTCCTTCACCTGCATTCATCATTGGGTAATTCAAGTTAGGTCTCCCTCGCTCCCCACGGGGCCAAGGACAATTATACATCCCATGTCCAGACTCTCCGCACTTCCAACATTGCAAGACTCTCCTAGGTCGTGGATCTCCCTCTTCAGACTTCTTTGCTTGTCCCTTTGGACCTACAGCTTGTGCAAGGTGAATTGACAAGCTGCTTAAAGATTCATTTAACTTCTCAATCACTTCCGCCGTTACCTCAGGAGGCTCCCTAGATGTTGATGCTTGTGACTTACCTTTGGGTCTAAGACCTTCTATTGAAACCTCCCCCCTTAGGCACTTGAGTTTTCTATATTTCTCAGCAGCCCTAGTTTCAGCTGCATCAAAGGTAGCAGGTGCACCCGCCTCATCTTTTATCTTAAGGTTAGGAAAGAGTCCGGCTATGAACCTCTCCTTCTTTAGGAACTCTGCACCATCACCAGGGTTAGCAACATTTCTCACCCATACAGCCCAAAGACGTAGAAACTCTTGCTTGTACAAGTAGTAGTCATCTAGGTCTTGTTGCTTATGAGAAACAATGTCTTGCCATAGTTTTTGAGTGTTTTTGGGATCAAAGAAGTATCTCTTGAGATGATTCACAAGTTCCGTGTAATTCCCCTTAACTTCCTCAGGCAACGAGTCAAACCAAGTGCTAGCATCTTTCCTAAGGACCACTTCAAACGTCTCTACGCGTTCTTGATCAGTTACTATCCTCTTGATACGGCAAGACATCTTGAAATTCGCTAAAAATAATTCTGCATGCTCTCCAGGCTCTCCAAAGAAAAGAGGATATCCAGACATTTGGCGTTGGTTCTCCATTGAATTGATTTCCAAGTGACGCGTTTTTGTTTTTTCTTTCTTTAAAAGATTTACACAATAATATTTTCTAAATTGCAATCTATTCTACAACAAAATAAAAATATTCGCATCAAATGACCTATGATAATCAATAAGAGGTAGAATGACAGGGTTTGGTGACGCGAGAATTTCTCCTACTCTTTGGGCACCAAACATGAACACCATACGTTGTTGAAAATGGTTTTTTCTACTAATTGCAATGTTTACTCTAATGTGTGGAGTGAAATGAAAGGGGAAAACCTCTATTCCTGGTCCATTATCCATGGTCTATGCATGACCTAATTCTTAAAACAAAACAAAAATATAGACGTCCAAACTAAGGTCGTACCTAATGAGAGGCAAAATAAAAGGATTTATTGATGCGTTTATCTCTGCCAACCTAAGAGGACCTAAAATTCTATGAATTACACGTTGAAATTGCAACTTAGTACTAACAATTATGTGTACCTTTTGCCTTGCAATGGAAATGAAGGGATCATACAAATTCTCGTGATTCATTGCAAGCTACTTGATTATGCTAAAGGTTGAGGCTACACAAAACATACACAAGCCGTCTTCAGTGGGGGCACCAATTTGAGGCGGTCCAGGGCGGGCAACAAGAAGAGTGACCTCTAAGCACCCTTCTAGGCTTCCGTGCTGCTCAATTGGGTTGGGGTTGGGAAAAAAAACAAACACACACACAAACTCGCAACCTAACCCCTACACAAATTTGGGGCACCACCTAGTTTTGGATGCGAACTAGGACGCGTAAAGAGAGAGAGAGAGAGAGAGAGAGAGAGAGAGAGAGAGAGAGAGAGAGAGAGAGAGAGAGAGAGAGAGAGAGAGAGAGTGCTCTTCATAGTAGGTTAGTGTTAGTAAATTAGTAGAGTTAGTATTTTTATTGATTTACAAATGGAATTGGATATTTACAATGGGAGTATCCATGTAGGATACAAATAAGGAAGAAAAAACTCTTAATAGGTAAGAAAACATGGACTTCTTACAATGTTGATGCTCCAAGTGTCTTGAGTAGGGTCAATTTTGACGCTTGTTGACGGTCCACTAGCTTTGACGGTACGTTTTTTCTCCACTCTTGACCTTCCTTGGAAGCCAAGGTAAGTGAACATGAGTAATCAATCACCATGATGCTGTCTTTCAAGAGAAGAGGCTAAATTTTGTGGTTTTTTTGATAGATATGGGTAATATGGATGAGAAAAAATGAGACTAGGTGGTCAATTTTGGAATGGAAGTGTGTGTAGAAGACATGAGTTCACCATGGTTTCTCTTATTCTTCAAGGTTGAGAAGAAGGTAAGTAGGGTGCAGAGAGGAGTGGTGAGAGAGGTGGGGATGATGAGTGGAGAAGTGTGTGTGAAAGAGGAAAATGATAAAGTGGAAGGAGTGTGGCTGCATAGCATGGGCAAACGAGTGTCCACCAATAAAATCATAGCTCACAGTTCGTAGCTCAAAAAAATATGAAAAACTTTGAGGTGAAATTTCAACTCACGAGCTACAACTTTTGTTTGTATCACCTTTTCAAATTCGGAGAGCATGTGATCTTTAAAAATTCAGCAAAACCGACTGTTTTTTTCCACTGCACAAAATCCTTGTGAGGTCCTTCTTTAGATGATTCTTTTGAATACCTCCAAGAGTGAGCCCCCCATGGTGCATGCATGCATTCCACATACCCTTGACCTTATTTGGTACGTCTATAATTGAAGATATTGTTGGGATCATGATATAAGTGAATAGTACAACGAAGAAAATCAAATATTGAGGGGTCTGAAAAAAATATGTACATGTCAAATATAAATAATATAGGTGGAAAAAATATAAAGGGGTCAAAATAAATCTCTCTCATTATAAGTATACCATAAAAAGATGAATATTTTTGGTGGTCTAATTTATGAGAGTAATAGAGAATAGATGTCGGAAGGAAAAAATCACAATAGTGAAAAAATATACACATAAATAAAACTAGTTTTTTTGGATTTTTATTGGGATGGAGTTACACCAAAAATAAGAGAAGCTTGCATGAAATTATTTTTATATGGAATAAAGAGTATGCAAAATAGTAAGAAAAAATATGGTAATGGTGAGTCAATGTACATAGCATAAATAACACATCATAGGTAGAAATATTTAAATAAATACCAAAATAAATATGAAAAATCATTTTATTTAGGCCCTATATACAATGAAATATTTACACACAAATGGGCCATAATATACTTATATTTTTTTATTTTTTTTATTTTGGTTCAACTAGCTCAGTGACTAGCTAATTAAGGGTTTTTAAAAAGATATGGGAAAAGTCCCCTAACTCACACACACCTATATACAGTGAAATGGTAGGGATAGCCACAGTGTTTGGATGATTTTGGTAGGGTGGGTTAACTCACTATGGCAATTACAGAGAGCCAGAAAACGGCTATCACTAAAAAACATGTAAGCAGGAGGAACGCTAAAGACAAATGTGACATCACCTTCAGTGGCATATGAAGTCACCGCTCTAGCATGTGTCATAACGTCATTTGTATCACGCATAGATCCCTCATTGCTGCCTTATATGTATGAAACAGTGACGCCTAATATGCCATATGTGACCACAATGCCAACATCCTATATATCCACAACTACGAGACCGTAATCTCTCATCAGTCATCACTGTTGACTCTGAATTGTCACACATGTCTGCTATATGGATGCCAAGAAACCAAAGTATGGTAATAAATCTTGGGAGAAAACTAGCAGAGTCCCCCTATAAACTAAGCAAAAGCCTCAAACAAAAAAAGGGCCATGTTCATCCTCCTACTAATTTTATTCCCTTGGTGAGTGCTCTACACCTATTGTGCCCTACTTAGAACCAAAATAAAGGAAAGTTAGGCTAATAATCTCATCACAAACGTCAACATCTTACATAATGCCACATGCCTTCAAGATATAAGCATAGCCTTCAAGACGAAAGTATAGGTGATTGAATTTGGAGAGATACACTCGCTTTGCATCCACTGAATAGCCTACAAATTTCTAGCCTTTCCCTTGTGTGTATCCTACAATCAGTGCATTCTATAAGTGACGACATTCCAAACAGGAAGCCCCCAAGCACTTTTTGTGCTTAAATCTGGAGTGCACCACAATTGGCATACATATTGACCCCAAAAATGACATCATTTTTCAATAGCCTCTACCTAACAATATTTATGTGCCCATAGCAGCATCTTGCATAGAGCCAAATGCCTTCAAGATGCATGCATGGGTGATTGCATTTGGAGGGAATTCCTCACTTTCATATCCGTTGAAACCTTTCTAGCCTTGGCCCTGTGGGGAAAATCCTGCAAACACTCCATTCCAAGAGTCCACTTTGAATTGGAAGCTCCTCAAGCACTTCTTGTGATCTCTAAAGTGCACCGCATTTAGCAAACATGTCAACCAAGGCATTCCCAAGCACGATATCTTTTTTCAATAGCCCCCGACTAACAATATCGACATGAATTTTTATGCCCATCTCAATATCTTGCATAGAGCCACATGCCTTCAAGATGCATGTATATGTGATTGCATCTAGAGAGAGGCCCTCACTGTGTATCCATTGAAAACAGACGAGAGATTTATGGCCTTGCTCTTGTTTCGCGTATCCCGCAATAAATGCACTCTAAGAGACAGCATTCGAGACACAAAGCTTCCTATCTTACCTATATCTTCACCCATTGTGGTGTATTTCAACCTTTGTCTCCATTTTTAAACCAAGATGAGAACTGAAATCATGAACACTTGTTTCTTGGGCTATTGTCAATCTTTAGTTGTACGTGAGAAAAGACAATATCATTATATGGCCGCAAAATAGTGGTTTTAAGAAGATCTCTAAGTGTTTTACATGATATTGTGAGTTTTGCAACAACAAAAAAAGATGTCTAACTGTTTTGACTTGATATTGTGACCACTGATAACTCCCTTATGCAGGTAATGTGCGGTAAAGGCTTTCAAAAGAACAAGGAGCATGTATACAACTCATAATAGAGATGGTAGTGACTTGAGCCGTAGTAGTAGCACCTCTCATCAACAATAGCGTGGGTGGCATCAATTACCACAACTGTTTATGCAATCGTGAAGGAGAGTCACAAACTTGTTTTTTAAAATGACGAGAGGGGGTTTTTCATTAAGGTCAAAAAGTGGTATATATACCTTACAACTTCTCAAACCCTAAAGTTCCAAAATCATCTATCTACTCCATCTAACTATCAAAACTGGGATACAAACTGGAAACTTTTGTAAGTTCCAATATTTACAAGGTGAAAAATTGAGTTTTCTTTGACGAATGAATAATTACAAAAAATAATAGTCCGCTGAGTAGTTAGATGCCGTGGGGTGTGTCCAGCTTCTAACAATATCCAAAAATTTGATGGGATGAATTTTGCTATATGGAAAGAGCAGATTCATGATGTTCTTATACAAAAAGGCCAGTTGGATCCTATCATGGAGCACCCAGAGGGCGATTATACATATGTTGAGTGGGAGAAACTTGATGCTAAGGCCAAATCTACCCTCCGTTTGCATTTGTCCAAATCTATGTACTTTACTATAGTTGGAGAAAGAACTACTAGAGATGTCTGGGATAAGTTGTGTTCCAGTTATGAGAACAAAAGTGCCACTAATAAGGTTTTCTTGATGAAGATGCTATTTGACCTTTGTATGAAGGAAGAGGGCACTAATTATACTCACATTAATGAGTTCAATATCATTTTCACTCAGTTGACCACTCAGGGTTTGGTCTTCGATGAGGAAATCAAATGTATCCTCTTGCTATGCAGTTTACCCTCGTCTTGGGATACGTTCTGTACTGCGATTAGCAACTCAGCACCTGGTACCGGTCTAGTGTACAATGACGTCCTTGGGAGTTTGTTTATCGAGGATATTCGTAGGAAATCTCTCGAAGGCAAGAAGGATGGTGATGCGTATGTTGCTAGTGATAGACAAAGGGGTCACACTCAAAATCGTGCCAAAAGCAAGGAACGTGGGGGCTCACGTAGTAAGTCTCGAGGTTCTATGCGTAATGTCAAGTGCTATCACTGCCGTAAAAAAGGGCATGTGAAGAAGGATTGCAAGAATAGGCAGCAAAGCAAGAAGGATAAACAATCCGGTGAAACTTCTAAGTCTGATGATTCAAACAAGGGCAAAGCAAAGTTAGAGGAGATCAATGTGCTAGAATCTTCAAATGTTCCTATTGTAGAGACTCTTCCAGCGGTTGTTATGCCACTTACCTCTGACGTATTGGTCTTCACAACAGATCTACCTGTCGAGGCTCTTGTTACAGAAAATGTGCAGTATGCACAAAATTGGATAGTAGATTCTGGTGCGAGTTTCCATGTGACACCACATAGAGAGTGGTTCTCTACTTATTCTCATTCTTGTGGCAAAGTGAGACTTGGTGATTCTTATGAACTAGACATTGAAGGTGTCGAAAATGTCAAATTGCATCTAAGGAATGGCACACACTTTACTTTATGTAATGTCAGACATGTGCCCAAGTTGGCTAAAAGCTTGATTTCTGTTGGTTAGCTTGATGATTTGGGCTACAACACCACATTTGGCAATGATTCGTGGAGAGTACGCAAAGGTAATCTTGTTGTACTCAAAGGTCAGAATCATGGTACCTTGTATTCCATGCATATGTCGGATGTTGGTCATGATTACATATCTATAGCCGAGCTGCTATCTACTGAGTTGTGGCATTTCGGGCTAGGTCATATTAGCCAAAAAGAAATGAGAACTCTGACTTGTTTTAGCTACTTACCTATCTTGTCTTATGTTGACTTTCCTGTTTGTGAGCACTGTATCTATAGCAAACAAATTAGGTCCGTGCACTTACCATTGGGTCAAAAGCGAGCTAAACCTCTAGATTTAGTACATAGTGATGTTTGTGGTCCTTGTTGAGAGAGAGAGAGAGCATAGAAATAGAACCCCAAAGGCTATAGAATACACACACGAGATGATGCATATATAGAGGGGACCTGGGTGCCATATATAGAGAAGCCATATATTGAGTAGCTTCAAATATAAGCTCAACACCCCCACTCAAATAAGGGTCCATAACTGTGGATGAAGAAACCCTTGGGGGATCAAGTGAAAAACCCATAGGTCTATATACACCCACCGTTATAATATAAAAATCATTGAATATACAAATGTTCATGAGGAGCTACATCACTCCTTTTAAAATGAATGTTTTATGAGGAGTTACATTACTCCTATCCTATCAAATACAATAATTAATACAAAGGTTCAATAAAGAGGTGTAAAGGCTATCGATTAGCTCGTAATACCAAGTTTGTCTTCATGAAATCAATTCTTTGATCAATCCTACATAGATCATAGACTCAAAAAACATAGTCATGAAATTTATTAGCATCGTTAGTGAAATAATTACGTTCACACCCGGGGGATTCACTCTACATAGAAAACGGGACGCCACCTACGAGCGGACAACTTTGATAAAACCCCTATATACGACTCATATTAGAGAATATGACCCCCCTTTCTACGCTTATACGACAATCAATGAAGAAAACTAGCATACCCCTATCTTACATATAAAATTTAAGTCTCACATGATCTAAGTAAGTAAAACTAGTCAAAGAGTGTGTAGCATAGTGACTGGAAATGTATTAAGGAACCACTTCTATTGATAACTAGATGTATCCTCAATGTGTTTTAGTTTGACTTTTAAACTATGTGCCCGATCAGCTCGCACTTTGGCTACTTGTCAAATTTTGACTCATCCAAAGGTAGTGTAAATCAACCCTTGACCTGTGCTAAATTAAGCCTTATCTATGACTGGCTTGATGCAAAATTTGATATGTGAGTTGATAAAAAACTTACCCAAAGTTCATCTGAGTTCTAGTGCACACCGATGACCAATCATTACAAGTAATCAACCGGGATCAGTCCTCCCCCCCCCCCCCCCCCCATACATAAATATGATACCCCCCTCTCTTATTTAAAAGATTGTGACATAAATATTGGGGGCCTACCCCTAGCTTATACGCTTATGTAACTTGTAAAAAACCCCCCCTCTCCTGCACTTACATGGTGCGGTAAGTTTTCCATGGTGAATCCCTCGGGCGTTCACAATGCCATAAGAGATGGTTCGCGATGCCAATCTTTTGATGGCATATATATGCACGATAACATACGGTACATAAAGTATGAACGTAAAAGTACAAGATGCGTGATTATGTGATGCAAATGACATGTGTATATGTAACTACATAAAACGACATTTATCAACATAGTGATATCAATGAACATCATCAAAGTATTAACAAAACATCATCATTGTATCAATAAAAATGAATGAATCATCATGGTATCAACAAAAAGCATTATGATATCATCAAGAATAATCATTGTATCAACGAAACAACCTCATGGTATCACCGAGAATAACCATGGTATCAATGAAACAACATCATGATATCACCGAGAATAATCATTGTATCAACGAAACAACATCATGGTATCAACAAAAAAACATCATGGTATCACTGAGAATAATCATGGTATCAACAAAACAACATCATGGTATCACCGAGAATAACCATGGCATCAACGAAATATCATCATGGTGTCATCGATAATAGCCATCGTATCAACGAAACAACATCATGGTATCACCTAGAACAACCATGGAATCAACAAAATATCATCATGGCATCGTTGAGAATAACCATGGTATCAACGAAATATCATCATGGTATCAATGAAAATCACCATGACCAAAGTACTAACAAAACATCATCATGGTACCATCAAAATCATTATGGTATCAACAAGAGATTATCAATAAAACGACGTAAACTATATCTCTAGAAGAACAATTATACGAGAATCAATGAACGAGTATATCATATAGCAAAAGATCATGTAACAACAGTATCTCGATAGAATTTGGACGATCATCAACGGCTCGACTGAATCGGAATGATATGTAACTGGTTTATATTCGTAGTCTGAGAATGATAACCAAGAATCGGTGCAAAATTTAGGGAAACTTTCTTCTGCAAAGTTGTACACCACATCAATTCCGATGGCTCAAGTGAAAAGTTTTGAAAAATCAAAAACAAAAAATGGAAGTTTCTTTTCAAACATGTACGCAGTCTGCCAACGTAACTCAAAATCGGTGCAGAATTTGGAAAAAATTTCGTTCGCAAAGTTGTAGACCACATCGTTTCCGGTGCCCTATGCGTGTTGTTTCTACAAAATTGTTTTCAATTAGGAGAAAAATCAAAAGCAAAAAACAAAGTTTCTTTTCAAGCATGTACACAGTCCGCGGACGATAACTCAAAATCGGTGCAGAACTTGAAAAACTTTCTTCTGCAAAGTTGTAGACCACATAGATGCCGTTGCCTTGCTTGGGTAGTTACTACAAAATCATTTTCAATCAGGATAAATTTTGAAAACAAAAACATCCTGCTCTGATACCATGTTGAGAGAGAGAGAGAGAGAGAGAGAGAGAGAGAGAGAGAGAGAGAGAGAGAGAGAGAGAGAGAGAGCACAGAAATAGAACCACAAAGTGTATTATATAGAGGGGCCTGGGTGGCACATATAGAGAAGCCATATATTGAATAGCTTCACATATAAGCTCAGGGTGAAATCATGTATAGGTGGCCTGGAAAGTAATGTCTCCTAACGTACCACAATTGATGAGACTAAATGTAATTTACTGATGAACGCTCGATTATTGTCCGTCGCTTCTTTCCCGCTACAACCTGTCTGAGCTTTCTTTGTCTCTGAGATCTCTCTTGGAGCTCTATCTAGATCCTCTCTGTCTCTCTCTCACAAAGCTCTTGCCGAGCTTTTTGTATCGCTCTCTCAGCCCCCTCTGTCTCTCTCTCTTTCTCTCTCTAAGCATGGCTCCTCTTGTGTCTGAGCTCGCGCTCATCTCTCTCTCTCAGCACTCTTTCTCTTTCTCACACAAACTCTATCTCTATAGGTTCCTCTTCTACTTGATTATCTTGAGGTATGTAAACACTTATTATGCTTTGTTAGTATCTTGCTAATTAGTGCAAGAAGTGCCATGTTTTAATTAAAATTATAGCGTGTAGTTATGATTTGTATTGTATTTCTTGTAGAGCAATCCTTTGAAAGTACTGCAACAATGGAGCACAGTGAAGAACTGTCTATCAGCTCATCGTCATTGAGTAGAGAAGCTCAACTTCAGCGCAGAAAATTAATGAGGGAATATTGGGCTGCTCTGAAACGAAAGCAACGTAAGGCAACGGTCAACTTTGTGACGGAAAGCAATACGGGGGAGATGGATGAAAGAAAGAAACAAAGGATATGTCAATCTATGGTACAACACTTTGATACATTAACCGTGGGAATGGAGGCAAGTGGTAGGAAGGAAATCTTTGATGAACTTCTTCAACATCCTTGCTTCCTTACTATGCAGAGTAAATCCAAAGAGTTGGAATCAGTTATGCTAAGAAACATCCGCAATACTTTGAATCATGTGAAGGTCCCAAGATCTTTAGACGCGTTTTTTGTGAAGAAATCAGCAATAATGATGTTGGTGAATGGTGGAAGCAAGGAGCAAAACAGTAACATGAGCATACCGCAAGCTGCCAAGCTCATGGGGATCCACAAAAGAAACTTATATTCAGCCAAACATCACTTAATAGTGTCAAGTGAATCCGATGGTTCGTTCCCTGCATCTGCGTGTCATAGAGATGATGCACGGAGAACTCACATCACTGAAATTGTTAAAGACATAGTCTTTCAATTTTGGACGGATGAGACGAGGGTGTCCCCCAACAAGAAATATGTTTGCAGTAAGAGACTAGCTAGATGTTCATATGTAAAGCATCCAATCCACCTTCTTGAGGAGCCTTAGGTAATTGATATATTTTTTAAGCACTTTTTATTGGTGCTACAACTCATATTCCTGCTACAACATTATGTTTCTATACCACTTTTTATTGGTGCTACAACTCATTACTGCCACAATATTATGTTTCTATACTTCTTTTTATTAGTGCTACAGCTTGTTTTGGTGTTTTGCACCACTTTCTAGTGGTGCTGCAACATTAAAAAGTGGTGAAACATTACTATACTAGTCTCTAATTGTATTTGAACCACTTCTAAAATTTGATCAATAGTTCTAAATGTTTTTGAAGCACTTTTACTTGTGTTTCCACACCACTTTTTAGTGTGTTTGAACCAGTCTTTAATGTTTTGCATCAGGTTTTAATGTTTAAGAAATGATTTTTACTAGAAATGCACCAACGCTTCACTATAAACCCTACAACGTGGTGTTCACCCACTAAAAAGTCTTGTTTACCCAATGCTAACCGACGTGTTTTACAAACTCGTAGGGGTGTTACAGGTGCAAATGTTTTTGGTGGTGCAACTCACTTTTTCCAAGTGATGTAGCACCTTTTAGTCATGGTGCAACAGTTATAGTAGTGCCATAGACTTTTTACTGCTGCTGCACGAATGGTGCCCACCACCTTATGATGGTAACCAAAACCATATTAGTGGAGTTTGAACACATTTTGTTAGTAGACACTTACAAGTTCTGTCACACCACAATGAAGCGGTGCACACAACACTTACACGTATAAAAACCACTTCCACGTGGTGTCTGACCGCATTCAAGTGGTGAGAAGCCACTTTCATGTGCTAAGTCACTACATCAGTCCATCACTCCATGCAAGTGGTGAGGCACCACTCCCAAGTGGTGTGACACCACTTTCAAGAAGTGTTTGGCGAACGAAGCAACAAGCGGCCGTTTCCAGAAGGATCATATTTTTTTGAGAAACCATTGTAAAATTCTTTTGTAAAGAAGCATCTCTAAGCCGGGAATTTGTCAAAGGATGTATGATTATTCTTATGGGAGCAATTGTATATTAGAGAGCCAATTCGAAGTTTGGGGGCTTATGGCCGGACAAGCCATTTTGTAAAGACCTAATCTATAAAGGTCATTTTTTGTAAGTTTGAGGATAATCTTTTGAATGGAGAACTGAGAAGACAACGTACGTTTGAGAGCTCCTTCTTGTTCAAACTTGTAATCTTCGACATTGCGGCTACGGTAATCCAAATTCAGAGTTGATTATTGCATTGTGTTCCTCTCATCTTGCTCTTTTATTCAAGTGTAATTATTCAAGATTTGGTGTAGGTTTTCAACTATGAGTTTGAGGCCTTAAATCGCTGTTTTGAGTGTCTATATGCATGTTTTATGTTGTTTTGACCCTAAGAGGGGCTTTAGGGACCCTAAAACGACCCATTAGGATCACCTTTTCGCTGTTTTTGCTGACTTTGGGACAAACGATCGCGATCATTGTACCTCTCCAGAATGCTATGATAGTGATAGGATATGTTCCTGATAATCCCCTATAGCTTCCCTTCAAGTTTCGTGCGATTCCGATATGATTTGGATGGTAAACGGGCGTGATGACTGAAGAACGGTGTAGGAGGACATAGGCAGATTGCTTGGTGGTAATGTGTTTGATTTACTTGTAGAGTTAGTAGTTGCATCTCTTCGAGTTCACTTCATTAGGATTGACACCCTAGTGAGTTTCCATGCCTCATCCGAGTCGCTTCCCCTGTATTGATAAATATGTTGATGCTTGAGAGCTATGCTATGGATGTACGTCGTGGCGACCCACAAACAATGGCGCCATTGCCGGGAGTATATTAGCCTAGAGTACATGGCCATCAATATGTGTCTTGGCGGTGAATCCTGTAGATTCTAGCAGATGCCTCTGTGTCCTTCCAAGAACAGATTCCATAGATGATCATCGCCTTTAGTGTCTTTAAACACGTGGATGCAGGTGACGATCATCTGGGCTATCTTTACTAACATTTGGCACGCCAAATCGGGGACATCCCATAGCAATGTGACCATTGAATTCAGTGTGCTGACCATGTAGGCCACCGTAGGGGGTTGCTCCGCTTTCAAAACCAGGTAATTTAGCTTGTGCGGCCTTGACCCCTTCCATGTGGCAAAGTCTTTCCAAGTGCGTCTTTGAGGGACTGGGAAGAATGTAGGATCTATTTGGATATGTTGAGGAGTGTTGTGATAATTTATTAGATCCTGTGGCCTTTTGTCCAAGCACTTTTGCCTCCACTTGGGGTGGTCATCAACAAGTATCTAAGCTTCTTTCGCTGTTAGTGCAATGCCTTCAATGGCCCATAAATGCATGTACCTCTTTCACCTTTACTGGTCGTGGTAGATCAACAATGACGCTGATCTTCTCCATGTCTGTCGAAATACCGTTTTTGGACACTATATGTCCCAATATTTTTCCCTCTTACCATGAAGACACATTTCTCTGGATTCAAGAAAATCTGATACATTCTGCATTTTTTGAACACCTTGGTCAACTGCTCTATGTGCTCCAATCTTACAAGAGAGTGAACGCACAGGTCATCCATGTAAATTTCTAAGAACTGTCTTGGATATTCTTTAAAAGCATGACCCATCAGCCTCTGAAATGTGGCTGGTGCATTCGTTAAGCCAAAATCCATTACCCAGAATGCAAAAATACCCCATTCAGTTGCGAAAGCCGTTTTGTGCTGATCCTCTAGCTTTATTGCGAGCTGGTTGTAACCCGAAAAGCAATCTAAGAAGCTATAAGCCTCTTTGCCTGCCACCCTTTCTATTACATGATCAGTAATGGGTAGGGGATAGTTGTCCCGAATCGTAGCAACGTTTACTTTCTTGAGATTGACGCACACTCTTAACTTTCCGTTTTTCTTCGGGACCACCACAATCAGTGAAACCCAATCGGTGTGCTCATTTCGTAAATAAACTCTGCTTCCTTAAGTTTATCTATCTCTTCCTTGATCTTTTTTGCAAATATTTCATTGTAAGTATAGGGACGTTGTCTGCTGGGTTTGGCGTCATTCTTAAGGGGTATTGTGTGTTGACAGATACTTGGATCCACACCCTTAAGATCTTTGTATGACCATGCAAACACATCTCTATATTGTTTAAGAGTAGCTACGTACCAAAATCTTTTCCTCTTCTTCAATAAGATTCGTGGAAATATATGCAGGTTTTGGATCTTCTCCTAGCTCCGCTATATCTATTCATTTGGCTTTTTCAGGACCGTCGTACGATGTACCCCCGGTTCCTTCAATTCCCTCATTGGTTGTTGCACTATGATTTTCCTATCTTGCATGGTATACTTCTTATAATGGGACGGTGCATCCATCTAGTCAGAATTCGTGTCCTCATTTGTTTCAAAGTCGGTCGTCCATATGTCTCTGAGGGTTCGCTTGAGCTTATTGTACTCCGTTTTTCTCTCTGTTTTGGTCATTCCAGACCCTGTTTTCCCCTCTTCCTATGACTTAGTTGTTTGCTTTTTGTGTCTTTTCTTCTTGTTGTTTTTCCACGGTTTAGTTTTGATAAACCAGCCAGTGACCTCGTCTTTGACACAATCATTAGCTTTGACAAGCTTTAGATATCCTGTTTTGTCATTGACAAGAGGCATTGGATTATGCTTATTAGCCCTCTATTTTCTCATCCTCTTGGATTTATACCGCTCCTGTTGACTAGGTTTTTGGTTAGGAAACTCGTAAAACCTGTCCTGCCTCGACCTGTATTTCCTATTCGTCTCTGATGCATTTGATCTTTCATCATCAACCTCTATCAGTTGGATTTCATCGTCCAGTGATGGAAGGTCACAGCTTAGTGAATCCGTGAATTCCTCCTCTATTCGATTCCTATCGTCACTAAAGATATCTCATCAATGATTCTTTTACACTCGGTCTCACGTGGAGGTTCTTCTTGTTTCTCGCTCTCCAATCCTGACTCAAGGATGACGCTAGCCATTTGCAACGTTACTAGGTCGTATCCTTCTTCGTCATAAAATTTTGTAGATGTGCACTCGTTAACACATACGTCCAAGGTTGACAATATTTGAGTCCACCCAAATGGCTCAAATAAATGTTGCGGAAAGGGTTCTGGGAAATAAGCCTCGTCTTCTACGGATCTTTCCAAAACGCATTCCTCCTTGATTATCTCTCCACAATCAAATGCTCCACACATCCAAACATGCGCTTTCGTTTGCATCCATGCAGGTATTTCTTTTTCATTTACAGTGGTTGAATTAAATTCTTGCACTGGTGTTTTTGCAACTTCTCTATAGCTGTGATCCTTCATGTTGATTTTCGTTATTAGTTCTTCGTGCCTTAGGTAGATTTGGTCGTAATCCCAATCTTGTATCATTTTGAGTTGACGCATAAATGGTCGTCCCAAAATAATGTCAAAGTTGTTCGTTTTTCTCAAATCCACCACAGCAAAGGTGTGCTCATAGTTAATTCTACACGAAGTTACAACTATTTGGTCCAGGATTCCCAATGGTCTCTCTACATACCCATCTGCGAGTTACAGTTTCATCCTCGTTTTCCTGAGAGCTGGACGGCCCCATTTCTCCCAGATTTGCTTTGTAGCAATCGCGACTCCCACTCCACTGTCTAGGATAACTAAAGTTAAGTGGACGGATGAGTGCAAGAAAGATTTTCAAACATTGAAGCAGAGATTGATTTCCGCTCCAATTTTGAAGGCTCCGGATTGGGAAAAGATATTTCACATCCACGTAGATGCATCAGCGTATGCAATAGGATGCATACTTTCACAACCTGGAGAGAACAACATGGATTTTCCGATAAGTTACTCCAGTAGACAACTGAACAATGCAGAGAAGAATTACACGACAACTGAGAGGGAGGGATTGGGTATGGTCTATGCGGTGAAAAAGTTTAGACACTACTTACTTTCCAATAAATTTGTATTCTTCGTTGATCACCAAGCACTGCTGTACTTAGTAAACAAACCTTGCAGTACGGGGAGAATTGCTCGATGGTTCATCATACTGCTTGAGTTTGACTTCACGGTAGTAGTCAAAAAAGGAACTACACACCAAAGAGCGGATCATTTATCTAGAATGGTGCATGGAGAAAACCCTGTAGAAGTTGATGATGATTTGCCAGATGCATATCTTTTCAACATAGAAATGGTTCCAAGATGGAGTGAGGATGTAGTTCCTTTGCTGACTATCGGGTCATTGAATTTGACAAGAAACATCTACCATTGCAACATCCAGATCATTGGTAATGTTGGCGGGCAGGCTATACAAACACGGATCGGATCAAATCCTTAGGCTTTGTGTTGAATCGAGTGAACGGGAATTGTACCTAAACCAAGCTCATGTACAAACAACGGGGATTCACAATGGACATGCACAGATGTAGCAGAGATTGATGAGAATGGGTGTGTATTGGCCAAAAATGCGACATAGTGTTCATATGCATGTCAAATCTTGCGCTAAATGCACGCTTCAAAAGCCAATAGAGCACGCAACTCTATTCAGATTATATGTAGCACCTCGATGGAGTAACTACATTGTTGAATACCTCACCACCAGAATATTGCCTGAGGGGATGAGTAGATCACGAATCAAAACAATCATGAAAGAGGCAGAAAACTATGTACTGATTGAGGACACTCTTTACAAGAGGGGAAAAGAAAATCAATTGAGAATGTGTGCAACTGAAGAGGAATACATTCCTATCTTAGAGCAAGCACACGGTGGACAAGCTGGTGGACATTTCTGACAAAACGGCCAAGGCAATTCTTATTGCAGACATATGGTGGCCTACGCTATTCATGGACGCTGAAGAGTTTGTGAAATGATGTGACGATTGCCAGAAAACAAAAATTCCTAGAGCACGAGATGATATGCCCTTGAGGCCAATGATGGGGGCATGAGCGTTTGCGAAATGGGGGATAGATTTTGTAGGACCAATAGTGCCTCCGGGATATAAACACACGCTCAATACATTATTGTGGCAACAGATTATCTAACAAAATGGGTGAAAGCCAAAGCGACAACAACCAGAAATGATGCAAAAACGACAGCACAGTTTTTGTATGACAACATTTTCACCAGATATGGCTTACCAATTGAGCTAGTGAGCGATAGAGGAACTCACTTCATCAATGAGGTGATTGAATTCCTATTGGATGAATTCATGGTAATTCACAGGAAATCCACTCCCTATCACCCACAAGCGAACGGCCAAGCAAAAAGTACGAATAAAATTTTGGTCACAATTCTCACCAAACTTGTTGGTGAATCGAGAGCTGGCTGGGATCAAAAGCTGCATTCAGTATTATGGGCATATAGAGAAGCTTACAAAACGTCAATCGAAACGACTCCGTTCAACATGGTTTACGGAATTCAAGCAATTTTGCCACTTGAATTCCTTATTCCCACGCTTTGAGTCGCTAAACAATTAGAATGGACTGTATACCCTGAAACAACATTCCCGAAAACTCAAAAAGCGAGGAAATGGATCCTATGTGATTCATGACATATCATCTAGCGGTGCCATTAAACTTGCGACATTAGAGGGAGAGGAAATGCCTAACTGGATTAGTGGTTGTTGCAGACTAAAGAAATACAACATACCACTCACCACAGAGATGCTTGCCAAAATACACGCTGCGAAGGAGCGCAAAAACAAAGAAAAGGAAACAAAAGCTCAAGCGCAAGAGGAGGCCAAACTCAGGATTTTAAAGCGAAAACAAACCTTACAACAACAAAGACTTCCTCAACTAGCAGATATGGCTCAAATTTCCTTGTCTATAATTCAAACTGATGAGAAATGGGAAACAGGAATCGATGTTCGCATCAATGTGAGACTCCCTCATGGCAGATATCAATGAGCATTGATTGACACAGGAGCAAGAGTCAATGTGGTCAACTTCTCCACTTACAGGATGCTTACAGATGAACCCCTCGTGCAATCCACACGTGATCTACAAGCAGCAAACGGTGCAACAATGTCAACATTGGGGATAGTAAACTTACCAATCAATCTTGATGGAAATAGTTGTCCTCGTCAATTTTTCGTAATCATTAGGAAAAATTTGAACTCAAAAATGGGCCTTGTAAGAATTGTTGATGTGGCATAGCTTTCAAAAAGTGGGGATCGGTAATTTTTTTGCAAATAAGATCCAAACTTGTCGAAGGTTGGATATTTAGAATCTACTCTTCAAATGCTATCTATTGATATATAGCATGCATGTATCGGACATTGCCTTCATGTAGATCTAGAAAAAGGTGATTTTAGATTACCGTAACGGTAACAAAACCTGGCTGATTGAAAAAAAATGGCATAACTTTCATAGAAGTCATTCAAACTTTTCGGACCTTGACTCTTTAGAATCCATTTTTCAAGAACTTTCCAATGATAGGTCATATCATGGGGTTCTAAGAAATATTGAGAGGGGTCTACCGGGTTGCTCTCTTTTGTACAACTTTGATGATGTGGCACTCTTAAAAGGCCCAAAAATGAGTTCAAAATTTTCCTAATGGAAAGACGGAGAAATCAGAGAATCAATATGCTTGGGAGTTCCATGGATGAGAACATACAATGCAGTCACTGAATGGTCAGAACATGCGTTAAGGTACACACACGACTCTAACGTGTACATGACTCCATTCGCCAAAACAGATCACTCGTGGGGGCTGAGCATCGACAAAAAGAAACCGGCTAATTAGCCAAATACACCACCAAAGGTTATTCGGAAAGTATGGATAAAGAAAAGTTTGCTGACACAAATCAAGCAAGATATGGCTACCTAAGGACAAACTCCAGACGGCAGCAACATCATCTCAAAGACCTTTAGAAGCTACTCCAAAGTAGAAATGGAAATCAAAACTGGAGAAAACTACAGATTCGGCGACAGAGCTCGAAAGCAAGCCCAAAACTCAAAACAAGAAGCCTGAACCTCCAAAATGGCACTGGAAACCTGTGAAAACTAAAGCAGAATCTATAAAGATGCAACAAACCGCATACAGATGGGTCCCAAAATTAATTACCATCACAACACCCACAATCAAGAAAAGAGAAATTCGACTGCAAGCTCTTCTGTTCCATAAATAGCTACCCTCACCATCAAAATCCACTGAAAACTACATTCAGTTCCTGCATCTTTCACAACACATTGTTACCCAACGCATTGTCTCGAACATCAGAATAGGGCCACATTACACGACCATACATAGACACAGATTCCAAAACCCATGCACATGCACCCAACCTTTGTCCGGGATGACTCAGACAAGGAAGGGGGTAGTAATTGATGAATCTAGCAACAGTCAAGGCCATTAAGGAGTCCAACGTGTATATATGTACATAATGTGTGTGTTTTTTCATTATTTAGAGTTCTATTTCGAACATATTCGATCAAAACCTGCAATTTTAGCGTTTTTGTATCATCCGATCAGCATAATAATGAGCTGTAATGACAAAATCCGGAGCATTGGGATGCTTCTAGAGAAAATATATGCTTAGGGGTGAGTATAATAATTTTGGCTAATTTTTGCCAGTTAATAAGTATTTTCATTTTATTGTGTTTGATTTTCGTTAATAAAACATCAAAAATTAAAAAATCTCGCTCACAAGTGTCGGAATCAAGTTCTGGAAGCAAACGTCGAAGTATCAAGATAAGGTTCTCAAGCATGGAAGATATGAAGCTAATCTAGAGATGTCGAATCTCAGCCTTAATAATCATGACTACATTTCGCCAAAATCACATCAAATGGTCATACGATGCCGGAACGACCAAGCGGTTCGACCCACAGATGGTATGCAGATTATATCGGGGTCAAAGGTGAGGAAAATCAGCCCTGTGTCACGAAAATCTCGGGAAGATATAGGCCAGATAGGCCAAACTCTAGCTCATTGTTCATTTTCACCTTTTGAGAGAGAAGGAGAGAGCTTTTTGACCTAGAGCTGCCACGGTTCTACCCGGTACGGACGGTCGGAGCCAGCATTTCACACCAGATTTCACAGGTATGTTCCTTATCAAGTAAAGATCAAGTCTATTACACATGCAAGCGCGAATCTTTGCACAAATGGGCGAAGGGATCAAAACAAAGTCGGATCGGGTCAAAGAGGTCAAGGGCCCTTAGAGGCATCCAAGCAAAAAAAATTTCAGGAACAGAACACATCAATGTGCTCCCCACAAGGTCAGGAATAAATCCATATGGTCAAATCACAAATTGGTGGTGATACACCGATCACAATCGGTGTACCTCACTGACAAAAGCTGGGACAGAACATGCAAAAGACCTCCCCTCAGCCTCGCCTACAATCTGTTGGTGTCAAAATCAATTTTGGCCTCCATGGTACGATCGCGATCAGTGCCCCGAGATGCAGGTTTTGCAATTTTTGATTTGGCCCAGGCTTGGAACTTGATTAAAAGTACGCACTCTTGAATTTTCAAGGAAAATGCACAAATTTTGCTCATGGAATGGGCCTAATTTGTCAAACACAACAGAAAAGGGAAAATTTGACTTACAACTACCAAAATCCGGTTGAAAATAATGATGGATGGTCTGAAAGGTACACTTGTCCGACTAAGGGTCAGAACAGTTGTAGAAAACCTCGAATGGATCTCACGATCTCCTATACGTATAGATATAGTCATTTCAGTCTCGAATGATCACACTAAGATGGAATTGGAGCCGAGCCAATGCCAAAAACCAAAAGTCACTTAAGGATGTTCAAGCATCACATGGATATCCAAGAAATGCCTGAAAAATGCACAAATCTAGAAAACCTCCTAAGACAGGGTATAAAGTGTCTGATAAGGTCAAAATCAGACAATGGAGTAGGCTGATGGTAGCAGAACCTCATGGAAGCAGTGGGAGCTCTAAAACTAACCTCAGCTAACTCCAGGATCCAACCAAAGTTCATCAAGAAAACCCAATATGGTTAGCCTTAGTAAAATATGGTCAGACAGTGAAGAATTACTCTAATTTGTTCATTTTAAGTCCAAACTTGGAAATAAATCATTAGTGGGCTAGGCAGGCATAGGGGTTCATGACCATCTAGTTTTCACCCAAAAAATGCCCAGAACACCGATCGCGATCGGTGTACCTCAGCTTCAAATTTTGACAAAAACCTATCAGATCCCTTGCATACATCTTGTTCAAGTCACCAACCAAGTTTCAAGCCATTTTGGACATAAAAAACTCATGAAAAGTCAGAGTCTAGTCCAAAACCCCCTTGTAACCCAGAAATGGGACCTATAAACTCAAAAGTGGTTCAAATGACACACAGAGTGGACCAAAATGACCCTCCAACTATCAGCAACACACTCATGTGATCAAATCTAATTTTGGCCTCTATACTACGATCGCAATTGGTGTACCTCAGCTCCAGAATTAGCTCAGATTTTAATCAATCATAGCTCTAGTCTTCCTAGTCCCACTGGTGAAATGTGGACAAGAATGGATGAAATTTGTTCAAGTTATGATCAATTTTAACATTTGAACTGTTTTTTACTAAAATTCTAAATGCGATTGATTGCGAAGGCAAAATCTTGACAGCTTGTGATTCTCCTGACACAGAATGCCTCGCCAAAAGAAAGAAAGGCAGTGGACAGCAGCACCATATGAAGTGGAGGAGCTCGCTACAAATGAAAAAGCTCACATCTCGGATGAAATACTTGCTCAAATCCCTGCCAACATATTCATCTCAAAGTTTAAGGATGCTGATGGTGACTTGGTAAAGACAACTATCATGCCACGAGAGATATGGAACCTCCACCTAAGGCCGGAGGTGATAGAGGTAGTGCGAGCAGTACACTTGGATCAATTTTTCAGATTACACCCATGGGGAATAGATTACATGTGTTATAGAATTGACATTTTATTATTTATTGCAGCTGACAGGTGGAAAAGACTTTACCAAGCTAGGCTACTGCAAAAGGATATTATATTTATGTATATTTGATTATTCAAGTGCTCTTTATGAGCTTTGGCCATTTATGACCGGCCGGCCAGTTTGTACTCACTTTGATCATTCAAGAATCTATAAATTAAATATGTGCAAGAGGGAAATGGTCACTCTTGCACGGGGAGAGATTGTACCCAGTGCTTGTGTCTTGTTCTCTCCTCTCCTCTCTCTTCTCTCTTGCCGTGTCAGGCGTAGCACTCCGCTCTAGGAGGTGCGCCTGCACGTGCTCTCTCGCTCTATCTCCCTCTCTGTCTCTTTCTGCTCGTGTGCAGCTTGATTATGTGCAAGGATGGTTTCCGGGTATGCCGATTAGCTTGTTTTATGATGTTTATTATGTTATTTTGAGTATTTCACAGGGCAGCCACGCACCCTCTGTAGCAGTGGTATCAGAGCATAGGCTACGCTCCCGGATAATGGATTTAGATAAACATCAGCTAAGTATTTTGTTCTCTCATGCTTGTTAGTGTTGTTAGTTGCTTCAACCTGCAGTAATTAGTGTTGATTGTATAATACAACTAGTCATCATTGAAATTAAAGAGAATTTCTTCTTTATTGTTATGATATAGTAATCACTAGTGTAAGTATGATAATTAAACGTCATAATTGAACATATTAAACTGTATGAAAATACTCAATAATAAGAAAGGATTAGCACACGGCCTTAGATAGGATATTATGAAAGATTAAGTAGTAGAGAGGGGATTAAAAAGGATTAATGAAGGAATTATGATTGTTAATATCGTTAACACTTGCTAATATGATGCAAGTGTTCGAATTCAAGTACGGAAAGAAAGAGATTAGAGATCGAAAGTTGCCCACGTGAAAGATCAAATAAATTAGAGATAGAATTTTGGGTGCTCATGATCATATTGTTGATGAGATTAAGGCAGAAACAGGCATGCGATTAGCCGATGTCCTGCAGGGCTCTTGCAAGATTAAGGCGAGTTCAGTAGACGATTTGTATCATAATCATGCAATAATAGCGAGCTCGGGAATGCGATTTGTTCCTCAAGAGAAGGAATGAGTCCCTAACTCATGCAGTGGGGCAGACGATCAGGCGAATCGCCGCAGTACGATCAGCAAAGTGACTGCAAGGTCCTATTCAATGCCAGCGCCTTGCGAAGAATATGCAGCAGCTGCGCCAGCTATAGGCCTCCATACTAATGGCGCAAAGAGGTTTGGATACATTGGGGATGTCATGCTACAGACGGTGCAGACATTATGGCAGCACAACCTCTCGATGCCCATGCATGCGGTCCCATTTTTCTATCGCAGCCACCCAATCTCTCCTTTTTTTTTCTCTCTCTCTTTTTCCCCACCCCTTGTGCGGCCGTGGTTTGCCAACCACACACACACACACACACACACACACACACATAGTGTGCTTTCCCTCTTGCATGGCGGCACCAACTACTGCAGCCAACTCCACGAAATAGCCACCAGTTCTCTCTCTCTCTCTCTCTCTCTCTCTCTCTCTCTCTCTCTCTCTCTCTCTCTCTCTCTCTCTCCTCTCTCTCTCTCTCTCTCTCTCTCTCTCTCTCTCCCTCTCTCTCTCTCTCTCTCTCTCTCTCTCTCTCTCTCTCTCTCTCTCTCTCTCTCTCTCTCTCTCTCTCTCTCTCTCTCTCTCCGTTTCCAGCTGCCCCCCCTTCTTGATGCCATGCAGCCAACTAATCACCCCAACCACTCAAACCACAACTGCCACGAGTCAGTGTCGCTCTCCCTCTCGTTGTCATGCAACCGTTCACCATTTTCTCTCTCTCCCACTCTCTTAGTTCAGTACGAAGCCATCATCCCTCTCTCTCTCCAGCTCGTAACCTGCAGCAGCCCGTCAGCTCTCTCTCTCGTGCTATGACGTACCCAACCGATCACCAGCATGCATGCTTGACGCAACCCTCCATCAACTCTCTCACCCTCTTTCTCTCTTTCTCTCTCTCTCTCTCTCTCTCTCTCTCTCTCTCTCTCTCTCTCTCTCTCTCTCTCTCTCTCTCTCTCTCTCTCTCTCTCTCTCTCTCTCTCTCTCTCTCTCTCACTTATCCCCACACGCACGTAGAGGAAAGAGGAGTCTCAGCTTTGGATTTTCCTACGAGCGCATTCCTTTCCTTTTGTAGTGCAGGGTAGATAGTGCATGTCTGTGTGACTGGAGGTTCTGGATTTTTAGCTTCTTGGTTGATCAAGCTTCTGTTCGAGCGTGGCTATCACGTCCGGGCTTCTGTGCGTGATCCTGACGACTTCACAAAGACAGCACACTTATTCAGTCTACCACACGGAAGAGAGAGGCTGGAACTTTTCAAAGCAGATCTTCTGGATGAAGGGTGTTTTGACACCATTGTGGAGAATTGTGAGGGGGTCTCTCTTCCCTCCCCCACTACGATTCTTTGTAACAACCGACACAGATGAAGCATACAATAGCCTTTCAGACATCACCAGGTTGTCAAGCATATTCGGACATCGACAACGCTCCTCAGTGACCAACTTCTTGTGATAAACGTCGCCTGCCAACCATCCCGGGCATTGAGATGATCATGATGATGACGATTTTAGTGTGATGTTTTCAGGTTTTTTCTTTTTTCATTTAAGTTTTTCACTTTACTTCATTTTTTTTTAGTACCCAAACATTGGTTTAGATCCACAAGGATTGTATCAGCTTGGACTCAGAGGAAATTTTGGCATTCTGAAGCCTATTAATATAACATTTCATTTAATTTCTTTCTCTATCTCTCTCTCCACATTGATGATGCATAACCAATTACCCTCTCTCTTAACTACACGCCCACAAGCTTTGTACAAGACCCAATATACTCGTGTAGGTTTACGATCAATACAATTTGACCATTGAAAAGCCTTCTTGTCAATCATGTGTATCTGTTGCTAATGAAAGGTAGGCAAAATCTCTGGTAGATTGCCCCCATAAGCCAAGAAATCATGTTTCATTTGGTATCACTTTGCAGATTACAATGAGACTTATCATGTCTCGTCTCGAGGGATACTCGACTTGTTATTCGGCTATCCGTGCTCACCGAGATCTAACAAAAATAATTATAAATAAATCTTATTAGTATGTCGCTGTTGTGATTTTGTTTTGGCTTTGCATACTCTCAAGCTGTAATATTCAAGATTTCCTAGTGAAAGTAGTCACAAATTGAACACCATTTTCTAGTCCTTGGTAAATTCTAATTGTTTGTGCTAGTGAGTCTATGGTATATCACAACATATTTGCTGACCTTCAACAAAATAAAAATTACTTGCAATGAAATAACGATCAAATATGACCATGGTAAGGCTTTACTAAAGCTTTTAAACGTAAAGTTATTATCTTTGATGGGCACAAATACTCATTTTCTATTACATTTTGTTACAAATGATAGTCCAAAACTTCTTATCATTGTTATATTTCTAAATTTCAATGGATTGCTTTGAGAGAGCTTGCCAAAGTATACACAATTGTCATTATTTATTTCACGATTCAAAAGCTACAAGTAGTGACACTGCTAACTTTTCAACCTCAATCCTTGCCTAGTACCATAGACCACCCTCTCGAGCAAGATAAGTCCGTTCCTACTTTTATATGTCAAGGTCTACATTTGTATAGAAAGAACCAAGACTCGTGGACTTAGAAGGTACTATCTAACCTAACCTCTTAATAAGCACTTCATTTGTTCAGTATGCTAACTTTCTTGTCTACAACTGCCTAAGCACAAGTTGCTCTCCAATAACTTGCACGTCGTTCTTGTATTTTTTTGGTTAGTAACACTAGTTGACCTATGCTATTTCATTAGAACTGCAAAAATTTCCTTTCCATTCAGTTGCCTCATATTTGTCTTAATTGTCTACTAGTCCCTTCTATAGTTATCATTGCAAGTTAATGATCAATTATTAACCTCACGCTAACACAATTTGAAAGTTTTAGCTATACTTTGATGTAAGTTTGCTAGTTGCAACACTTGTACCTCTCTCCATGCGCCAACAATGGTATATATATTTTCAAATACAGTATACCCTCCTGGGATTTTCATTGAGATAATTTAGCTATGCAGCTACTCATGTGAGCTAAGGTACTCTGGGATAGTAAACAACAGTTTGTATGTACCCTCCTACTCAAACACGCTCCACATTGATGTTACACCTGTCATAAATGTTATATTTTTATGTCTCGCCTAGTCCATTGGTCACAGACACACAGATTCGCCGGTTTAGGCAGTGTGTAGATAATCATCTTTGTGCAGATTCGCCGATTTAGGCAGCACATTGATAAATTACAGATTCATGATTTTTTAAACAATATCAAATGCAGATTCGCCGATTTAGGCAGCATGTCTTATTGGTGTAGATTTGCCGATTTAGGCAATACCAATCACAAAATCATGCTGCAGTGGCTGGCCACCACTATAACTGGTATGATTTTGTTACCCGGGTACATAATGAAAGTTATTTGGATTTGGACTTATATTGTGACATTGGAATTGGATTGGAATTTCGTATGTGATGATCATTTTGTCACGGCAGTGTTTATGTGATGGGACTTAACATTTATGAGATTGGCGATGAGTGTGACCAACGATATCCTGATTCATGAGGGTATGACATATACTACTTATTCTAGTGGTATGGGACACTATAATAGGTAGTATGTGGATGACGGCAGGCATAATCAATGTGTCTAATTTTATGGATTTTTCTTTTACTATTTGATACAGATTTCTAATCATTGTTTTTCACAAGTATTGTTTGCAGATTTTCATCTTCGCTACTGAGGACAGTTGCTTTCCAACGGAGAGGTATGTTATAGAATTGACATTTTATTATTTATTGCATCTTACAGGTGGAAAAGACTTTACCAAGCTAGGCTACTGCAAAAGGATATTATATTTATGTATATTTGATTATTCAAGTGCTCTTTATGAGCTTTGGCCATTTATGACCGGCCGGCCAGTTTGTACTCACTTTGACCATTCAAGAATCTATAAATTAAATACATGCAAGAGGGAAATAGTCACTCTTGCACGGGGGGAGATTGTACCCAGTGCTTGTGTCTTGTTCTCTCCTCTCCTCTCTCTTCTCTCTTGCCGTGTCAAGCGTAGCACTCCGCTCTAGGAGGTGCGCCTACACGTGCTCTCTCGCTCTATCTCCCTCTCTGTCTCATTAGGCAAAATATGAACTCTCCTTGGGCCTTTTTGATTAGTGAAGGCTTAAGGGAGAACCAATGAGAAGGCTCTCGGGATATCACCTAGAGGGGGAGGAATGGTAGGGGTAAGGCCTAATTGTCTCCCTCTTCAATGCTTGGTTCTTAGAGAGAGGTGGGAGGTCGGCTGGGGGGGGGGGGGGGGTAAATAGGAGGAGAGAGGTGTCATAAAAGAGGGAGGGACCCCCCAAAAAAAAAACGCACGTGCTTAAAAACCCAAAAAATTGAAAATTTTTTAAAAGTTCCAAAGTTGACCCATTTGCCTCCAAAACTGCCCCAAAACATAAACTAACTTAAAAAAGTCAAAATTTCTCCCCAAAATCCACTTTTCTCTCTCTCCCTCATTACTTTTCTCTCGCACACTCTCCCTCTTCTCCCTCCTCCCATTCTCTCTCTACAGTCAAGGCAGCCATAGCCAAAAGCTTTCCACCACTCTCTTCCTCTCTCTCCATAGCTCCCCCTTCTCTCACACCTCCATCAACCCTCTACAGTCCCACACTCCATAGCCCACAACTCCACTATCCTCTCTACCTCTCACTCCTCTCTTTCTCTATCTCCACTGTCAAAGCCACCATAGCCACCATAGGCAGCTCACCTCACCCTCCCCTCAGCTCCTCATTCTCTCTCCACAGTACTCAACTCTTTCAAATCCCTTCCTAAGCCCAACTTCCCAAGCATGTCCACGCATAGACGGCCCAAATCAGAGATAGAGGAGATTGTGTTGCACAACACAAAATACTCAAAGGGGGTATGGATCCCACAAGTGTTCAAGAAGGGTGCATGGATCTACATGCAACCGTCACGTGCTGGACCTCATCGCGTACGGTGTCGAGGCGTATTGTAACGTCATTGGAAGGGCCGGCTATTGACATTCAAAGAAACAAAGTCCAGAATGGTGGCCATCGTGCAACACGTCTACAGTGCAGCTGAGCTCCACCTCAAGAGAGCTTCTACTCAATTTGCACCTCATTGTAAGTTTTCATGGTTTAGCTATCCCATGCATATGTCATGTTTACGTTTATGTGATCATTATGTTTAACTAAGGACATTTGTAAAGATGTTTTTCCATCTAGCTTAGTTGAGGAGCAGCCGCTTGAGTGCCTCTCAGGCACGTTCATGGTTGTGCATGCTCACATTGGGGAGATTATGTTTCCTAATGTTTCATCGAAAAAACTTATCGAGCAGCGAATATTCATGTACTCCCACAAGTACGTGGTGCCGAAGTCAAGCCAAAGCTATGGTAGGTTAGAAGCCGTGGAGACACCCTCATTGCGGAGTTCAGAATGGCCAACTCCAGACCATTGGGCTTTGCTTTCTTTCAAGCGCAAGGTGCTGCAAGATTTCCAAGGGTCCCTAAAGTTTGGTAAGGCAACCAGATCGGTGGGTCTCAGTTGGCATTGTCCCATTCAGTTGTTTGTGCATGCATTCCGCTCTCTACCGATTGTAGAAACACCAACAATGTTTGTTTGCAAAGAAGTTGACATAGATGCAATGGACACCATTCTAGGTGTCAATTGGGGCTATGTTGACGGTTTGTATGATGGTGACCGTTATAAGTGCAATGTGTCCCCCACACAGCTTTGCCTTTGGTATTTGAAAGCAAGGTGCACCTTGTATGCACGGTTTAGCTATGAGAGGTGGATGCACAAACGTGGCAAATGGATACCCTTGCGGCTAACAGCCGAAGAGATTCAATCCTTTGAAATTCGTGTCCGCATGCCCAATAACGAGGTGGAGGTGTTTGTAGTGAATCCGCATTGAACTCTTGCCAATCTTCGGGAACACTTTGTCATAATGGGATTCGAGGATGTCGGTAATGCAAGTTTCAAACTAGAACAACGCAAGGCCTGCTTTGTGCTTCCTTAGCTACCTTTTCTTATTTTCTGTGGGTTTTTTTCTTTTGATTGCTTATTTTTGGTTGTATAGATTGGAAGGCGGATGGAGGCCACTATGCTTGTTTACAAAGATTAGGCTACAGACGAAATCATCTTGTCTAAGTGAATTGGCTTGTAACTTTAATCGTTTATATATTGGATATTTTATTAAAGATTTTGAAAAGTTTTAAGGTGTTGTACTTGATTTTGTACTTGAGTTTTAAGGTGGTGTAAATTTATTTTTTAAATCCATATTTTTTATTTTTTTCGAGATAGAATATGTCTATGTAAGGAGGACCACCTCCTCATTTCACCATTTTCATCCCAGCATTGCAGAGAGACCTAGCATACCCAATCACGCAAAGAGAAGACATGGCTGCTACTATTGCTTTAGATGCATTCCTTACTGAGGTTGGGCATGCAAATCGCCCTGAGCTTCAAGCATTTTTCACAACCCAACCCGATTTGGAAACCACCTTGACCCTCCACTCTCAATCTCTTGAGCACATTACTTCATACATTTCCACGTGCATGGGGAGATTCATTGTTGAGTTACCAAACCGACCAGGGCAATGGGTCCGTGAAGGCCTTCTCCACCACATCTACCAAGGGGACAGGCCATTTCATCAGCGGCTTGCATGCTTTGCCACCATAGCACAACCCGCCGGACAATATGTGCGGCTTGAAGCTGATGATGTGCGAGCAATGCGTAAGGGAAGGATTGGAAACACTTTTTTCTCTGTTCAGGCCATAATGATCTTCCTCCTTCACGAGTGCCCAGCAGGCCCTGACGTAGTGCTACCTCACTTGTAGATCGGCGGGGTATTGGCTGATGTGAAGGACCCCAAGACCGCGGCCATTGACTCATCCGCAGAGGAGAGGACGCTTGCCTTGACCTACCCTGTAGGGATTCAAGGCCTCTTGGAGGCCTCTCCATCAGTCGGTTCATCCTCTAGACCGCCAGAAGGAACCACCACTCGGGATGCCATCCCTGAGGTAGAGATTACCCGCTTCTCCTCCATTGTGGTGGGTGGGGAGGAGTTTGTGTTTATGCACGATCTGGAGAAATCCTTTGAGCTTCGCATGGATGAGTGTTTCGCCATCCTCGATGCCCATGGAAAGCTTGAGCTTGATACCACCACCTCCCATGACGATGATCTCCTACTGCCCATGGGGAATACTTTGGCGGACACAGTGGCGATCGCACAAGCCGAGGTGGCAGCGGCCGAGCAGGCCAAGGTCTCTGAGGAGGATTTTGTGGCCGTGCAAGCCATGTGTTTGGCTAAACGCGCAAGAGTGGATTCACCACCACCTGCTGCAACACCTGTTTTGCTTGATCCAAAGGGGAAGTCAAGCGTGGATCTTTACTTGCACCCGGATGTCGATGAGGAGGATTGTAGACAAGAGGTATAGATGCTCACTTACATTTGATTGTTACAAATGATTTTGTTAATGTTATATCATAATTCTGTGCCATATCTCAGAAAACCTATGTTTTGCAGGATGTTCTGGAGGTTGACGCCTGGGCGCAACGGTCAGGGGGGAGGAGGACGTCATTCGGACCTCAAGCGGCACTTGCTCACTACCTCGGCACACTTCCCACTGGTGTCGTGGTGTTTGTCCATGCCGACTACTCTCCCAATGGTCGCTACAACATTTTTGCTCTCCGTTCACTCTCCAAGGCATTGTGTTTAACAACACTTGCCAAACGGCCAACCTTGTAGTGCTTGTAAAGAAAGATTTGCAATATCCACTTTCGGTGTAAACTGTCGCGGGCGCCTTATTGCCCATGTCAGCATGAACCAAGCTGTAGGGGTTAATGACACCCAAGAAATCACAACCACTTTACTTAACAAGGAGCCACCCCAAAAGGCCAAGCGCCAGAAAATTGTAATTAGAAAGATCCTAAAGCAAAAGCTAGATATCATGTAAAGCATTGAGTTCTTTAATGAAACTACTTTTTGCTGTCTATAACTCTCTTTCTTGCAAGGTTTTGAATTTCTTATATGTTGGGCTTCCATTGTGTATGAGAAGCACCATAATTTTTGCTATAACTACTAAAGGGTTTGGCAGGCATTAAAATTTAAAAAATGTATACTTTGTTATTTCTAGGCTTCCAAAGTTATGTATGTGCCTAGTAAAGGGCTTGGAAGTGCCTAAACAATGCTGCCACAAGGGCGCACATTAGGGCTTTCCATCAACAGATGAAGTGTGCAAATGCGCGCCCTTGTGGCAGATGAATTTGGACACATCTAAGAGCATACCCAAGTACAAAACAGAGTTTCAAGGCATTAATACCCAGTTGCAAAAGAGAAACACATGGATACCCAGGTCACCTTAAGCCCATCTTGCCCCAGATACCTAAAGATGTATTAAAAAACCACAAAACTGTGGCAATATCTAAACCCTTCTTGGAGAATAGGAGCATATCCAGTTACAAAACAGAGTGAGAAGACAATAATACCCAGCTGCAAAACAGGAAGACATGGATACCCAGGTAACCTTAAGCCCATCTTGCCCCAGATACCTAAAGTTGTATTAACAAACCACAAGAGTAAACTTTGTGGCAATATCTAAGCCCTTTCTGGAGTTTAGGACTGACATGCACTAAGGGGGGATGAATTTCAGCAGCATCTATGCTAATTGAAGCATTGCAGCAAACAAAACATACTTATTGCTTGTCAAAATTGTCTAGAAACCACTGGAGAGTGTCAGCAAAGCACTAGGAGAGGCTGGCACAAGGGCGCGCATTATGTCCATCCATAGGCCTCTGGAAGCCCCAAATGCGCGCCCTTGTGGCAGCCAACTTGGGGGCATTCCAAGCCATTTTGAACACTTTGTAGATGTTTTTGCTATGCAATAGTGAGTCACATAGCATGGATACATCAGGAAGTGCATGCCCCACTTAGCCAAGGTGCTAAACGTAGGCAATTTTTCACAATAACAAGCTAATCGCTACATACATACAATAGAAGGTAGACAAAACTTGAACCACTGCTACATTGCATGGTGCAGAATTAAAACAATACATTGCGCACTGGGGTATACAATAAAAGACGCTTATATTCAAATTCTTCCCAATACAATGCACAGAGTGGGATATAGAATCAAAAGACGCTTGTATTCAAATTCTTCCCAATCTTGGAGTTCCGTAAATACAAAAAGGTTGATGCCTAATTACAAGCTACTCCTCATGGCGCAAATGGCGAGCAAGCTGCATATCCTTGGGCATAATGGTTACACGCTTTGCATGGATGGCACAGAGGTTAGAATCCTCGAATATGCCAGTTAAATATTGCTCTGCTGCCTCTTGGACTGCCTCTATGGCCACGGCGCCCATCTGAAATTGAGTGTTGTACAATTGCAAAACCTCCCTGCATAGCCTTGCAAAAGGAGCCCTCCGAATCAAGATCTCGGTGCTCTTTTGATAGTGTCGAATCTCTGCAAAAGCACGGCTGCACTTTCGTACCTTCTGAGGTCGACGTGGAGGTGCATTTTTGGCACGAGTCGGGGCAGCTTGCTTCCTCTTCTTGTAGACAATGCTCTTTCTCTTTTTTTTCTGCACAGGCACTTCCAACACCTCATAATCGGATTCCACCCACTCTCCATCTGATTCGTGCTCTTCACTATCGACCGGATGTGATGGTGTAGGTCCACTCTCTTTAGGAAGTGTCTTACCCCCAATAGACATGTGAGCCTGATAAGTTTGTATTTGGACGCCAACCCATGGGGAATCTTCATCCGTTTGTGTCTCTTCGGAGCCTTCTCACGGCTGCTTTTGGCTGTTTGTTTCTTTGCCCTGGTCGCTCTCATCCTCCGTGTTGCCATCAAAATCGTTGGAGTCTGATGAATAGACAACAAGACGATGCTTCTGTCTCTCTTTTGCTGCTGTAGAGGACTGGCCATGCTGATTTGAAGCTCCAGCTTCTTCTGTGTGGACTTCACCTTGAGCTTGTGAAGTTCCAGCTTCTGTTGTTGTACCTTTGAGTCGTTGGCCATCCGGCCCCTCTGGATATGCAATCCTAGCCGTTTGTTTTGTTCGTGCCATGGTTGCACCTAGTAGAGAAGATGACAAAATGAGCCCCTTCAACCTTTAAATAAGTTTTTTTGAGATTTGGGCCCTTTCACACTATGCGGCCAATTGAGTGAAACTCAAATAAATCAATTGAATTGAACAACTAAACCAGGATCATGCGGACGGCTGACGCGACGCCCAAATGCTGCCTTTTTTATATTTAGTTGCACGCCAAGCTTCGTGGCCGAGGGAGGCTCGCGAGCGTTTCCACTTCTCGGATGCTACAGTACGGGAAGCGTTGCGTAACTGCTTTGCTAACATCGATTCTCTTGCTTTCTCAATAGTACGAGTTCTCCCAAAGGTGTGCCTAAAAAACCAATTAAACATCTCTTGGAGGTAGTTGGAGTGTGAACTACCACCACCATGCCGAGTATTCTTGAAGTAGACTCCTTTTGCTCGATAGTGGGACTTCTCCATGCCTTGTGTACTCCATATATCAAGCGAACCATAGCGGTCCATGAAGTATGCACCATGCGCATAGAGAATGTGCTAAAACAACCAAAAAGGAGATAAGCAAATAGAAAAGCTACATTTTCAAACATTGCATATGTATTAAGTCCGTTAAAACAAACCATGTAGTGTGTAATCTTGCTTTCAGACCATCCGTCCTTAGCGGCCTTTGTGAATTCATAAAGCACCTTCTTGAACTCCTCTCGCTGCTCAACGGTGGTGCTTGAAAGATTCATCAATTGCACAACCTTTTGAAAGGATGACCATACTAGCTTGTGTTGGTTAGCAACCTCCACATTGGGATCTTTGTCCGTCATGCATGAACACAAATCTTTCCACAACTCCCACTGCTTCTCACTTGCTAGATCGACACTTGCCTTGGATACCTGCATTGGAGACTTTGACATCTTCTTGAAAAATCGACGTGCTTTGGCTCCATTCATGGAAACCTTCTGTGCCACCTCATATGTCTTCTCCCTACAAGTCTCTGCTACAATGTTCACCCTTGATCGGTGACATCCAATCTCCTTAAGGAGCGTCTCCACCCCCTGCAAGGAGTCTTTTGACCGTTGAAGGGGCTTCATTGTGAAAGCATAATCAATGTGATGCTTAAAGATCCTATCAAATATTCGCATAAACGCATGCAATGTGCAAAAGTGAACATTGTTGAGGGAGAAGGGAATTATGGGGTTCCACCCAGGATCTTTGCTATCCCTATTGGGCACCTGCAGCATATCACATGAAATAACCGAACTTTTCCACTCCCTATTTATATGGTCATCATTATCATCGTCCTGACCTTGCACTTGAGTTGCTCGACTTGTCTTGTGCCCTTTCGTACAGAATGGACAGGGAAGTAAAGAATTTGCACCTTGTTTGCATCCAAGCATGCACTTTATGGTCTTTAGATCACCACCTAAATGCCATTCAACATCAAACTCCCCACGTCCTAGAACCATGAGCTTCTCAGCGTTTATTTGAGCTTTAATGACCTCTGTGACCCATGGGATTCTACTGAAAATCCATGCAAGGAATTCATGTGTCTCTTTCGGAACTTCAATTGCACCAAGCCACCATATATCCTTCTCTGATTGCACACTAAAAGAGGGCTTTGTCGCTTCACTCAAACTACAAGATTGCTTGGCATAAGCTAGGGCTTCATTCATAAGCGTGATGCTCATTCTCTCCAACTTTCTCCCTTTAACAATTACACACTCATCCAACTTCAGCACGAATACAAGCTTGCCTTCAAGAACTGCCAACAACATAAAGCCTCAGAATGCATGTTATGACACATCATAGAGCATGTAGGCAACTCTAAACTAACCTGCATCACTCAAATTGTAGAAAACAGTCATGGTCAGCTACAATCGTATCAAGTCCACAAAGATATTGTTGAATTTTGTGTAAACAAACCCTTCGGTCCGCAACACACTGTTAGAAACAGCACCGCTTCCTTTCCCGCGGCCCTTCCTTCCTTGTGATTTGCTACGGAGCGGCTGAAGAGGCATCGTGTCTTCAATATACAAGTAGTCCCCTAATCGGTGAACAACATCTTCATTTGACACCTTCTTGGCAATCTGCACTCTGTGAGGAAGTGGGAATAGGTTTTCCGTGACTCCTGGACTTCTTAATGCATCTTTTAACACTTGATGTATTGCTTGATAGCCCTTGGTACTAATCCTAACAGCATCACAAATATCCTGAACATCTAGATCAGTGACAATATTAGAAAAATCTCTAAGAACTCTCTTAGTGATTGCGTCTTTCAAGTGTTTTGCCTCTGGAGCATCAAGCATCCCAATAAAATCCTCTTTGTTGAAACAAGAACGAAGTAAAGTAGCCCTAGCTGACGCATTCTCGCCGCCGCACGTTTCTTGGACGAAGTTCCTATTGCCCAAAACAACAATGATGAGCCGTATTAAACTTAAACAACATGAGGGATAGAACATGTTACCTCATAGCTGTCACCCTTCCTTTTCTTGCACCTCCACGTGGTGCAAGAGTCTGAATTTCGGACAACTCTCGTTTCCTCACCCTACCTCCCATGGCAATACTCTTCATGTGTGAAAGAGTATCCTCAAGCTTTTTAATTACATTTTCCTTGTTTGTGATGGTGCTCTTTGCCTCCTCAAGCGCACTAGTAGTTGTTTGCATCTGAGCTTGAAGATTGTGGAAACTCCCATTGAGCAACTGCCAATGACGCAAGTAGATCTCGGACCGCGCAATCTCGTGTTTGTTGAGTCTCTTGCAGTAGCCCAACAAACCTTTCTCTCCATTTACAACGTATTGCAACAGTGATGGAATGTTTGTAAAAGACGGATGAACATTGAGAGAAGGATCCTTTGGATACAAGCATCCGTCTGTCCAGAGATCCACATTCTTCTCCCCTTGAGCGCGGCGTTCGTTAGCTGAAGGTAATGTACCCAAGCATGTTTTCTTTGTCGGAACATACTCTTGAGGTAGGCGTAGGAAAATCCCTGGAGACCTACCGCGTGAAGAGCTTGCTGGGACATTGGTCACGTCGTCAAGAGGCATTGTAGGATGGAGAGATGGAGCTTGAAGGATGGAGAGAGAGCTTGTAGGATGGAGAGATGGAGCTTGAAGGATGGAGAGATGGATCTTGAAGGATGGAGAGATAGAGCTTGTAGGATGGAGAGATGGAGCTTGAAGGATGGAGAGATGGGTGCGTAGGTGCAGCAGCAGGTGCAGGTGCAAGGGGGATGGGTGTAGGAGAGGAGCTTAGATTAGGAGAGAGAGTTTTCAATTTTGGGGGGAATTTTCTAAAAGTTTGGAGGGAGTCAAAAAATGTTGAATTTTGAGTAATTTAACTTAAAAAACTTTTTTTATTATGTGTATATGTTGGGGGTACGTTTTAGGGGGGAATAGAGGGTTTTTTTAAGTTTTTGAAAAAAGTCATTTTTTTGACCTCTTTGACCCACGGATTTGCTTAGGTGGCATGGGAGAGTTAAGAGGCCACTTACAAGTTGGCCAAAAAGGTAGAGAGAGAAGACCCCCTACCCCCCTACTTTTCAAATGGTTTACCCCCCCTTTCCCTACTTTTTAAATGGTTACCCCTCCCCCCCCCCTTCCCCCTACCTTTTTAGGGGTCAAAGGTGGAGGAGACCCTACCAAAATAGTGCCATTCGAAGCCTTTGTCCCCCTTAATCTTGGCAGGCTTCCTTTAAATTAGGGATTCTTACAAGGCCCATGGAGAGTCCATTCTTTTCCTAATGTCTTTCTGCTCGTGTGCAACTTGATTATGTGCAAGGATGGTTTCCGAGTATGCCGATTAGCTTGTTTTATGATGTTTATTGTGTTATTTCGAGTATTTTGTAGGGAAACCACACACCCTCTGTAGCAACATGAGGGCCCAGGAGCTCATGAGCTCGATACAATATGATGGGCAGGCAATGCTCACGGACAAGGATGGATCGAAGGTGAAAGTAAATATCACGAAGGAAATCATCAACGAAGCTTTACATTTCCTCCCAGGGCAACACGATTTGCTGGCGAAGACAAAGTCACTAGACAATGAGAAGGAATTCGTCAAAGCAAAGGGGAACAAATACAAATACAGTGACATGATATACGGAGAGCTGGAATTGCCGATGCGATTGATCTCCCAGCATTTCAGAGTACAAAAGCCTCCTCGCTACACCGAGCCAATCCTGCACATTTCCGTAGTCATGGCTCTAGCAACGGCCGAAAATAGAACCATTCGTTGTGACTACGGTTCTTACATTCTGGAGAACCTTATTGAAGCAAATTTGAAAAGCTCAGCAAAAAAAAAAAGCTACATGAACGCAGGGCCGATGCTAACCAGAATAGCATACCAAGCTTTAGGAATGATTGAAGATTTGCCAGCTGCCAGTTCTCAAACGACACTGATCCAGAAAGCAAAGCTGGTTGCTCATTCCGTAAGGACGACCCCCGGCGTGACATCATTGCGCTCAGCAAAGGCCACCAACAAAAGCTCGGGTGATGAAGAAGACACGAAGATAGATGATGAAGGAAAATCTCAAGAGTCTAAAGACAAAGGGCCATCTGAGTTTGAGGAAAGCGAGGAGGAAGACTCCACAAAGCCGCTCAAGAGAAAAGAGGGGAGAGAAGTGCAGTACCGCAGTCCGACATGCAAAAAGCATATGCGAAAGCTCAAAAAAGAGTCGAGGAAAGAAGAACCAAGTTAACGGCTGATAGACAGGCTAGAGTGGCTGCAACACAACAGGCACAAAAAAGAAAAATCTAAAGGGAAAGGCAAGATAGAATAGATAATGCAACTCGCATACACGCGGAGAAGCAAAGGTTAGAAGTAGAGCAAAAGGCTGCGGAAGTGGACATCTCTTCGCAGTCCACTGAAGGAACGAAGGAGAAAGACGCGGCTGATGAAACAAACCAGGCAGAGCATCTAAAGAATATCCAAAGAGAAAGGAATTTGGAAGCGCGAAGAGCGGCGGATCTCACTCTCCAAAGAATCATCAGGATTCTAAAGAAAATAAAAGCGGAAGCATCTGCTTCACAACAAGGGGAAGAGGCTTCCAAAAAGAGGCACGTACAACAAGAATCAAGCCCACCTCCTCCCTCGCCCAAATCACCTCCTCCTTCGCCAAAATCTCCTCCTCCTCCCCCATCTCCATCGAACAAAAAACAGCCAACTCCTCCCCCTTCAACCTCGCAAAAGGAGTTTATACCTCCTACAGAAGCATTCGGATACCACGAAGCCTGCAAGGCAGTGCCTGGTTTTGATTACAAAAAAACTCTAAGGAAATTGGAACGGCAGTTCCAGTGTCAGCACGTGGTGCTAAGTGAAAAGGAAAGGCAGGTACATGAGGCCCAACAAAAGCAAGCATTTGGGCAAGAGGAGTTAGAAAGCCTAAGGGCGCAACTGGAACGCATAACGGAGGAGAGAGACCATGAGCAACAACAGGCTCAGTCTCTCATCAAAGACTTGGTGGACGTCATGACAAACTTGACAGCCAAAGAAAAGGAATGCCAAGAAGTGACGACAAGAGTACAGAGAGCAACGGAGCAGCTGGCCTACGAGAGTGCAAGATTTTCGAGGCTTAGCAGTTCATACAATACTATCAAAGGCACTCTGACAACTTTGATGGTGAATCAGGAACCTGTTGGGGCATTGGTCTCCACATCTGACGATGCCACAGCAGTGAACACTATAGCAGCACTAAAAGCAGAGCTAGATCAAGAAAATATTCAAAGACAGCTGTTCGTATGAGGGATGGTGGCGCAGACAGCGGCAAATGAGCTAAAGTTAAAAGAAATGGAGCAGAAACTAGCTCAAGCAAGCGTTGAACTACAGATTCACAAGAAAATCGGTGACACGCTGCTAAAGGAAAAAGAAGATCTGCCTTTTCAATAGGAAATAAAAGCAGACAAAGCCCAGACTCAACCACAACTACTGCCCGCACAACAAGCGCCAGATTTGCCTGGATTATCACACCAAGGGCAACAGGAGCAGGAATTTGAAGGGCCCGATCTGGATATAAGAGATGAACTCAATGAGAGCATTCAGGACATGCCAGAGGGGCCAGCAAAGGAGTTCATGCTCTATGAAAAGAAGATACTGGAGTCAGCAGCCGTGGCATACTTACAACCAGAAGAGCAGGTGGAAGGATTTGGCCATGAGTACCTCCCATTTCCTCTGCTATGCCATGAAGCAATTTTGTGTAAAGAAAATATGCGGCGAGCCTTGCCACGAAATAAAGATGGGGGTTACAAAGGCATTGCACTAACAGCAGAAGAAGCTCAGATGCTTGTCGATGACCACCCCAAGTGGAGGCAGAAGTGATTGGACAAAAGGCCACAGGATCTAACAAATTATCACAATGCTCCTCAACATATACAAATAGATCCTACATTCTGCCCAGTCCCTCGAAGACGCACTTGAAAAGACTTCGCCACATGGAAGGGGTCAAGGCTGCACAATCTAAATTACCCGGTTTTGACAACGTAGCAACCCCCTACGGTGGCCTACATGGTCAGCACACTGAATTCAACAGTCACATTGCTGCGGGATGTCCCCAATTTGTTGTGCCAAATGTTAGTAAAGATAGCCTGGATGATCGTCACCTGCATCCAGGTGTTTAAAGACACTGAAGGCGATGATCATCCGTGGAATCTGCTGGAATCTAGAGGATTCACCACCAAGACACATCTTGATGGCCATGTACTCCAAGCTAATGTACCTGCCATCACACTACTTGCAGACATTTGAAGAGGCCTTCATCACAGGATTCTTCGAAATGGATTCAAGGATTTTCCATCCTATGGAAAAGGACCTCAACGCAAGGTACGTAGCATACTGACACACCTTATCTAAAAATCCATTAGACAGCATCAAGAATCCCTGGAAGCCGTCCTGCGAACAAGAAGTTTTTCAGCGACACTTGCTTCATTAGAGCCACATCAACGGCCAAAGCACTGAACATGCACGAGGGCGTGCAAGGATAAGGAAAGGGGGAGTGTTTGGCGGACGAAGCAACAAGCGGCCGTTTCCAGAAGGATCATATTTTTCTGAGAATCCATTGTAAAATTCTTTTGTAAAGAAGCATCTCTAAGCCGGGAATTTGTCAAAGGATGTATGATTATTCTTATGGAAGCAATTGTATATTAGAGAGCCAGTTAGAAGTTTGGGAGCTTATGGCCGGACAAGCCATTTTGTAAAGACCTAATCTATAAAGGTCATTTTTTGTAAGTTTGAGGATAATATTTTGAATGGAGAACTGAGAAGACAGCGTACGTTTGAGAGCTCCTTCTTGTTCAAACTTGTAATCTTCGCCATTGCGGCTACGGTAATCCAAATTCAGAGTTGATTATTGCAGTGTGTTCCTCTCATCTTGCTCTTTCATTCAAGTGTAATCATTCAAGATTCGGTGTAGGTTTTCAACCACGAGTTTGAGGCCTTAAATCGTTGTTTTGAGTGTTTATATGCATGTTTTATGTTGTTTTGACCCTAAGAGGGGCTTTAGGGACCCTAAAACAACCCGTTAGGATCACCTGTTCACTGTTTTTGCTCACTTTGGGACGAGCGATCGCGATCGTTGTACCTCTCGAGAATGCTATGATAGTGATAGGATATGTTCCTGATAATCCCCTGTAGCTTCCCTTCAAGTTTCGTGCGATTCCGATATGATTTTCATGGTAAACGGGCATGACTGAAGAACAGTGTAGGAGGACATAGGCAGATTGCTTGGCGGTAATGCATTTGATTTACTTGTAGAGTTAGTAGTTTCATCTCTTCGAGTTCACTTCATTAGGATTGACACCCTAGTGAGTTTCCATGCCTCATCCGAGTCGCTTTCCCTATATTAATAAATATGTTGATGCTTGAGAGCTATGCTATGGACGTCCGTCGCGGCGACCCGCAAACAATTAGTAACAAAAACCTTATCACTGCAATCAAGCGGAAAGTTCCCGCTTTCAAGTGGCCATACACCGCATTCAAGTGACAAGAAAACGCGTTAAAGTGGTGAGTGCCCACTTTGAACTAGTTTCTCACCACTCTCAAGTGGTCATCAAGTGGTGAGACACCACTTTCATGTGCAAAGTACTATGTTAGTCATCACTCCATGCAAGTGGTGAGACACCACTCCCAACAAGTGGTGAGACACCACTTTCAAGTGGCCAAACACCGCATTCCAATGACTTGAATCCGCGTTCAAGTGGTGACTACCCACTTTGAACTAGCTGCTCACCATTCTCAAGTGGTCATCAAGTGGTGAGATACCACTTTCAAGTGATAGCTTAAACCTGGTCACTGCAATCAAGCGGCAAGCTCCCGCTTTCAAATGGCCAGACACCGCATTCAAGTGACCAGAATCAGCATTCAAGTGGTGACTTCCCATTTTGAAGTAGTTGCTCACTAATTTCAAGTGGTAGTCAAGTGGTGAGACACCACTTTCATGTGCTAAGTCACTACGTCAGTCTCATCACTCCATGCAAGTGATGAGGCACCACTCCCAAGTGGCAAGACACCACTTTCAAGTGGTAGCTAAAACCTTGTGCGGCAAGTTCCCACTTTCAAGTGACCAGAATCCGCATTCAAGTGACCAGAATCCACATTCAAGTGGTGACTGCCCACTTTGAAGTAGTTGCTCACCACTCTCAAGTGGTCATGAAGAACTTTTCACAAGAGCTCCTCCACTTCCAAGTTGTGTTAGACCACTATCTAGTTCTGATGTTGGTTTGTCGCCTAGTATTTTGTCCCTCGCAACTACTTTTTAAGTGCTAGATTTTAATTGGTGATTGGCCACTTTGAACTAGTCGCTCACCACTTTAAAGTGGTCATCAAACACTTTTCACAAGAGCTCCTCCACTTTCAACTTGTGTTGGACTACTATCTAGTGCTAACGCTGGTCTGTCGCCTAGTATTTTGTCTCTCCTAGCTACTTTTTAAGTGCTAGTTCTGAACTTCCCCAGAACTTCATGTCCTTACTCACCACTTTTTAATCGTTTCCCACCATATTCAAGTAGTGCACACCATTTTTTATTTGCGGTTCATCACCGTCAAGTGGTTTGAATTCACTTTTAAGTCGTGCCAAACCACTTTTTAGTTATGCTGAATGCGGTTTCTCACCACTATTAAGTTGTCCTCACACAACCTCTTAATATTCTACCTTTTTGTATGATTACTAGTTTCTACACTAATTTGTATTTGTGGTGCATTATTTTCACAGGTAAAATAATACTACTGAATGTATCATTACTAGTTTTTAGTGGTGCACACCAGTTTTTAGTGATATAGAATCACTTTTTAATGTTTTGAAACAATTTAACCAGTTTTGAATGCTAAGTTTATTTTTAACATTTGTATACATGTATATTCTAGGTGGAGATTTATTTAAGATTCAAGACAAAGTATGCAGATATTCAAATTTTGCAACGTTGCTTCGAGTCTATGAAATCGTTCTTTGTCCGAAAATTGAGGGATCGCTACACCTGTTATTGTATTGTGCATGTACAAATGATTTTCCTTAAAGAGGTAGTAAATCACATGCGGACTCGAAGTTTTGATCTTCATGGTTCTTGCTGCATGTGCAGCTGCCCTATATGCCTTCATCATGATGAAGTTGTCAACCATGGATATCTTGCATACAAAAATGCAAGTATGAGTACCACTTCACTATTGGAGTCTATACTCTGCCCTATACTTGCAGAACATAGTTTCCATAGCTACCAATTCTTAATGGGAACATGCAATGCATGCGGTGTAGGTAATATTCAGATCTGTCCAAGAGAAGAAGTTGAGCAGAGTAAGTAAGTATCTATGAAGTTTTTTGAAAATATAGTGGGTGCTACTGGATTAAACAATGAAGCTAGAAAGAGCACTGTGAAAGACATTGTCCACAAGAAAATGCTGCCTAGAGAACTTTTGCGAGTGTACCAAGACCACTTGAAGAAGTATGTCACTCACAATTTTATATTTAGGTGGCAAGCACAATAGTTCAAGGACTGCATTTCTTTGTTTCTAGATGATGTGGTTGTCTCTGTCATTGACTTTGCAGAGAACTACTCCTTCAAGGAGCAAAATGAGATCCAGTAAATGCATTGGTACACTAAGCAGGTCACTATCTTTGTCCTGATTACTTATTTTCGCATCGCGTCAGGTGCAATAAAGATGACCATGCACTTTTTTGTCTCCGATGATAAACAACATGACACCTTATTTGTGCAGCATGCTTTTCTCTTACATGCTCAATGGTTGAGAGATCAAGGGCTAAGCTTTAAAAAACATTGGGTTTGGTCAGATGGCGCAGCTTCACAATTTAAAGCAAAGGGACCGTTTTACTTTGTTGCTAGATATTGGAGCCTTACTGGCATGGAAATGAATTGGATTTTTTTTTTCTCAGGACATGGAAAGGGGGAACATGATGGGGCTAGGGCTGTCATTAAAAGGGCTCTAACTCATGAGCAATTGAAGCAAAATAGCGTGCGGTTGACTTGTGCAGTTGAAGTTGTCTTTTTTTTGAGAATGCATCTCAGTACTGGAGCAACTGCTATGTATGACAAGCAAAAGAGGGAGGTCAGTAGGGTGTTCTGGGAGGTCAAGCTAGGCGATGTTCAACGATCCCATCAATGGGACTGCAAACCATTGAAGGGCTCAAGAGCAATGCACTGTGTGAATGGGTATTCTGAGAACAACACTTGTGCATTGCGATCAAAACGGTTGTCATGCTTTTGTTTTCCTTGTAGGCTTGGTCCTTGGAGAAAGTGTATGAACAAATCACATGTGGAGACGTGGCAATATCACACTTTGGAGCCACTTGCTAATTATTCCCAGTCATACGGAGACTCAGACGATGAGGAATTCCATGGTGCCACTTATGCAGGTCATTATGACTCCTTAAGAGATGCTCTCACACCTGGAGACAATTTTGTTGTCACTTCTAAAGAGAATAATGAGGAGGCTGTTGACTTCTACATTTTGAAGTGTGTAGTAGCTAAGGGCCTAACAACTAATGAGAAAATTGATGCATGGGGTAACAAGATAGAGAAGCATACTTATATAGTCAGGTATAAATCCCTATAAGCAAACTTGTATGAGCTGTGGGATAACAAGCCAGTAGTTTTAATATATTCCCACTTGATAAGGGCAATAAAGTTCCCTATGGAGCCTGTAGTGCTTGATGGCATAGGAGAAGTGTTCGAACTTTCCAATGAAACCCATGAGGCAATATACAATAGCATGCCCTTTGAATTGTAAATCAAATCTGATTTTATATCATCTAGTGTGAAAGATTGAACAAGATGGAATTGGTGTAAACGTACGATGGAATTGACATGTTGGTTTTTGAGAATGCTTCACCACTCCCCCCTCCCCCCCAAACATCACCACTAAAAAGTGTTGCAGTTTCAAAAAAACTCAATAAAAATTTACCACTTTTTAGTGGTACTAAAGTGGTTTAGCACCACTAAAAAGTGGTTGAGAATGCTTCACCACTCCCCCCAAACATCACCATTAAATGGTGTTGCAGTTCCAGACAAATTATTGGAATAACATAATAAAAATCTAACCACATTTTAGGGGTTTAGCACCACGAAAAAGTTGTTCTGAGACATTCAGAAGTGTAGAGACATGTATAGTGCAGAGACAGTAAAGTGCCAGAACTTCTGTATATTACAAATATTATATTACAACAATTATCCAAAAACGTCTATATATCCACCAAGAATGTACAATATATAACGTTTCTGGCACTTCCGGATGTACAATCTCATTCATCTCCATTTATAACAAAGTGGTCAAAGACTAGACTCGAAAGTTCATCTTTGGGATTGCTGATGGGGTTTGCCTTTGTATACTCCAGGGTATTGGGGGTTAGTGCCCATCTACACAGCCATGGCAATAGTGTGTGCGTGAGGTAATCAGGGTCTTGTTCTTCATCAAGAGGATCAAAGGTGGGTGGACATATACAATTGTCCTAGACATTGCGCAAATTTTTATATCTGGAGTCATCTACCAGCAATGTCCAAGAGGAGTCATATTCTGGAAACTTGTTCCAGACATGGTAAAGGGGCTTGAAAGACACAGGTTCACCTGCAAGGTCTCTTGGAGCTCCAACAATCTCTTCAAAATACGACCACTTTTCACATTTCCAGTTTGAGAAGAGATCCCTAAAGTAATAAGTCCTATGTTCCCATATGTCTGGCCAGCATGTACTGAGGATATGCTCAATGTTAGCAGCAGTACAAGTGCTCCAAATCATTGCATCTGCTATTTGCCTCAAATCCCAAACAAATTGCTCAACATCTCTACGGTAGTAGATCCACAACTTCTCATCCACTCTTTTTAGTTTACCTCTGTCGGAAGCTGGACGTGGAGGGTGTTTAAGTTGTCCAGTCTTTGGATCACGTTTGGTTACATCTCGTTTCATGAATAGTCCATCGAGATCAAGGATGATGAGCTTTTTGATCTTGCAGAAATTCGAAACAAGATATCCCCATCCAGGGTAGTTTGGCGAAATCTCCTCAATTTCGGGGCAAACTGCTGGTTCCTAGTCTTCCTCTACTTTATCTGTGTTGAGATGTCGAGCTCTACATCTTGAGCTGGCATCCACTACGGGTCTTGGCCGCTTACGACATTTACTCACTGGCATGTTAGGTGACCGACACGGAGGATCTCTGCCAGTGATTCTACAGCTGGACTACACTTATAGTGCCAGCCTAGTACGCTTCTAGCATGTTCACACTTAGTGACCGCATGTACATATGTGCTACTTTTCAGCTTTAGCACTTAGTCATTTTGTACTCTCTTTTCTGTGAGAAGAAGAAGAAGAATCTTTCCATCTCTGTGTGCTTTGTGCTTCTCTTTTGTGGCTCTCTTGCATCCTCTTTCTTTACATGGTATCAGAGCCTGGAGCAGGCAAGAGAGGCTAAGAGAGCAAGAGCATCACAATCCCTTCGTTCGCAATCCACGACCAGGTTCAAAAATTTTTAGGGGTTTTTCGTACAAGTTTTTGAACAGGTCTCCAAAGTGCAGTACACAGAGATTTACTGTACAAGTACAGTGGTTGTATGTACGCATGGTTGTATGTACGCTTGATTGTGGACACTCGTTGAGTGTAATAAGCGTTACAGGTACCACGATAGCAGGTTCAACAGATTTGTAGTTTTTTGCAGATTGCAGCTATTTTGTCTTAGTGCTTCAAGATGTCTGACGATTTCAGTCAGATTGTCACTAAGAAGCTTGAGAAAAATAACTACCCTGCATGGAAGTTCAGAATAACAAATTTCCTAAAAGGAAAAGGTTATTGGGACTATGTAGAAGGAGACAATGAAAAGGAACCAGAGATTCCTGAGGCAAATACTACAGCAGAACAAAGGAAAGCTTTGAGGGACTGGCAACAAGGCTAGAGCAAAGTGATGTATTGGCTTTCTATGAGCATCACAGATGGCATGATGGGCTATCTACACGATGCTGAAACCCCCGCCATTGCATGTAAAAACTTAGGCAGAGTGTTCGAGGTGAACACCAAGGCCAGGAAGCTTCAACTAAAGTCGGAGCTAAATCAGGTTAAGAGGAACAACCTCTCCATCAATGATTATGCTTTGAAGATCAAGAGTATCATCGAGGCTCTTGGATCTATTAAAGTCTCAGTGGAAGATGATGACATTGTCCGTGCATGCTTGGATGGTCTAGGAGATGAGTATGTACATTTCAGGTCTTCCATGAATACAAGAGACGACATCCCCGTGTTCCAAGATTTGATTTCTATGCTTATTCTTGAGGAGAAGAACCTTGACACATCTTCTTCTCATGGTAGAACTAATTCTGAACGGGCGTTCTATTCTAACTCCAACAGAGGTAGAGGTAGAGGTCGTGGTCGAGGCCCAAGGGGTTGCAGGGGCCAATTTCAAGAAGGTCAATCAAATCAAAACAATACAGGTGGCAGGGGAAACCAGACTCAAGGCAAGGGGAGTCAAAGAGGTCGTGGTGCAGGATCAAGCAGGCAGCAACATACTGCGGATAGCAAAGAATGTTGGACTTGTGGTGAAAGAGGTCACATGTCACGTGACTATCCAAAGGGAAAAGCAAGTGGACAGAGAGAACAGGGAAACTATGCATCTACTAGCAGAGATGCAGATGACAGCAAAAAGTAGCGCATGTTTGTTATGCAGCATGTAATGAATACAATGACTGTAGATAATTCCACCCAAGATGATGTTTGGTATGTGGATTCAGGTGCCTCTAATTACATGACGTCTCATGGAGAGTGGTTTAGAGATATGCGCAAACCAGATGTGTCAGGCTATGTGCAGACAGGAGATGACACAGCTCACCCCATTGCTCATGTAGGGGACATACCTCTAAATACGAAGAGTGGGAAATCAAAGTACTTAGCAGATGTACTTCATGTCCCAAACATTACAAAGAATCTTGTTTCTGTTGGAAAAATGGTTGAGCAGGGTTTGCAGGTTCACTTCAATCCAAATGGCTGTTATGTAGAAGATTTCCAGAATGGCTGTAAGCTGATCACAGACGGCAAATGTGTGGGCAGAATGTTTATGATGAATGTAGACATGCTTGAGGTAAAAGCTACATTATTTGCACAGGGCACAGGTGTTGTGGCTGATGTTGACATTTGTCACAAACGCATTGGCCATGTCAATGAGCAGAGATTACGCAGCATGCAATCAAAACAGATTGTAAAAGGTTTGCCCAAATTCAAGGTGGATGGTATGCATAAAGTGTGTGCAGCATGACAGTTTGTAAAACAATCAAAGGGCTCATTTCCACATGAGCGCAATGTATGTAAAAAGCCACTTGAGGTGGTGCACACAGATGTTTGGGGTCCAACTGATACTGCAAGTATACATGGTTGCAGGTATTATGTCTCTTTCATTGATGACCATACAAGGAAAGTATGGGTCTACTTCATGCGTAACAAAAGTGAAGTGTTTGGTCACTTTCAAGACTTCAAAGTCATGATTGAGAAGGAGACAGATATGCAAATCAAGACATTGAGGTCAGATGGAGGGGGAGAATACTTCTCCAATGATTTTTCAGATTTTCTACGAATGCATGGTATACGCAGGCAGTTTACATGCAGATATACTCCACAGCAGAATGGGGTCGCAGAAAGTAAAAACAGGCACATTGTAGAGGTTGCACGTGCATTGATGAATGAGAAGAACATGCCTCATCATTTCTGGGCTGAAGCTATAAATATAGTTGTGTACATTATGAACAGGACACCTACAGCTACGGTGCATGATGTAACACCTGAGAAAAAGTTTACAGGTACAAAGCCTGATTTGGCACACTTGAAAGTGTTTGGCTGCATAGCTTACGTGCATGTACCAGATGAATTGCGTAGGAAATTGGATCCTAAAGCAGAGAAATGTATTCTTGTGGGATATTCCCTTGAACAAAAGGGGTACAGGTGCTACAATGCTACTACACGAGAATTACGAGTGAGCAGAGATGTAGTCTTTGATGAGATGAGCAGCTGGTACAGTAATGCACATGGCACTATTGGGGCTGATGTAAAAGATTATGTGGTTGTACAAAATTTGAGGCCACAGTCACAGGTTTTGAGTGGACCACAAGAGTCGTCTTCTCGTGGCTCTGTTGAGAAGCCATGGAATGGTAGACTACGTACGCAGGTTACTCCACCAGCAGGTACAGGGAATGTATCACGGAAAGGAAAGGAAAAGGTTGATGAACCTCCCTTTATGGGTGATGCATCATCATGTTTTTCACATGTAGACATGGATTTAGATGGTTCTGAACAAAGTCTTGATGAGGAATTTGGAATTCTGGCTGTCAGGACACCTGGTGTAAGGAAAGTACAAGAAGATTCTAGAGGGCAAAGGAGTGACCCAAGACCGTGCAGATCTAACAGAGTCAGAAATCCAGTTCACAAATTGACTTATGATGGGTATCTAGCACATCACCAAGCCTACATGGCTAAGGTGATACAGGATGTGGAGCCCACATGTTTTGAGGATGCAATTGGAAATGTGCATTGGGATGATGCAATGAATGAAGAGATGGATGCATTGGAAGCAAACGACACATGGGAGTTGGTGCCATTGCCAAGTGGCAAGAAAGCTATTGGCTATAAATGGGTGTATAAAACTAAGCATAAGGCTGATGGTAACATTGAGCGTGACAAGGCAAGGCTGGTCGCAAAGGGTTATGCACAGACGTATGGCATATACTATGAGGAGACCTTTGCTCCAGTGGCAAAGATGACGACTGTGAGAGCTGTCATAGTAGTAGCTGCATCTAGAGGATGGATTATGCATCAAATGGATGTAAAGAATGCCTTCTTGAATGGTGAGTTGCAAGAGGAAGTGTATATGGATGAGCCACCTGGTTATGTCGATCCAGGTTACCCAGATTATGTATGCAGGCTTCTCAAAGCTTTGTATGGTTTGAAGCAGGGCTCTAGAGCATGGTATGACAGGATTGCCAAGTATCTTGTCCGTATTGGTTTTAGAAGAGCTCATGCTGATCATTCACTCTATGTACGTGAGAGTGATGTGGGGATTGTGGTCATTACCATATATGTAGATGACCTTATTATTGTGGGTGACAATGCTATGGAGATTGATCATGTGAAGGGTCTTCTCAAACAGGAGTTTGAAATGAAAGATTTGGGCGAGTTGCGCTACTTTCTTGGCATTGAGGTGATCAGGACTCCAGAGGGTGTATGGCTGTCACAGAGACATTATGCTTTGGACATGTTGTCAAAGTATGGTATGGCTGATTGTAAGACAATTTCTATTCCCTTGGATGTGAATGCAAAGCTGAGTGCAGAGAAGGGTGATGTTGTTGAGGATGTCAAGATGTACAGGAAGATTGTGGGTAGTCTAATCTACTTGACTATCCGGAGGCCAGACTTGAGCTACACAGTAGGCTTGGAGAGTCAGTTCATGCAGCTTTCGAGGAAGCCACATTTGGATGGAGTACGACGCACACTTCGGTATGTGCAAGGGACTCTTGACTACGCATTGTTCTATGCAGCAGATGCGCCATTAGCATTGTATGGGTATACAGATGTAGATTGGGCAGGTAGCATTGTTGATAGGAGATCTACGAGTGGCTTCATGTTCTCTTTTGGGAGTGCTGCTGTTACTTGGAGCAGCAAAAAGCAGCCCGTTGCTTTATCGAGCACAAAGGCCAAGTACAGAGGTGCAGCAGTTGCAGCATGCGAGGTAGCTTGGCTACGCACATTACTTGAGGACTTGGGAGTGCAGGTGGACCAGCAGATTGTCATCCATTGTGACAACCTCAGCAGCATGCGATTGGCTAGGAACCCAGTGTTCCATGCCAGGACCAAGCACATAGAGGTCCATTACCACTACGTTCGAGAGCGAGTGTTGGCGGGCGACATCGACTTGGTCTACGTCAGCACAGAGGAGCAGATAGCGGATATCTTTACCAAGGCCCTCGGAGCTGAGAAGCTTCGACGTTTTTGGACTATGCTTGGAATCTGCGACATGCAGAGCTCGAGGGGGAGTGTTGAGATGTCGAGCTCTACATCTTCAGCTGGCATCCACTACGGTTCTTGGGCGCCGCTTACGACATTTACTCACTAGCGCGTTAGGTGACTGACACGGAGGATCTCTGCCAGTGATTCTACAGTTGGACTACACTTATAGTGCCAACCTAGTACGCTTCTAGCGTGTTCACACTTAGTGACTGCATGTACATATGTGCTACTTTTCAGCTTTAGCACTTAGTCATTTTGTACTCTCTTTTTTGTGAGAAGAAGAAGAAGCTTTCCATCTCTGTGTGCTTTGTGCTTCTCTTGTGTGGCTCTCTTGCATCCTCTTTCTTTACAATCTGGTGTTACATATGCATCCTGCTTAGCTGCTATGTCTTCAACCTTCTCATCTAGTTCTTGAACATCTCCAATCCAGGTAATTTCTGCCATAGACAAGTACCATGCCTTAAGAACCTCAATCAGACTAACATATTAACCTTTTCAAATACACTTGAAAAGTATACCTTCCAGGCTAATGATTTCCATTTCATTAATTTCCTGAACTTCTATGGCAACAGTCCACTTGGCAGGAGATACTGGAGAAAAAATAAGCTCTACTTGAAGATGCTCATGATGATGTCGGAAAGAACAATACGAGTACAATAAATAGACAGCCAATGAACAATATGAGTACAATCAATAGACAATCAATGAGCAATAAACAACTAGTGAACAAAAAATAAAGCCGTCATTTCATTATCATCAAAATGAGGGTACAAAGACAAAATTACAAAGAGGCTACAAAGCACAAAAGGTTAATAGGGGCTACAAAATTTTCTTGCGAGACTTTGGTTTTGGAGGTTTAAGGTTGGGTGCTTGGAGGTTAGTCTTTTCCGAGCAGATGAAGCCTCCTTGGATTTTTTACCTCTTGGAGTAGGCTCTGGAGGCTCGGATGCAACCTTAACTTTTTTCTTTGGTGTGGCGTGCTCTTCAGTGTTGCTCCTCTTTTTCCTACGCCCCAAAATCTCTGCACAAACATCTGAAATAAGAAGTTCTGAGTCCTCATCAGACAAGTTTACTGTTGTATCCTTTTCAATTGGCTTCTCATATGATTTTTCAGCATCCTCTACGTCCTTGTTCATTGCAGGTTCTTCCTTCAGAGGCACCTCAGCTGACTTCTTGGATGCGTCACCTTGAGCTCCCACTACATCTTCTCTTTTTCAACCCTTTTTTCTGCCTTTTGTTGGTCCGGAGTGTCTTCACCTGCTTGTTTCTGGGATGCATTCTTATCCCCGCACCCACCACACATGCTATCAATATTGGGCTTGCGTGATGACCCAGCTTGGGAGTGTGCTACATAAAAGACAATGTAATAATACTCAATATTAAGTTATGAACATTCAAAGAGATGAATGTTCCACAGAATATTACCAATTCCATCAACAGGAGATCCAAAGATGCCTTCCAGTGGATCTTTCTCTACAATTACATGGAGAAAAGAAACAAAATGGTCAAGAAATGAATCTACAATCAGCTTCACATCATAAGGTATAAAAACATCGATTACCTGTACCAACATGCTCATCCATGTTTCCCTCTCCAAGTGCCAGTAGCTTCGAAGCATCTTTTAAAGGTTCCTCACATCCATGAAATAGACACTAGCCGGCAGACTTACAGGCAGTTACAAAACAAAGTAGGTGATACGGATATTGACACCGGAGCATGTAGACACGGATAACAATAGTCTGCATGATAGACATCCCACAAGAAACACAATCACCTAACTGCACACAGCTATTGTCCGATCCTAAATGAACAGGCGGCCTGACAGGAAGGATAGGCATTCTTGACTTGAACAAATTAATAATCGTTTCCACAAATCGAAGATGCCCTGTTGCCACTTCTACTTCCCATAACAAAGTGTCATGCTGACCCTGTAAAAAAATAGCACTGCGTACTTTATAAAACAGTATAAGTGTTTGTGCATTACTTTCAAGAGTCTTCATCACTTTATGTGGTACCACTTAAGAGTGTTATATAAACACATTTAAGTGGTCTTTTACCATATAAAATGGTCTCTAACCATTTTTTTCTAATTAGAGTTTAACCACTTTTAAGTAATATCAACTACTACTAGGTGAATCAATCAAGCTTACATACCTGTAATTGTGCTGCCTCTTCACCTAGGTTATCGAGATTGTGCACTTCAAGATCAAGTCCCATGTCTTTGAGAGCCTCCTTTCTGATTTGAATCAAGATCTCAAGCTTTGCCATTGCTTCCTCGTTTGGTACAAGCCCAGCCTTATGAAACTTGAGTTCCTCTATATCCTTGTTCAGTCTCTCTACGATCTTGGCGACGCCTCACATCAAACCAACCTGCTCATCTCTCTTTGTCTTTGATTGATCTAAAGCAATTTTTATTGCTTCGAGACATTGCTGCTTCTCTTTTAACTTTTCAGCGGCATTAGCCTTCATGTTAGAAATAGCTGCTACATCAGCTGTTGACGCAGAAAATGTAGTCGAGGAAACATTTGACATTCCAAATGTTCCCATCGAGCCAAAGGCCCACTTCTTTAGAAATTCCTCCTTAGCCGGCCTTAAAATTGATGTCCACCTGAGTATGTCTGCCAGTCTAAGCCTGTGTCAGTACTGTCAGTGTAATTAGGCATATTTTCTGCATTAAATTTCCACTCGCTTCCAAGACATGGACCGTTTGTGGACCTCCATTTCTCCAATTTCCTATTTAAAGTTTTCTATTGGCGTAACATTTTGATAACACCTTCAGCATACACAGCCCATGAAACTAAACCTTCAGAGTCTTCAGCGGCCTTGCACTTCTACCAAGTAAATCCATGTGCAAAATGCACGTCTACCTCGTTGTTTGGGGGAGCTCCCTGATATACTTTGTGGTATAGCAGGAGACATTCTTCATACATTTCAGGACTCAGCCCCTTTAAATGCATCTTCTCCTTTTGGTGGCGCTTGTAAAGCCATACACTAAGCCACTCCTCATCTGAGAAATCATCATCACATAGGAGCTTCGAATCCTAGCCAACCAAGCATAGCCCATATTCGGTATGAAAATCTTCCTTGGTGAAGCAAAATTTTGTTTGAGTGGGTAAGGCCACTCATGGTATTGTCCACCTCCCTATAAAAACATATAAGAATGCATGTTAATATGTAATGAGCCATAATTAAACTTGTTTTATCAACAAGAAGAAGTGGTTGAAATGATTTCTGCACCATTCTCAGTGGTACTGCAAAATTTTTAAAGTGGTGGTGTACCACTAAATGGTTCTCAACCACTTAAAACTAGTTAGGTAACACTAAAAAGTCCTGCTACACCACTATTTTCTGGTGATACATCACCTTTTGGTGTTTCTTCACCACTTTAAAGTGGTGCTCCAGCACATAAAAGTGGGCTAAGAACCACTGTTCAGTTGTGCTACACCGATGTGAATTGTTGTACACAACTTAAAACTGGTGCTACACTCCTAAAAAGTGGTGCTACACCAATAGAATGTGGTATCTCCTTGTAAAGCTTCATCACTTAAAAGCACTTAACCACCACTTTTAGCAAAGATGCAGAACTAACGATTATTGCACTTTTGTAAAGCATCACAAAAAAATGGTTCTACAGCACTGAAAGTGGTTGACCATCACGCACCACCACTTAAATGTGATTTGAACCACAAAAAGTGGTGACCACCACTTTATTGGTGTTTACCACTTTATACCAAATAACGTTCAGGTTAAGAAGCACCACTTTTCAGTGGTCCTACACACTTTTAAGGTACCGAATAACGTTCTAATTAAGAAGCACCACTTTATAGTGATTTTCACCACTTTATAGTGGTCTTCACCACTATAAACACCACTTAATGTGATTTGAACCACAAAAAGTGGTGAGCACCACTTTATTGGTGTTTACCACTTTAAACTAAATAACGTTCAGGTTAAAAAGCACCACTTTTCAGTGGTTTTACACACTTTTAAGGTACCGAATAACATTCTAGTTAAGAAGCACCACTTTATAGTTGTGTTCACTACTTTATACTGATGTTGACCACGTTCTAGTGGTGAAGACCACTAGAAAGTGGTGCTTCTCAACTAGAACGTTATTCTGTACCTTAAAAGTGTGTAGAACCACTGAAAAGTGGTGCACCATCATGATGCTTCGCTTAAAAGTGATGCTTCACCACAAAATAGTTAGGGTTTTCCACTAGAAAGTGATGCACCCATTGTATCGCCAGTTTTTACTAGAACCTTACCTCTTTTTAGTGATGCCCAGCACTTTAAAGTGGTCCAGTATCACTTTTATGAGATGGTGTACCATATCAGCATAACTATGTAGTGAAGCAACCATGGTTTCTGCCCAACTTTAAAGGGTGCTGCAGGTGCACCACTTCAACACAGCCTATCAGTGGTGTTGTACCCATAAAAAGTGGGGTTCACTCACTTGATATTTACTAGTGGTGTGCACACTACTTTTTCCTAATAAAGCAACACTTTAATTGAATCCATGGGGGAAATACTTGCATCTAACCTGTTGAACATTTTGCTTCTTAGGTGTACCCTTGGGGGACTCGGAAGTTCTTCTTATGCATGTGCAAAAAATTCAGAAATTTTACAAGACATAAAACCAATTTTAGAAATGCATGCATGATGCATCTAACCTGTTTTGATAGGCGAATTTTGCGTAGAGCTCTTTCCCTTCTTAGGTGTACCCTTGTCAGAGTCTGAAGGTCCTTTTGTAGCCTGGTTATTCATCCTGAAAAATCACAAATGCCACATAGATACAAGAGCAATAGTTAAATGCATTCATGCTTGAACCTGCATGATGCATTCGTATAAGCATGCACACACAGTTGATAAAATTTTCATTCATGCTTCGAGCTGCATGATGCATTTTTATAAAGCATTCACAAGGGTGATCAATTAGATGTGCACAATGCATATACATTCCAGAAATGAATTCTAAACTTACACATGCATCATTAATAGTTACAATCCATGATTATCTTGCTACACATTTAATTTTTTTTTCTTGCAATACGCTCCCCAAAAGAGGGCATACCATATCGCCAGGGGTTGAACCTAGGTCCTTATGCACCCACCCATTCACTTTAACCACTAGGCCAAGCCCCCTTTGGTTATCTTGCCACACATTCAGAGACAAGCATACAACGCTTCTACATCTGCATGAAGCATGTTAAAACATGGATCAATGCTACCTAGAAATGCTATCTAGGAAAACCAGCCACATTCAAATTCAACCAACATTCGAGATAGAATGCTTCAAGCTACATGATGACACATACTTGTTGCTGTTGTGCAGGGGATTTTTACTGAAGTTGATGGCCAGCCCAGCAAAAAGTACTCCTCCTAAATTTGCTTGCTGTTGTTGTGATGTTGCTGCTTGTTGCTTCGGCTAGCAGAGAAACACAAAGGAGGGAGGAAAGAGGGAATCAAAAACCTGAATGGCGCTGGCGAGACAGAGAGAGTGGGGAGGAACGAGCGAGACAGAGTGGGAGGGACGAGACTCGAGAGAATATTTGCATTAAGTGCTTGAACGTACCTTGAGGTGATCATTAACGAGTAAGCGCTTTCACTTAGTACACGTCAAATTTTAACCCCTTTTTTCCATAAATTTTGAATTTAATCCCACTGTTTCAAACGCCTAAACCACCCATTTTCTCAACCCCAAAAACTATATACTATATAGTGGAAAAAGTTGTCCACCTATACATGCTTTCACCCTTCAACAATTCTATGTCAACCAAATCTCGGGGGGGGGGGGGGGGGGGGGGGGGGCAGCTATTTTGTGACATTCATAGATGACTCTACTCGAAAGGTGTGGGCATATCCTTTGAAACATAAGGATCAAATTCTTCCTGTGTTCCAAAACTTTTTAGCACTCGTTGAGAATCAGTCTGGCAAGAAACTCAAGAGGTTGCGGATTGACAACAGTGGAGAGTATGTCTGCAAGGAGTTTGACAATTTATGTGCTAAAAGGGGGATTAAAAGGCAGCTTACTACATCATACACACCAGGTCAGAATGGAGTTGCTAAGTGCATGAATCGTACGGTTTAGGATTTTGGGTAGAAGCCGTCTTGACCACAATGCACATTATGAATCGTTTGCCTAGTACGTCATTGAATTATGAGATTCCAGAAGAGTTATGGTCTAAACGTAAGCCCCACTATGACCATCTACGTGTTTTGTTTTTTGAAGCTTATGCTCATGTGCCTAAAAAACTTTGACAAAAGTTAGAGCCAAAGTCACACAAATGCATTTTCATTGGATATGGTGCAGATGGAGGGATGGGATATCGTCTCTAGCACCCGAAATCTTGTCGAGGTATCCATAGTTCAGATGTGATCTTCAATGACGCGAAGATGCATAAACAACCTATCAAGGAAATAGAAATTTGGAGAGTCACTTTTGAGGATGTTGCCTCAAGACAGTGAAATCAACTCAGCGGGCTAGTGATGCACCTTCCACTAGCAATGCTCCAGAGGGAGCGGATAGCAATGGTCAAGGAGTGAGACGGTCTACTAGAGTCTCTCGTCCACCTGCACATTTCGAGCCAGGTCTTGATTACATCATGTTGACCGATTGTGGTAAGCCAAGCTGCTACAAGGAAGCCATGATGACAGATGATGTGGTGAAGTGGGAGCAGGCTATGGAATTTGAGTATAACTCGACTCTGGCTAATGACACTTGGGACTTGGTAGAACTGCCAAATGATTCAAAAGCTTTACCTTGCAAATGGGTTTACAAGACGAAATTTACCTCAGGTGATCCAAATACAAAGTACAAGGCTACACTTGTAGCCAAAGGGTTCAAACAGCAAAAGGGAGTCGATTTTGATGAAATCTTCTCGCCTTTGGTCAAGATGACAACGCTTAGAAACATACTTGGTCTTGTAGAGATTGAAAACATGGAACTTGTCCAAATGGATGTGAAGACAACATTTCTTCATGGGGATCTTGATGAGGATGTTTACATGCAGCAGCCTGAAGGGTTTGTTCAGGAGAACGCATCTCGTGAGAAGCTAGTATGTAAGCTCAAAAAGGCACTTTATGGCTTAAAGTAGGGTTCAAGGTAGTGGTATCATAAATTTGATGCATGTATGAGGTCTCAAGGATATAAAAGGAGTGAAGAGGATCACTGCTTGTACACAAGAAAGCTAGATGATGGCTCGATGATCATTCTAGTTTTGTATGTTGATGGCATGCTTATAGTTGAGAAATCCATTGCGGAAATTTCTAGCTTGAAGAAAACACTTAGCAATAATTTTGCAATGAAAGATTTGGGGGATGCTACACACTTGCTTGGCATGCAAATCAGAAGAGATTGCAAACATCATATTCTTGAGTTATCTCATGAAACATACATTGATAAAGTTTTGTAGCGTTTCAATATGCAAGGGGGCGAAACCATTGAGTACCCCAATGCAGGCATTCTTGAAACTCAACAAGGAAGATGCCCCCAAATCTGATGTTGAGCAAGCTGAAATGGCTAAGGTACCATATTCTTTGGCAGTGGGGGCAGTCTCATGTATGCTATGGTGGCCACAAGACCAGACATTGCTTTTGCAGTGGGAGTGGTGAGCCGATATATGGCAAATCCTGGCAGCAAGCATTCGGAAGCAGTGAAGCACATTTTTAGGTACCTCAAAGGTACGGTCGGTAGGTGTTTACACTTCGGGAAAAGTAATGCATCCATCATGTTTATGCGGATGCAGACTATGCCGGTTGTGTCAACAATAGGAGATCGACATCTGACTATGTATTCATATTTGTTGAAGCAGCAGTATCTTGGAGATTATGTCTTCAAGATTGTACGTCGTCTTCCACCGGAAGTAGAGTATGTTGCATTGTCGGATGCAAGTAAAGAGGCTGTATGGTTATCTCGCTTGGTCAAAAATCTTGGCATTGATGCGACTCCAGTGATATATGTGATAGTCAGAGTGTTCTTGCATTGGTAAGGAATCTCGTGTTTCACTCCAAATTGAAACACATTGAAGTCAGGTATCATCTCGTGAGAGATTTCTTGGCCAAAATGCTGATTGATTTGGTCAAGGTACACACTGATGACAACCCAACAGATGCTTTGACAAAAGGCTTAGCTTTGGAGCCGTTTATACATTGCAGTGAGTTGATGGGTATAGGATGAAGCCACTAGATTGCTTCACGGTTGTACATACCAAGTCACTTGGGCTATGTTGGCCTTCAAGTGGGAGTTTGTTGGGATTCAATCCAATTGGCCGGAAATCCCACTTACTACAAACCCATCTACTAACTTAACCCATATATACACTTATTCTTTAATAAAATAGAATAAGGAGTTGCAACAGGATAAGTTGTTGTGCACTCCACCCAAAGTAGATACCTCTCTCTCTCTGCTCTCGCACTTGCACTCGCACACGCTTCGCGTGGCACCTTCATGGACAAGTGGTGAACCTTTGTCCCAAACTATCCATGGTATTAAACATAGTACCTACACTCCATTCACAAATTGACCTTTAAACAATAGAGATAGATTCTTTCAATAGATCTAGCTTCTTGACAGGTGGTGGACCTTCAAACCACCTTGGGCTAAAACCTCGATAACACAATGGATAGTGGGTTGGACAAGTGTTGGACCTCTACCCCAAACCATCCATGCTATCAATTAGAGATATGACTATTCAATAGAGATAGATTGGATAGGTGGTGGACCTTCAAACCACCTTAGGCTAAAACCTCCATAACACAATGGTTAATAGGTTGGACATATGTCCCAAACCATCCAACGGTAGTAAACATAGTAGTTGCACTCCATGCACACATTGATCTTCAAACAATAGAGATAGCTTCTTCAAAAAGAGCTAGCTTGGATAGTTGATGGACGTTCAAACAACCTTGGGATAAAACCTGCATAACACAATGGTTAGTAGGTTGGACAAGTGTTGGACCTCTAATCGAAGCCATCCCTGGTAGTAAACATAGTAGCTACACTCCATTCACACATTGACCTTTAAACAATAGAGATAGCTTCTTTCAATAGAGATAGCTTGAACAGTTGGTGGATCTTTAAATCACCTTGGGCTAAAACCTTTATAACACAAGGGATAGTAGGTTGGAGAAGTTGTGGACCTCTACCCCAGACCATCCATGGTAGTAAACATAGTAGTTACACTCCATTGACACATTGACCTTCAAACAATAGAGATAGGACTATAGAATAGAGCTAGCTTGGACATGTGGTGGACATTCAAACCACCTTGGGCTAAAACCTCCATAACACAATGGATTGTAGATTGGACAAGTATTGGACCTCTACCCAAAACCATCCATGCTATCACAGTAGAGATATGACTATTCATTAGAGCCAGGTTGGATAGGTGGTGGAACTTCAAACCACCTTGGGCTAAAACCTCCATAACACAATTGTTAGTAGGTTGTACAAGTGGTGGAAATCTACCCCAAACCATATATGATAGTATAGTAGCTACACTCCATTCACACATTGACCTTCAAACAATAGAGATAGCTTCTTTCAATAAATCTAGCTTGGTCAAATGGTGGACCTTCAAACAAACTTGGGTTAAAACCTCCGTAACACAGTGGGTAGTAGGTTGGACAAGTGGTGAACCTCTGCCCCAAACCATCCATGGTATTTAGCATAGTAGGTACACTCCAATTACAAATTGACCTTTACACAATTGAGATAGATTCTTTTAATAGATCTAGGTTTGACAGGTGGTGGACCTTCAAACCACCTAGGCCAAAACCTCGATAAGACAATTGATAGTGGGTTGAACAAGTACTGGACCTCTACCCCAAACCATCCATGCTATCAGTTAGAGATAGGACTATTTAATAGAGATAGCTTGGATAGGTGGTAGACCTTCAGCCCACCGTGGGCTAAAACCTCCATAAGGCAATGGTTAGTAGGTTGGATAATTGATGGACCTATGCCGCAAACCATCCATGGTAGTAAACATTGTAGTTACACGCGATGCACACATTGATTTTCCAATAATAGAGATAACTTCTTTAAAAAGATCTTGCTTGGAAAAGTGGTGGAATTTTCAACAACCTTGTGCTAAAAACCACATAACACAATGGTTAGTAGGTTGGACAAGTGGTGGACCTCTGTCCCAAATCATCCCTGGTTGTAAACATAGTAGCTACACTCCATTCACACATTGACCTTCAAACAATAGAGATAGCTTCTTTCAATAGAGCTAGCTTGGACATGTGGTGGACCTTCAAACCACCTTGGGATAAAACCTTTATAACACAAGGGATAGTAGGTTGGAGAATTTGTGGACCTCTCTCCCATACCATCCATGGTAGTAAACATAGTAGCTACACTCCATTCACACATTGACCTTCAAACAATAGAGATGGGACTATTGAATAGAGCTAGCTTGGACATGTGGTGGACCTTCAAACTACCTTCGGTATAACCTATATAATACAATGGATAGTAGATTGGACAAGTATTGGACCTCTACTCAAAACCATCCATGCAATCACAGTAGAGATATCACTTCAAAAAAGTATCTGAGAAGTGCAAGACGTATAGGATCCATCTTAATCCAAAAAAGTGTATTTTTATGGTCAGACAAGGACGAATCAAGGATGAACCTTTGATAAGACTGACCAAGACCATAAACCATGAATGTTTTGGCAAGCTAAGAACTTTCAGTTGATTGGTGGATGTTTATATCACCTATGCTTTGATTGTATCCTACGAGTGTGCATAAGTCCGGAGGAATACGATGCCTACTTGTTTGAAGCACAAAATTGGGACTTATCATTGACAAAACCAAAGGAGGTTCCAAAGATCAAAACACAGAGACGAGAACCTCCGAACAAGGAACCTAACACGAAGTGGATTTGGAAGAAAAAGGAGCACTTATCTTCTCAACCGCAAAAACCAATCAAGCAATGGAGAGTTAAGTCTTAGAAGACTCTACCACACCATTATGCACCAAGCAAACCAAGCTACCAATGGTAAGAAAAATCTCAACAACAACTATTAAAATGCCCTTATAATTCATTAACAAGGGAAAATCAACTAGTAATATCTTCTCAATGAGTGTATATACTATCAGAAAATCATCCAAAAATAGCCCTTTTTGGTTATTCATTATTTTTCTTGATATTGAGACTTAAAAATAGAGAAATCCAATAAAAAACACTCAACTCGCTCCCAACCAAATAAATGCATCAACCAAATCAACTCGCTCCCAACCAAATCAATGCACAATGGCATCAACAATCATTGGCATATTCTTTGATCAAAGTAGAGCTGTTACGAGTAAAAGAAAGACTATATAAAGATATGCAGGAAGAAGGCGTAGAGGATGTCCACCCCAAGTGGAGAAAGAGCTAGTTGAATAAGAATCCCAGATATTTGATTATGTTCACAAGAGCACCTGCAGCCCTTTAGAAAGACCCAACCTTTTGTCATGTACCACGGGTAAGGACATGGCAAGCACATGAAGCACTGACTAAGAAGACGCCTACATGGCTGAACTATCCAAGATTGCCAGCTCCAGAGCAGGGAACAGTGACAGAGGAATACATGGTGAAAACCCTAACGGGCACCATGACATTCTTCAAAAGCCTCCATGATCTCTCATGTGCCATGCTCTACAAAATTTTCCGAATGTGCTCACATGCATTGAAGCTTTTCACGAGCCAGAGCAAGCAAGAGTACCATGGATGTCATTTCTTGAAGGCAATAAGAGTCTTTGCTACGACCTACGTGGCCGGCTTTCTGAAGAAGTTCTTTATGGCTTCTACATCAATGCATGTTTTTTCCTAAAAGCAATATGTTGGCGTTTGAGAAAGCATTTTATACAGGGTTCTTCGCTTGTCAAACGAAGATATTTGGGCCAGTGATAAGCAACCTAACATCCAGATTTGTTGGCTATTCAGCCATTGAGCTTAAAAACAGGGTCACCATGCAGTTCTTGCAGGTTCCAGACAAAGAAAGAAAGATTAGATATGAGAAAGCCTTACATGCACTTCAAGACCACCTCGCTAGTCGTCAATCCAAAGACTAATTCAACCCATGAAGCTGTGTCAAGGGACGACACAGGCGAGGAGGGGAAGAATGTTAGCAGCAAGCTAACTCGAATATATCATTTTTTGGAGCTTTCCTTGTAAAAACAATTATTATTTTGATGAATCGGAAATATTGTAAGTCCTACTTTCTAGATGAACATTGTAATTGATGAGCCGGGGCTACAAGCTTCTAGATTGTATCAACCTGTCTTTAGTTAGAACTCCCAGATTATTAGTTTTGACCGCAAAAAACTTGGCTAAGGTATAAAAGTCAATTTTTGTAAGTTTTGTATCAGTTTTTGGATAATGAAACATAGCGTGAGCTAACGGCGCTCACTTCTCTCCTTCTTGTGCTTCCTACTCCCTCCTCGGTTACCACATTCTAGTCGCGTCTATTGAGTTGCAACCGCAAGTAAGAGCTCTATGCATTGACGTAAGCATTTCACGATATTTTGTAGCTTTTGGCATCGTTGACCCGCGGCCTAATTTCATCATAAGTAGGAATTTAAGCTTCAAAATCAAAAACTAAGTATATGTGGGTATTGGGGCATCATTGCTAAGCATTCAGATGCATTCTGGGTCGAAAATGACTAGGTCAAAAACTCACTGCTATTAATAATTGTGATTTTTGGACTTGACCTAAAGTGATATTTGAGACCATAAGCATGTGTGCTTAGGTCTTATAAACATGTCCTAGAAGTTTTGTAATGTTTGGATGTTATTTGATGCTGTAATGGATGTGATTTGTTTGCTGAGATAAGCAATTAGCTTTTGGTGATTTTAGTCATTTGAGTGTAGCTTGAGTTAGATGCAAGTTGTTTGTTGTTTTCCAAGAGATTGACAATATATTTAGCCTCTATGCACTAATCGAATCTGCTTTGTCCCATGGATTGACAACTATATTTGTGGTTCTCGCTATGTCTGCAATAAGATAAGAGTGAGGTTAGACACCCGTCCCACAGACGTGTGCCTCTTATCCCGGTCGGACATGCCAAAGATGTCTGATTGTCCATTACTTTTACACACCTTATTCTTTACTAGCTAAAAGAATAAGTGGCTCTCTCATAGATTGTGCTGGGTTGCTCCACCCACATCCTGTGTTCTCTCTCTCTCTATTCCCTTCTCACTCTCTGCACATACACCACATTTGCGTGCTTAGAATTGGTATCAGAGCTATGGCTTGGTGATGGAAACAAGCACAACAACTTTGAGAGATTTGAGGTGATAGATCGCTTGCTCTCTATGGTGGAGAGATCAAGAAATCTTGAAAGCTTTGTTAGAATGCAATGAGAGCTTGTGAGATCAGTTGAGAATGATGTTTGCTCTTGTGGAACCTCAGAAAAGTGTGTGGAAGATAGTTTGTAGGTGAAGGTGCTGCCCTAAAAATTGTGTCTCTAGCAGCATTTTTTTCAAATTTATTTTTTTGCTTGTAGACTACATATCTAAATATTTTGCTTGAGACACTCCTCCGTTTTGACATGGTCTACAACATTGCAGAAGAAACTTTATGTAAGTTCCTCACCGTTTTGTTGATACTCAGCTTAGACTGACTGTATACAAAAATTTAACGTTTTGTGTTTTCGTAGTGTATGAGTTTGATGCATTTTTTGGAAACACAGCAAGTGCTAAAATTTGGGTGCGTGAATTCTGACGTGAAGGTGAAATTTTAGCTTGTGCAGAGCTTGTGGTTTGAGGGGTTTTTGGTAGATTTGGGCAACTAAGCATGAAAGCATTTACACACCATTAAAGAGGTCTCTTGAGAGATGCAGTTTTTTTAGCACACAGGTGGAGCTTCTTTCACAGATTTTCACAGAATACTTTGGCAGTGATTTTGTGCCTCGGTTTATGATCTTTGCAAACTAATTTTCATACAATTGTGGTGCATGGTTGATGACCATTATACATCATTTTGGTGAGCACTTTTGAGTGTTGATGAGGTCTCTTGCAAGCATTGTTTTCACACTTCTTCACACTCATGCCATTTGTAGCATCTCTAAGGAGAACGTGCTCTTGTACTTCCTTTTCTACCATCTTTTCTTTTTTTTAATGTGCATGATCTTACTTCTAGTCAGACCCCTTTTCTCCCTGAATTTGTTGCACTATGATATTTGGAGCACATTACCGCTCAGATAGACGCACAAAAACAAAGGAAAAGCTCAAGTCAAAAAATCTCGGAGGCGGTAATCCTAGAGTCAATGCTCGCGGTAATGGTCCTTCAGCAATGCACGTGGTAATCGGCCCGGCTATATTTCCACGCTTATTTCCGCGGGCCTTACAGCAAGTATTACCGCAACCATTACCGCGCATGCGAGTATTTTTTTAAAAAAGCAGATGACCATTTGGATGGTCCTTGGTAGAACCCATCCAAATGGTCATTTGCCTTTTTTTCCTATACATTTAATAAATAAAAAAACAACAATTTCATTGCACAAAAACTTTGGGCCAAAATCAAATGTTTAATTATATTGGAGAAACTGTTCATTACAAAATTGCCCAAATAGGCGATGCATGGCGGCTATACAACTGTGGCCAAAAGAAGACTTTGTGCCAAAATCAAGTGTTTAATTATATTGGATATGACAAAATTGCCCAAATAGGTGATACATGGGGGCTATACAACTATGGCCAAAAGAAGACGGGCCCAAAAACACTTGGAGGATTGAGCTACTCGGATCATGGGACCTCTCGAGGGACTCCCTCACTCTGGAAAATAAAAAAACAACAAAACCTTTAATTAATACAAATGGATACATGATTCTGCATGCACTCATTTTTTTTAAAAAGCTCACACTTACAGGCTGTAGTGTACAACATGCATTTTTAAATTCTTCGCGATTGATTTTGTTGTTTTCATACAGCCAGCACCATGTCTGATATTTGGAGTGGCTCTCTCTGTATCTCTGGATCTCTCGTCTTGGGCGGGTCATAGTAATATTTTGTTGTATATCAATTAAAAAAGATCACAAACCTAACCTTATTACCACAAATTAAATCAATTCAAATGAAAATACGCGCACTCACAAATTTATCTTTCCATGCTGCTTTTTCGCCCAAGCCGTAATGCGTGGGCGTTTTCTGCGCCCTCGCCTCCACATGCCAAGTGTACACCCTAGCACCTGCCTCTCTCTCGTCCTCCAGCTCTCACCCTGGGCTTTCTCCCACTCCTCGTCATGAACATTTCCAGGGCGATAGCATTAGGAAAAATATGAACCCTCTAGGGGCCCTTTGGGATTAAGGTTAATTAGAGGCCAGCCAATAGGAAGAGGGTGGTGGACACACTCTATACCTTCAAAAAAGTAGAGGGACAAGGTAGCCTTACACCTCTTAATGGCCTCTTACCTAGTGACAAGGTAAGGGAGGTGGCTAGGGGAAAGGGAGGGGGCGGGGGGGGGGGGGGGGGGACCACTTTGACCTTTTTTCCCCCACTTTTTGGCCCGGATTTAAAAATACACTAAAAATTTCAAATTTTCAAAAAAATTCAAATTTCAAGTTTTCCCTCCTTAAAAGGTCCCCTAACCTATTTCATGGTCAAAAAAGTATTTTTGACCTCCAAAAGTCAAAAACGTGCACTAAAAAATTCTAAAAAATTAATTTTTTTCAAAAAATTTCAAAACATCGTTTTCCACCCTCCAAAGTCTTTCCAAACCTATTCTATAGCTAAAAGTGATTTTCTGTCTCTACAAACCCTTTTCCAAGCTCTCCATGGCTGCAACAACCACATGCACCCCCTATAGTCCAACATTATCTCTCTACTAGCTTTCTCCCATCTCCATTGTAGCACCAAGCAAGCTTCTTCCCCATCTCTTCCCCTTGCCCACCACATAGTTCCACACCAAGCTAGCTCCTCTCCCTTCTCTCACCTCCATTACAGCATGAAACAAGATTCTCTTCCTTCTACTTTCATTCACTCGCACTACATGGAAACCTCTACTCCCGAAGGTGGAAAAATCATCAACTCACATGACTTACATACCACAAGAACAGGAGGTGTGAATGGTGCATGGGCATTGCAAGGATTCATCTCCAACATAAAGATAGAATGGTGAGAAAACTACCCTTGTAGCTTACATTCAGAGCTTAAGATCATCTCCATCTTTACGTTTATCATGCTGGAGGGAATTAACCTCTTTATGGCTTTCAATGTTTAGGCTTCACACCTCATAACAGTGGGTGGTGCTATTTTGTTGATGGCTTTGGTGCGCCATCTATAGTTTTGTAGCATGTGATTGAGTCTCACAATGTAAGTAAGTTGTGTTATCTATGGAGAGTCATCAAAGATTTTTCTTATAATTTATTCTTTGTATAGTTGTCATTAGATTATTAGAATGATATCATTTTGTACTTTATTAACTTTGTGCTCACATAATCTGTTGTTTACTTACAGAGTCAACTTGTTTTGAGAGGACATGAGCAAGCAACCATGTGCAGAGATGGAAATCACCCTATTTTTGTTCCGTGAGGAACCTTTCACTACCGTGTTAAAAGATTTTGATAAGAATAGTAGGATTTTTGTAGAATCTTGAACCAATAGGTACTCTCTAGGAGCTCTTAGAAAAGCCATCCCTATAGTACTACTATCTTCCCTAGTGTCATAGACACACAAATACTCGTGTATATGAATCTCTAGATGAGAAAGACAAATACTTGTAAGAGAAGCCTAACAGCAACAACATTGTCTCCATTTGTAATTATTTTTATGAGGCTGGATTCCTCTATAAATGCAATATAAATATTTCTTTTTGTTAAATGGTGTCGCACTGAGTGAGAGTATTTTATTTAGATTACTGGAGTTTCATACAGATTTGAGAAATATTGTTGATTTTTTTGGATATTCTGATTTGTCTGTAAGATGTTTGAAGTTTCAAGTCTTAATCATTCCACCATGAAGAAATTCATGCAATATTTTGATTTCAGTTTAATCACTAATGGTTATTCTTATTAAGTGGATCATAACCTTTGTCAAGATGTCCTCATTTGGGGATGTTGAATATATATCAATAGCAACATTTCAAAAGTTGAGAAAGCTAAATTCTTGCTTTCCAAAATGTTATTGTTTCCATACTATTCCTATGCCAAGCTTGACTTAGAGAAATGACAACTTGAGATGGAGGTGTAGATATATAGGGGTGAATTATTATTGATTCTTGTTTCATCATATATATTATAAAGCGTTTGAGTTTCCACCTTTTTGAGTAGTGTTGACAAGTTTTTGGTATCAAACCTTCTTAAATATCCCTATTCATTCGCTATTGGTAGCTATTTATTTGGTATTGTTAAAGATCATACCAATATCTATCACCTTGTGAACTTAATTGTTGAATAGCGGATTTGATTTTTACTATGTAGCTCATTTGGATAGAGAAAGTGTAAACATAAATTATAGATACATGCATTGTTAACATAGAAGATATGTATCACTCGAACCTATATAACTGCTAATCAAGAAACCTTTGGTCGGATACTATAACAATAGGGGTCACACGTGGTTTTAAATACCAAAGAAATGGCTTAACCAAAACATTTCCAAGAACACGAGGTGAACACAAGGAAGTAAAAATTGGCTCCTTGTTTGGTTGATTTCTAGTGCTAAATGTTCTTAGTGCACAAAATTTGTGAGGCCTTTGACCTTGCGAGTTCACTAAAGTATATGTAACATAGCACATGTGTTCAACAAAAGGGAATTTATATTCTTGTAAAGTTACAGAAACATGTGTAGGTAAGGCCTATAAGGGCTACTTTCAATCCATTGTGGTGAACGGACATGATATAGGAAAATTTGACATAGTGAATACTCCGGACATCAAACACTACAACTCTATCTCATGGCCATACATTAAAACAAAGCTCCTATTTGTCATTTTGAAGCCCCAGAGACCCTCAACAAGAGGGACCACAACGGCGCGTAGAATGCCCATCCAGGCACAAATAGGGACCAAGATATTTCCAAGAACAGGGGATAGACACAAGGAAGTAAAAAATGGTTGATAAGCATGATACAAGGTTTAGGTATCTGCCATTTGGGGGGGGGAGGGGTTGCTATGAACACATTAAACTTCCCAGTTCTATCTCATGGACATGCATTAAAAAAAGCTTGTACTTGTCATTTTAGGGGCCCAGGGACCCTCAACAAGAGGGGCCACAAGGGCGCGCAAGCTGGCCATCCAAAAAATTTTGGATGGCCAGCTTGCGCGCCCTTGTGGCCCCTCTTGTTGAGGGTCCCTGGGCCCCTAAAATGACAAGTACAAGCATTTTGGATGGCCAGTTTGCGCGCCCTTGTGGCCCCTCTGGTTGAGGGTCCTTGGGCCCCTAAAATGACAAGTACAAGCTTTTTTTAATGCATGGCATGATACAATGTTTAGCTATTTGCCATTGTGGGGGGGGGGCGGGGGAGTTTTCTATGAATACATCAATTTTCCCAACTCTATCTCATGGCTATGCATCAAAATTTTTGGATGGCTGATTTGCGCGCCCTTGTGGCCAAATTTTGGATGGCTGATTTGTGCGCCCTTGTGGCCCCTCATGTTGAAGGTCCCTGGGGCCCTAAAATGACAAGTACAAGATTTATTTTTATGCATGGCATGATACAATGTTTAGCTATTTGCCATTTGGGGGGGGGGGTTTGCTATGAATACATCAATTTGCCCAATTCTATCTCATGGCTATGCATCAAAAAACATTTGGATGGCTGATTTGCGCGCCCTTGTGGCCCCTCATGTTGAGGGTCCCTGGAGTCCTAAAATGACAAGTACAGGATTTATTTTTATGCATGGTCATAATTCAAGTGGTAAGTTTTAGGCTGTTTTCAAGAGCTTCTAGTGTTCAATTGGCTCTGAATCTGTCTGGGCTTGTCTCACATAAATTTGTTCATCCCGTCGCGCTCTTCGACTATCGTGTGATGCAAAAAAATCATATCCTACTCGGATTTTCCAAAAATCAACGTGCAAGTTGGCAATTTCTTAAAAAATGATGTAAAACAGACATTTCTTACTTTTTCCTTAATCTACGGGCTCGAACGGGCATTAAAACCATGGAATCTGAAAATACTCAGAGAACCAATGTTTTTTATTGTGTTAAGGACTGCATTTCCTACATACAAAACTTTCTCAAAATCTCACCCTAACACCTTCAAAAATGGCTTCCAAGGAGTGCCCTCGATCAAAAATTGAAACTGAAGGAAAACAATCAGAATGAACTCCTAGACTGTGTACAAACTATAAAATAACCAAAATTTCCTTTTAAAAAAAGTTATTGCTAAAAATTTGAAAATAGACCACCCTTAGACTTCCCACAATGATAGAAATCAAAAGGTTCAAGGAGAGGTCTGGTGTCACAAGTGCATGGTAGGAATCTAATCGAGGCTTATTCCGTCAAGATCTCTTATACTTTATTATGTCTTCTCATGTACAATCTTACCAAACAAAAACAAACTTACACTTTAAATGACTACAAATTTTATTTAACTTATCAAACAATCTAAAATATGGTAGACCTAGAGTGCTCTTACACATCAACAAACAAAAAAGTCCAAATTTCTTCTCATTAACTTTGATAAACATACATCTGTGAACACTTTACAAGGAGTAGTGTGGTCATAGTTCTTACATCCATTCCATGACATGGTATGCTCCTGGGGTGACCTATCACATAAAAATATCTTTGGTAGGAGTGCCCTCATGTTAGGAAAGAGTGTGTTGCTGCTGATGAAAAGTTTTTGCATTGTCCTACTAGGGATCTCTTCATGTCAGCATAATGATTTTTGGTGTAGTGGGAGCCACATTGCCGCTGAGGAGAGCTTTGTGCCACCGTGAAAGCTTCATGTTATGCCAGTTCCTTGAGCCGTTCTTGCAAACAACGCCACTCAACTAGCATAGCAAGAGGTCACCTTGTAACAAAAACATGTATGAATTCAACATTTGCAAGCTATATAATGAAGACACTTGTTAAGTATATGTTGTACAAATTTGCAAGTATTTCTATCTAGCTGGGAATAAACAATATAAAAATATACATTAGGATGAGACTACCACCCCTAATAAGCATGGATTTGAAGCACCTACCTGCAAGATGTAACAAAGAAGACTGTTTTAGAGGAAAAGTGGTGACACTTGGCCTCTCTAACCTGCAACCTTTCACTATTTGTGCATAAAAGCAACCTTTGTGCCAAGCACTACAAAACAAGTAGAGGCAACACCTTAGACTTCAAAGTTTATGATAAGAAGAACACAATCAAAAGTGAGAAGTATATTGTTACCTTGCATAAAGGGGTGTTTTATTCAAATATGTGATGGTATTGGCAAGATATTAAAGAATCGTCAACATTCATCTCACCGATGCTACGACGTTCCTGGGATGACCTCTGCTCACCCTCACGTGCGGCCTTCGATGCAAACGTTGCGAACAAGCAAATATGTATGCATACGATTTGTGATGCCCTTGAGCATCATGGTAGTTGTTGCATGAGGAAGCAAACGATGAAAAGAGAGAGGGGGGAGGGAGAGAGAGGAACATGGGAGAAGACAAGGGGGTAGTGGGGGGGAGAGAGAGAGAGAGAGAGAGAGAGAGAGAGAGAGAGAGAAGGAGGAGAGAAGGGGGCAGGGAGGGAGAGGGAGGAACATGGGAGGAGAGAAGGGGACAGTGGGAGAGAGGGAGAGAGGGGAGGAGGAGGAGAGAAGGGGCAGGGAGGGAGAGGAGAGGGAGAAAGGAGGGAGGAGGAAGAGAGAAGAAAGGTTTTTTTTTGGGGGGGAGTTTTTTTTTTGAAAAATTGGACTTTTAGTGCTTGTAAGTTTAAAAAAATGTCAAAAAATACTTTTTTGATATGGATATATGTTGGGGGGAAGTTTTAAGTCAAAAATAAGTAAAAATAACTTTTTTTTTTAAAAGTCAAATTTTGGCTCTTAGTGATCCACGTTTTTGATGATGTGGCCACACCTCTTTACTCCCTTCACTTTCAAAAAGCTAGAGAGAGAAGGTGACCTCTTAGGTCCACATCCTACATGTGTCTTAAAAAAAGGATAGAAAAGCCTACTCAAAACTAGCTTCTTGAATGCCCTTGTCCCCTTAACCCTACACACCATTAGCCTTAATCGCTAAAAATTAGGATTCCTTACAAGGCCCATGCAAGGTTCATATTTCTCCTAATGGTTGTGACCCTCAGATTCAAATGTTCGCTTTGGCGCCCTCCGCACACTAGACTTCTTATTTTTCAAGAAATTCTTTACGTACTCCTCCAGCCACTGCGTAGAGAACTCTTCCACTTTCGGATTAGGGAACCGAATGAGCAATGTTGTGTGAATGTACGTCAAGTTGGCTGGGTCCTGATCTTTGAAAGATTTAAAGAAATCTTGGTATGTCTAGTGGATCAGCTGGTTGAGGTGCCCTCGAAATGTCCTCCCCAAAGAGGAACCTAGATCCACCTCCCCCCCTTGATGTATAAAATAGTAGTAGCCACGAGCGTCCAGGGCGGGCGCATCGCGGTCCTCATCCTCATGTGGAGCTCCAACGAGTGAGCGAGGAGGTCGGGGTGTAAGAGGAGGTGAATCTGTAGCACTGTCCCCTCCACCACCAAAGCAGCACGAGCCACTACCTCGATGAGAGCGTGAGCCACCACTACGGGAAGAGCGTTGTCTACCCGAAGAGCGTTGAACTGTTGGGTGGTGTAGGCGATGGATAACTCGACGGTGCGGGCGTGGATCACTGCGAATGCAAGGTGGAGGGAGCTGCGGGTGACGGGAAAGTCGAGGGTAAGGTGGAGGGAGGCGTTGTGGGAGGCACACTCTGCACTATCGGAGTGCTGGCCCCGGTGTCGCAAGCGGTGAGAGCCCATAGGCAGCCAACTCTGCTGGTGTGTACCGTCCTAGAAGACTATGCTGTGAGGATAGCCACTCTGCGTGGGTGCGGTATGCCCTCTCGAGGTCGGGGTCATGTACTGCATCTCGGAACCATTGAAAGCTGAAGGTGGATTTTGACTGGTGGGAGGAATACTGCAAGTAGTAAGCATCACAAGCGTCCTCGTAAGAGAGACCCTCGGCAAGAAAGTCCTCTATGGATCGATAGCCGGGCGTGAAAGAGGATGCCATATCCTACAATTTCACAAAAAAAAGGGACCCTAATTAACATTGGATTCTAGTCAAAGTGAGATTCTTTATTGCATAGGATTCCTTTTATCTTCTATTTAAGAAATGGTTTGTGTGCTTATTTTTTTTGCATCCATTTATAGTGTGTGTGTGTGTGTGTGTGCTTCTAATTAATCTATTGTGTGTGTGCGTTAGTGTGTGGCAAAGAAATTAATATAGTGTGTGTGTGTTGGACCTTAATCTACCGTTGGGCTTCTCGGTGACCATTGGGGTCTCAATCAACATCATCCCACACCCACATGGAGGTATCTTTTGGTATGCTTGTAACGCATGCACACTATTGCTTGCATTAGTGTGTGCTTGGGCAAGCATTAGTGTGAAAACACACTAAAGCATGCCCAAGCACACACTAATGCAAGCGTTAGTGTGTGCTTGTAATGCATGCACACACTAATGCTTGCATTAGTGTGTGCTTATGCACAAATTAGTGTGTGAAAACACAACTATGCATGCACACACACACACTAATGCAAGCATTAGTGTGTGCTTGTAGCGCATTCACACACTAATGCTCGCATTAGTGTGTGTGTGCATGCATTAGTGTGTTTTCACACACTAATTAATGCACAAGCACACACTAATGCTTGCATTAGTGTGTGCAATTTTTTCACACACCAATGTTCACAATAGTGTGTGCTTGTGCATGCATTAGTGTGTAGACACACTAATTTGTGCACAATCACACACTAATGCAAGCATTAGTGTGTGTATAATGCATGCACACACACATTAATGCTTGCATTAGTGTGTGCTTGGCAACAAATTAGTGTGTAGAAACACACTAATGCATGCACACACTAATGCTTGCATTAGTGTGTGATTGTGCACAAATTACAATCACACACTAATGCAAGCATTAGTGTGTGTGTGTATAATGCATGCGTTACAAGCACATCCTAATGCAAGCATTTGTGTGTGCTTGTGCATGCATTAGTGTGTTTACACACTAATTCATGCACAAGCACATCCTAATGCAAGCATTAGTGTGTGCTTGTAACGCATGCACGCACTAATGCAAGCATTAGTGTGTGTATAATGCTTGCACACACTAATGCTTCCATTAGGGTGTGCTTGTGCATGCATTAGTGTGTTTACACACTAGTAAACACACTAATGCATGCACAAGTACACCCTAATGCAAGCATTAGTCTGTGCTTGTAACGCATGCACGTGTGTATAATGCTTGCACATACTAATACTTCCATTAGGGTGTGCTTGTGCATGCATTAGTATGTTTACACACTAATGCATGCACAAGTACACCCTAATGCAAGCATTAGTTTGTGCTTGTAACGTATGCACGCACTAATGTGGGCATTAGTGTGTGATTGTGCACAAAATAGTGTGTGAAAACACACTAATTTGTGCACAATCACACACTAATGCAAGCATTAGTGTGTGTATAATGCATGCACACACTAATGCTTGCATTAGTGTGCGATTGTGCACAAAATCGTGTGTGTGTGTGTGTGTGTGTGTGTGTACAATGTGTGTGTGCATGTGTGTGTATGCATTGTGTGTGTGTGTGTGTGTGTGTGTATGTGTTTGTGTGTGTGTGTGTATAGAAGAAAGAGAAGAAAGAGAGAGAGAGTTCGAGCACTTACAGTCGTGACCTCGATTGCTTGGATATGGTGGGGATGGAGATGAAGAGAGTAATAGAGGTTGGAGATGTAGAGGGAGAAGGAGAGAAAGCTTGGAGATGGAGAGGGAAACAGGTCCGCGCAGAGAAGGAGCTCGTTTTTTAATTTTTGGCATTCAATTCTGCGGGGGCACGCAGGTGCCCCCTTTATAGAAAAAACTTTGCTGAAAAGCATTTCTACCATTGTCATGCTTATTTGGCATCCCAATGGTCACCCCAGTTACTCAGTGATAAGAAGTCTTGGATCAATTTTATACTCAAGCCTTCCCAAGGTGATCCTCTTTATACTAGTCTCTCACAATATCTTTTTTCCAAAAACACTACAAAAAAAAGAGGACAACCACCTAGTGTGGGAGGACAAGATGTTGTTGTAACCGTCTCATTGGTAATATAAGGAGGTGTCCATCTCTTAGGAAGCCACACTTAAATTGATCAAATTTTTAGGTATATCAAAATACTCTCTCTCTCTCTCTCTCTCTCTCTCTCTCTCTCTCTCTCAATAGAACAAATAAACTCAATACATAAGTACATAGTGGAGACTCTAGCAAGGAGAAGAAAATGAGCAGAGGTTTGTGGTCAAGAAACCCTAGAAAAGGTGGCATGGTGAGTGAGGTGGCACACTAGTGAGTAGGTGGGAGGTGAGTTCAAGTTCTAGTAGGAGGCATTACAAGCGATGTTGGGTGGCTTCCCTAGGGTTTTCAAGTGTCTCTACTAGCAGAGGTCATAGGAGATCTTGCGAAGTGACCTGGCTACCAGCAAGACCTATTGTAGGCAAGCTCGGTTCCAGTATCAATAAGCCTGAGGACCGCGGGCTCGCACTTACACGATATATATTAATTGTTTTTTTCTTAGTGCTTTTCTTTTAGCGATAATGTTAGTAGCAAGCTAGCTCAAATGACATTTTTCGGAGCTTTTATTGTAAAAACACATTATTTTGATGAATCGGGAATGTTGCAAGTCCTCCTTTGATGAATCGGGAATGTTGCAAGTCCTCCTTTCAAGATAAACAGTGTAATTGATAAAGCGGGGCTACAAGCTTCCAAATTGTATCAACCTATCTTTAGCTAGATCTCCCAGATTATTAGTTTTGATGACAAAAACCTTGGCTAAGGTATAAAAGCCAATTTTTGTAAGTATTATATAAGTTTTTGGATAATAGAAACACATTGTGAGCTAACAGTGCTCACTTCTCTCCTTCTTGCGCTTCTTACTCTCTTCTCGATTATCACATTGCAGTGCCGTCTGTTGCGTTACAACCAGAGGTAAAATCTCTACGCCATTGACGTAAGCATTTCATGGTAATCCATAGCTTTTGGTGTCACCGATCTGCGGCCTAATTTCATCATAAGAAGTATAAATTTAAGCTTCAAAATTATAAAATAAGTATAGGCGGTGTATTGGGACATCATTGCTAAGAATTTGGATGCATTCTGGGTCGAAAACGACTAGGTCAAAAACTCACTGCTGTTAATAATCATGATTTTTGCACTTGACCTAAAGTAAGATTTGAGACCATAAACATGTGGGTTTAGGTCTTATAAACATGTCCTAGAAGTTTCGTAACATTTGGATGTCGTTTGATGTTGTAACGGTTATGATTTGTTTGCCGATTATTGACTAGCTTTTGATGATTTCTGTCATTTGAGTGTACCTTGAGTTAGATGCGAGTTGTTTGTTATTTTCCAAGAGATTGACAACCTCTTGTAGCCTCTATGCACTAGTGGAGTCAGCTTCATCCCATGGATTGACAATTATATTCGTCGTTCTCGCTATGTCTGCAATAAGATAAGAGTGAGGTTAGACACCCGTTCCACATTTGGCGCCGCTGTCAGGGATCGAAGAGACCTAAACTAGGAAAAAACACGGGCGTCTTGTGTAGTTGTTCTTTAACTTCCTCTAGGATCACCTAGAGTCAAAACTTTCTTTTTAAAACCGCATAGCTTAAGATTGTCGTCTTTGGTTGTGTAAGGTAGCTTGAAAGTAGGTTGTACTTGCTAAGTACATTTTAGGATTGTTGGATTGTAGGATTAGATTAGGGTTTTGAGAATGATTGATGGACGCGACAAGTCTTAAGATCAAGGTTCAAAAAACCTTAAAAAACAAGAAAACGAGTGTTTGTGGACACTTTCCACAACCCCATTGCAATAGAATCTAGGAGTAGGGTAAGTAGAATCCGAGGCGAGATCTCAGAACATTGCTCACTCCAAAAGAATCAATTGTGGGTTGTTTATGTGAAGTTGCAAAATTTCAGGTCTACGGCTAGAAATAGCACCAAAAGGCTGTCAACCATTGAATGCAGCTGGAGATTATGCTTTAAAAGCTGTATGAACCAATGCGTAAGCGTAAGGACATATTTGAGGTAAAATTTTAAGAGTTTGCAAAAACTCAAATTATTTACTTTTTCTTGACATTTTAGGCCAAATTAAGTTTTGACTTAACTCAGAGGCTTAAAATAGCTCATAAAAAGATTGTCCACTGAAAAAGTTAAAAAAAGTGTTCATTTTAGGCCGAAAGTAAATGATTGTGATTATTTACTTTCAGCTCAAAAGTGACCAAGGTTGATACCAGAGACTTTATACATGTGCACAAACATCTTTTGTAAAGGCCCTTAGAATTTGGATCACCAAACTGACCAAAACCTTGGTAAAAATTGAAATTTGTACTGATTGTCGAGAACTTGAGTGTGAATTGGAAAAAATTTATTCAAACTCAGTGAAACTTGACTCAGAGGCTTATATTGAAGTGTTAAACAAGTGTACATGCTCATTTGACCAAAACAATGCAAAATTTTGTCAGAAGTAAATATTCGTGATTATTTACTTTTGTCCCATTTTTCAACTTTTTTTACCAACCCAGCATACCACTAGTTTTAGCATGTTATATTAAGCCCGCAAATCAAATTTGGTAAGATATGGATCATTGAAGTGAAAATTGTGGCCAAATTTGATAAGTCAGTCTACATATGCAAAATTGTTGACCATTTGAATAGGGATTATTCAAACTTGATAAAATTTGGCTAAGGAGCTTAAGTTGAGCTGCTTAACCATTTTGTGTCAACATTGTGGCAAAAAAATGCACAAAAATACCATGAGTAAATAATCGTGATTATTTACATCTCCTACAAAATTGAACATTTTTTCACAGTTGAGTATACCACAAGGTCAAGCATGTCAAGTAGACCACACAAAACAAATTTGGTGAAATTTGGATCACAAAAGTGAGACTTAAGCCAAATTCTTGAAAACTGAGTCTGCGGATACGAAACAGCCAAATTTTTTTCAAACTTAGTGAAACTTGTCCAGAGACCTTAACAAGTTGAATGCTTGACAAATCAAGCCAGAAAGTGTAAAAATTGAGAAAAGTAAATAATCATGATTATTTACTTCTGATACACAGAAACAGCACTTTGGACTTTTGAGCTTGTATAGTGTTAGAACAACAAAATACAAGGCCACCGGTAAATTTTGGGTTCAATCGGATCCACATTAGTACATGTTCACTCAGTTTCCAGCTTGAAGATTAGTCCTTTGGATTTTTGCAAATGTTGAATCTAAAAGCATCAATTGCTGACTCACTTAGCTCAAATTGAAGTGATATACATAGACCAGTCACAATAGTTAGTAAACATTGTACAGTCCTTGTGAAAGAATAGATAACTTGATTACAACTGATACAGGAACCAAGTTACAGACAAGGAATTGAAAGCTTGAATGGAGTTGCAATCACGTCAAGTGGAAGAAGCTGATAACAAGTCAATCCGATGGTAAGTACTCTATCTAGGGCTTCACAAGTCTATATGAATCTTAAATCTGGTCGTATACTAGCAAACCAAGGTATATTTGGAGAGACGACTAATAGAGTATCCGTCGAAGAGAGTGTGAATCAAGGCGATGACTTGGACACTATCTTTGAAGAAGTCTCACACACTTTTTCAAAATCAACATTTGAAATGTCTTCCTATGCAACTCATTCAGGGACCGGAATGACATTGTGATATAAGCACATACTCACCTTTTATAAGACTAATGGCCATGGAGCTCAGGTTTACCTGGATATTAATGAAGAGTATTCTATTCGCATTGATGACCATGACATAGAGTTTGAAGAGGAAATCAGGGCAAACAAACAAGGAAAAATGTATATGGATAAAAGTGGAACTCAATATTTACAAGTTGAAAACCCTTATGTGATAGACAAATGGGGGCTAGAAGTAAATACCATAATCCCGGATATAGCAACAAAAGAAGGACCACCGACTCAAAATTCGTTGGATATGATCAAGTTGATTTGAAGCCTTTGAAATGGCTTAGCACGGATAATCCTAGGATCGGAGTCTATTGTTGGGAGGATAGAAATGTCAAAGATCTTCTATGGACTTCTCATGCCAAATCAATGCAATTAATGTCCATGAAGATCATCTATATCTTCAAAATCAAAGACAAGGGTTCAGCAGATCTACCAACCTACCTATTTAGGAATTATTATAACAATAATTTTGTTATGATGAGTCCTGAGGAGGTAGAACAAACCAAATACCAAGGGTACTCTATAAGAGATTGGATATTGGGCGAAGGACCAAAATCTATTCCAAGAGAGGAACTCCGCAAGAGATCTTTTGCGAGCAATGTTAAAAAACCCAAAACTACCTCATCACGAAGAAAACCGGGTGGCACTAAAGCCAGTCCAAGGCTACATGAGTCACTATTTCCAACAGACTGGTTTGAAGGACTCGAAACAAGACCAATTGCCAGGAGACCGAGAGTTGAACCAAATAGACGTGTCAAACCAGCTAATTTTCAATAATGGGTCAAAAAATTTGGGGACCCATATGACCACTTAGCCAGCTTTAAGCAAGTGCTTAGAGCAAACGCATGTTTGATTCCCATACTTGATTTGAGGGATTTGGAATGACATTAGAAGAAAAAGCACTGACATGGTTCCAAAACATTCTACCGAGGTCAATCATGGACTTGAATACATTAGCTCAAGGATTTGTAGCTGGATGTTCCAAAACAGGGATCAAACATAATACGGTAGCTCAAATCTATAACTTCAAACAAAAACAAGGTGATTCTGTTAGGGATTGTGCAACTAGAATGAAACGATACATTGCAAGATGCCCGAAACTAGATATACCTACAGAAGAAAGATTAGTATCATTGTCTCTAGAGGGACTGCTAAACAAATAACGTCATGCTATATTGTATAGCAAGAAACATATAACCCTAGAAAAGTGTGTGTCAGATGCTATTGACTTAGCAGACTATTGTGATATTTTCAATGAAGAAGATGTCCATAAGGATAATCAAAGCAAGAAAACAGTATCCACCAAACCAGCACAAGTGGAAACCACTGTTGCAGCACCGCTTACAGCCAAAGAAGACATACTCAAAAGGATGAATGAAATGATGAATAACATGCAAAAAGCACCTATGAGGGGACCAGGGCAAGGGATACCTCAACAAGGGCAACCAATTAGGCCGTAAAAAAGGTATGCAATCAAGGGTAAATAGACCAACCATGAGACCAATGAGTGCTATTACTTCTAAAGTATGATGGGAATGTTCAATATGTGCCTATGAGGCACAAGGACAACCCATGTATAGATATCAACCTAATATGTCCCCAGCTCAAAGGCCACCGATGGGTATGGAAAGACCTCAACGTTTGTTGGGTCAACAACCTCCATATCCTAGACATAATGTAGTGCCTGTAAAGTACATGCATTCAGAGGGAGTCATAGATGAACAAGCACTAGTACCCGTTACACCCTATGTTGAGCCTAGTCCATCTTCAGTGATGGTAGAAGGAGATTGGTATAATTCACATCCAGCACCAATGAAAGAACCTATGACCTATACTACACCAGAGCTCACGCCGATGTACTATGTAGCTAATCAAGGTGTTAGACCTCTAATGGTAAGACCCATGATTAAGCCAAGGACTGGAAACTGTCATAACTGTGTTGTACATGATTACTAGCAAAATGAATGCACAGATCTTGACGAGAACATTAAGCCAGTTGAAGCTTTTTGTATACAATGTTGCAAAAAGGGAGGACACTTCCCTAAAGATTCCCCAAAAAATCCTTTAAACAAGGGTGAAGCAGTAGTGAACATAGTCCAAGTGATACCTAGTAGCTCATCTGAGAGTGAACCTATTGTTCCAATCAAGGTAATTAGCAAAGCCTAGGCTAAGAAAAGAAACATAACTCCTTTAATGATTCGGAGAATACTAAAATTTTCTCTCAAAAGACCAAGAGAAGCTGAAGCAAAAGGTATGAGATGAGAAAGCAAAAACAAAGGGCTGACATCAAGGAGAAAGCTAAGAAACTATTCCAAGAAAAAGTGAAAGAAACTGGAAGTGAAACCAATGAACCACTGTAAAATCTGGAGGATCAATTTTGGTAGACAAAATTTTTAAGCCAATCAATGCAGCCTTGGAAGCTTACAAAGCGGGACTTAAAGCAGGCCAAAACATGGAAAACAAATGGAAAAACTATCCTTCTCCAGATATGGAAGCAGCTAAGCTTGAATCTTATTAAAATTTGGTATGAATTACTCAAGAGATTGCTGTAAAAACAAAAACGCAAGCTCAAAAGTAGAGCAAAACCTGAGGAGCTTGTGGTAGGAACCAGTAAAAGAGAAATCCAAAATGTGGTAAAATCCCACCTTGAAACTACAGAGCCAAAACTCATAGTGCCTGACAGTGAAGATGCCTTAGATGGAATTCCGTTCATAGAAGAAGACTAGCCAGGACACTTGTGGAAAAAAGTTAGAGAGATTAATGATGGGATCCTAACTCTGAAGTCAGCTCCTATAGAGGAAGTTTGGTTAGATAATCTACCTTCTGATATGGACATGGATGTACAATCCTTGTATAGGGATTGTGGCTCTAAAGCTTCAGGAATGTCTAAACCAATGACTCTGAAAATACCACCCTCTTACTTAGGAGATAACAAATATGAATCCATAGTGTGTAAAACCACTCAGATAAAAAGAGTGGAACAGAACCTAGAGGTAGACAACATACATTCAATCATTTCTACATCCATTCAATGCACTCTTACTTTAAGAGAATTGTTAAAAATCAAACCATATCTATGGAGCGATCTACAGAAAACTCTAGAGAAGGTGGAGATAACAGGGCTAATCATAAAAAATGTGGAAAAAATGAAACACCAGGGCTAATCATAAAAAATGTGGAAAAAATGAAACACGAATTACATAACAAGGAGATTAGATCAGTTCCAATGAACAGAGTTGGAGAATACAACAAAGGTGAAGAAGGAAACACAACCCTTCAGTGAGATATAATGATATAGAAACCATGGCAATACTGGATAGTGGGGCAGGCATAGCCATAGCCACAAAAGTAGTATGGGAACCATGGGGAAAACCAGCCATTAGATAAATTCGAATGAAATTGCAATTGACTGATGAACACATCGAAAGACCCTTAGGAGTGCTTGAAAAAGTGATAGTTAATTCCTGTGGGATTGATTATCAACACACTTTTGCAACAGTGGACTTTGGAAAGAAACTCAATTACAAAATCATCTTGGAAAGACCTTTCATGTGACAAGTACAACTTATCCAGGATTGGGAAAACAATTATCTGTACTTGAAGCAAGTTGGATCAATAACAATTGTTAATCTAAAAGATCACACTTTTAGAGATGTCATGAAAACACCCATACAAGAATTTGACTCAGTCTCTTCGACTAAGAAACTAAGCTTCCATCTTGGTTGAACAAAGACACACCTATTTGGATGTGCGGAACCTCAAAAAATGGGAGCTTGAAACGAGAAGAATGTGTCTTAGAAAGGGATTTCACAGATGAAGCTTATGTACGTGAACCCTTCCCGGAGAATTTGTTTGATCCATTTGGATGGACTATTTTGGCAACAATGGATGTATGTGTAAATATGTCTATACCTACTCAATTATGCAATGAGGATGGCTATGACATAATTCCCATACAAATGGCTATGACATAATTCCCATACAAATGATCCCAACCCTTCACATTGAAGACAAAACTTAAAAATCCAAGGACTTAATGAAAGCTCAACAAGTCTTTTCAGACCTCTACTATGATGCAACAGATGAGTTAGAAGAATATTCAGCTACTCAGATGAATCGGGGTTGGAAAAAGAACATGTGAGAGCTAAACTACTCATGAAAGGAGGGGAGGAAAAGTTTTTTGACTTTCCAAACTAAAAACTGAGAAGAAAAAAATGGTATAAAAGAAAAAGAGACACGAGAAACTTGAACTCTAAACCTATGCCATCAGTCTCTAGTAGAACATAGTTTTTGATACAAATAGTTGCACATGATTGTGTCAAAGACAAAATCACTAGTAGATATTCTTTAAATGAAAAGTAGGAAATATCAGAAACATTGAGAAAAACGAGAAAGGAAACTCAAGCTAAATCTAAATACCAAGACAAGGATTCAACCATAACACGAGTTGAACAGAGAAAGAAGCATCAAGAGTTGATGAAAACTCTAAAGCAGATATATACCACTAAAATGGAAACCATCGAGGGGGAAGGTAAAGATGTAATGAGTGTTCCATCCCATTACAAGAAATATACTCTCCAGGACCGAAAGATCATAGTCAAACATCTTGTCAAGGAACTAAGAAAACAGGGCGAGTCCTATGAAGGACCTGAAAAAGCAAAAAGAATAGATTTGGTCGAACCAGGATAAGAGCCTAGACTTGCCTACATTGCAAACGACCTAATAGGAGAAGAAGAAGAGATTTTTAGTTAAGCTTATTGAAAGAATACCAAGATATCTTTGCTTGGTCTTTTAAGGATCTCAAGGGTGTTGATCCCAAAATCTGTTAATATACCATAACTATGAGAGATGATGCGAAACCAAGTAGACAAAGGACATACACTTATAATGAGACATTTTCCAGAAAGATCAAAGTAGATATAGAAAAGCTAAAGGAAACCGAATTCATTTACGAAATTGAACACACAGATTGGGTGTCTCCAATTGTGGTAATACCCAATAAAAATGAAAAATGAAGAGTATGTGTTAATCTCAAGAAAGTAAATGCAGCTACCACTAGAGAAAACTTTCCTCTCCCGATCACTGATCATGTTTTGGAACGAGTTGCAGGAAAAGAAGCTTACATCTTTTTAGATGACTTTTTGGGATACAATTAAATTTTAGTTGACCCCAAAGATCAACATAAAACTGCCTTTGCAACTGAATGAGGTATTTTTTCCTAATGAGTTATGCCTTTTGGGTTAACTAATGCTCGAGCCACATTTCAAAGATCATGCTTTTAAGGAATACCTTTGGAATTTCTTGGAAGTATATATGGATGATTTATATGTACATTCATCAATCCGAGCTGGTCGTTTTGAGAACCTCAAAAAGGTCTTTGAAAATGTAGACTTTATAGGATTTGCTTAAATCCTAAAAAGTGCACATTCATGGGTAGACAAGGAAAACTTCTTGGCATATAGTGTCTAAAAATGGCATAGCTACTGATACAGAGAAATTCATGTTATTGTTGAATTTCCTAGACCGACAACAATAAAAGGGGTTCAAGATTTCATGGGACATTGTGGATATTACAAAAGATTCATTTACATATACACTATAATTGCAAAGCCTATGTACAGCTTGATTACACTCTTTGAATGGACTGATGAGTTTGAATAATCATTCATGAAGTTTAAGCAAACTCTCACTTTATCCCAAATATTAAAAGCACCAGATTGGAATAAGATATTCTATATATATGTAGATACTTCCAACTTTTCCATTGGGTGTATACTGGCTCAACCAGGAGACAGAAAAATTGATTTTCCTATTTCTTATGCTAGTAGACAGTTGAATATGGCAGAGAAAAACTATAGAACCATCGAGAACGAGAAGGATTAGGAATGATCTATGCCATAAAAAAGTATAGACATTACCTATTAGCTAACAAATTTGTGTTCTTTGTAGATCACCAAGCCCTATTGTACTTGGTCAACAAGCCATGCAATACAGGAAGAATAGTGAGATGGTTTATCATTCTTTTGAAATTTGATTTTGTTGTAGTTGTGAAAAAGGGAACCACTCACCAAAGAGCACATCATTTATCAAGGATTATTTCAAAAGAACCACCAAAAGGGGTAGGCGATGATTTACCAAACGCATATATGTTCTCTGTGGAAGTTATACCCGAATGGTTGGAAAATATGATATCATTGATGACCATAGCTCTACTAGATTCACAAATACCGCTTCCTATTACAACCGGATTAATTGAGCAATTGACTATGTATTGATTAGGAGCTGGAAGGCTCTACAAAAGAAATCCATATACAATATTGCTTTTGTGTATTAATTTTGGGAAGAAAACCCAAAACCTAAGTCAAGCACATATTACCATAGTGGGACTTCACTTTGCGAAAGACCAAACTATTGGAATTAGGGTTGTAGAGAAACTGTTAAGTATGGAGCCTAATTTACCCTTGTAATTTTCTGTGGTAAAAGCGCACATTTGTAAGGCCCCCATTATGAGCAGAAGCCATCGTGCGTGAAGGAAAATCACTCACCGGAAACCAAAATTTTCACGAACAAGAATTAGGGGCAACTTTAAAGGCCTCGGGGGCGGAGGCCCCGAGATTTTTTTTTGCCGGAATATTCTTTTTCGCCGGAATATTATGGCCGGACGGCGGCCGGAAAGTGGTCGGAAAACAACCGGTCGGTTGGCCGGTGGCCGGTAGTCAATGGCCGATGGCCGGTGGTCGGAAGTCAATGGCCGGTGGCCGGTGGTCGGATGTCAATGGCCGGTGGCCGGTGGCCGAATTCAATGGCCGGTGGCCAAATTTAAAAGCTGACTTGTCTTCCCAAGGGCGGCCACACATGGGCGGATTGGAGGGTCCGATTTGGACTTATTCCCACAAGGGCGGCTACACATGGCTGTCTCTCATAAGAGAGGGCAGCCCTTTTGGCCTATAAAAGGAGGCCATTTCTACACACATTTCATAGTGTGAAGTTGATGCAACAAGGTGAGTGTGAGGTGGTGAGAGTGAAGCAAGGCGGGAGCTCCATTAAGGGTATAATCCCTTTGTAAACTACTTCTTGTTTTGAAGTACTAAAGCCATTGAGTGGCTGCTTTCCCGTGGACGTAGCCCACATTGGGTGAACCACGTATATCATGTGTACTCTCTCTCTCTCTCTCTCTCTCTCTCTCTCTCTCTCTCTCTCTCTCTCTACTCTATAATCTCGTGTATATAAATCTGTCTCTCTCCATTAAGTAATCTACTCAATTATCTATTTAGCTACGTCTTATTTCCTAACAGAAACGCACACATCTTGGAGAAGATGAAGGAAGCTCAAGGCACACAATAAAGAGTGTATTACTTAGTGTGCAGTGGAAAGATAGATAGCCCTAGAGTAATGGGGGTATATACAATGCACGGGGGGAAAAACCTCCTAAAGAGGGAAAAAATGCCCCGGCAGTCCTAGTGTGTTCACACACATCATTACCACATGTATATGGTAACAAATCCCCCCTAGAGTGATGCGGTGAATGAGAGCTGGCACATGAGTAAAGGGAAGTGCCATGCCCTGAGGACATGATCAGTCCAGAAAGGGGAGTAAGCCCAAAGCTTTGCGGAAAGCTTCGAGCTTCTCACGAGACAATGCCTTTGTAAAAAGATATGCAAGGTTGCCCTGTGTTGGTACATAATCCAAGCTGATTCTCCCCTGAGAGCCTCTCCCTGACATAGTGGTAATGCACCTCAATGTGCTTTGTGCGAGCATGAAAAACTGGGTTCCTTGCAATTGCCAATTCCAACCTACTAACCATTGTGTTATGCAGGTTTTAGCCCAAGGTTGTTTGAAGGTCCACCACCTGTCCAAGCTAGCTCTTTTTAAAAAAGCTATTTGTATTGTTTGAAGATCAATGTGTGCATGGAGTGTAACTAGTATGTTTACTACCATCGATGGTTTGGGGCATAGGTCCATCACTTGTCCAACCTACTAGGTTTTAGCCCAAGCTGATTTGAAGGTCCACCACCTATCCAATCTATCTCTATTGAATAGTCCTATCTCTAATTGATAGCGTAGATGATTTGGGTAGAGTTCCAACACTTGTCCAACGCACTATCCATTGTCTTATCGAGATTTTAGCCCAAGGTGGTTTGAAGGTCCACCACCTGTCGAAGCTACATCTATTGAAACAATCTATCTCTATTGTTTAAAGCTCAATTTTTCAATGGAGTGTAGCTACTATGTTTAATACCATGGATGGCTTGGGACAGAGGTTCACCACTTTTTCAACCTACTAACCATTGTGTTATGGAGGTTTTAGCCCAAGGTTGTTTGAAGGTCCACCGTCTGGCCAAGCTAGCTCTCTTGAAATAAGCTATCTCTATTTTTTGAAGGTCAATGTGTAAATGGAGTGTAGCTACTATGTTTACTACCATGTATGGTTTGGGGTAAAGGTCCACCACTTGTACAACCTACTAACCATTGTGTTATGGAGGTTTTAGCTCAAGGTGGTTTGAAGGTCCACCACCTATCCAACCTAGCTCTATTGAATAGTCCTATCTCTATTGTGATAGCATGGAAGGTTTCGGGTAGAGGTCAAACACTGGTCCAACCTACTATCCATTGTGTTATGGAGGTCTTAGCCCAAGGTGGTTTGAAGGTCCACAACCTGTCCAAGCTATCTCTATTCGATAGTCCTATCTCTATTGTTTAAAGGTCAATGTGTGAATGGAACCGAGCTTCTATGTTTACTACCATGGATGGTAGGGGGTAGAGGTCCACCACTTGCCCAACCTACTAATCATTGTGTTATGGAGGTTTTAGCCCATGATGGTTGGAAGGTCTACCACCTATCCAATTAGCTCTATATAATAGTCCTATTTCCATTGTGATAGCATGGATGGTTTCGGGTAGAGGTCCAACACTTGTCCAACCTACTATCCATTGTGTTATGGAGGTCTTAGGCCAAGGTGGTTTAAAGTTCCACCACCTGTCCAAGCTAGCTCTATTCAATAGTCCTATCTCTATTGTTTAAAGGGCAATGTGTGAATGGAGCCGAGCTACTTTGTTTACTACCATGGATGGTTTGGGGTAGAGGTCCACCACTTGTCCAACCTACTAACCATTGTGGTATGGAGGGTTTAGCTCAAGGTGGTTTGAAGGTGCACCACTTGTCCAACCTGGATCTATTGAATAGTCATGACTCTACTGTGATAGCATGGATGGTTTCGGGTAGAGGTCCAACACTTCTCCAATCTAGTATACATTGTGTTATGGAGGTTTTAGCCCAAGGTGGTTTGAAGGTCCACCACCTGTCCAAGCTAGCTCTATTCAATAGTCCCATCTCTATTGTTTGAAGGTCAATGTGTGAATGGAGTGTAGCTACTATGTTTACTACCATGGATGGTCTGGGAGAGAGGTCCACATCTTCTCCAACCTACTATCCCTTGTGTTATAAAGGTTTTAGCCCAAGGTGGTTTGAAGGTCCACCACTTGTCCAAGCTAGCTCCATTGAAATAAGCTATCTCTATTGTTTGAAGGTCAATGTGTGAATGGAGTGTAACTACCATATTTACCCCCATGGACGGTTTGGGACACAGGTCCACCACTAAACCCAAATTTAAATAATCCCGCCTAAATTCAAATCAAGCCGCTCAAATTTAAATAATCCTACCTAAATCAATTTCATCATCTCGCTTAAATTCAAATTCTCCCATCCAGATTCAAATTTGAAAGCAGGTTTAGTAAAAAGGATGCCTTTGTCCCGCCTAAATTCAAATCCGCCCTTGTTGAATTACATTTTTTGCATCTATAGCCAAACAAGGTCCACCACCCCAACCAGTAACACCAAGAATGGCCCCAACATTATACATCCACCAAAATTCTAGCTCACATATTTCATATTTCAGCCATTTCAGAAACAACAGACAAAGAAATTATCCATCAGCAACTCAACAAAGACTAGCCATTTGGCCAAACCAAGATTTAATCAATTGACACAAGTAAGTTGATTTGTCATTCACGTTTATTGTTAACACAGTATGTATTTAATATTACACAAACAATATATTTGCGTATCTGCGTATGTGTGAAATATGTGTATTTGCACAATAACAATACTTAACCCTAAAACCTAAAAACATAAATTATGTCTTTGTGAAAAAAAGAGTGACACAGGATTGATGAGAGAGAGTGCGAGAGAGGGGGAGAGAGAGAGAGAGAGAGAGAGAGAGAGAGAGAAAGATGTACCAGGCACAAGTGATTGGATTCCCATGAGGGACAGACTCGAGAGAGGTGAACAATTCACAATGTGAGGTAATGTGCTTTGTAGCGCATTGTCGAAATACCACACATGTGAATCTGCAGTAACTGACAAGCATGCATCATGAATAGCAGGATTGTAAGTGCACTCTGCGTTAAAAGCCCATTCTACATCAACGTCAGCATCACAGTCTCCTTTCACAGAAGACTCAACAATGGCTGCATTTGTAGTGGAACCAGCATTTGCAGTGGAACCACCCTCTTTCTTCTTAGCATCTTTGGCCTTCAACTTACGACACTGCTTGATCAAGTAATCGTTAGCTTTACAATAATGGCAACACATCTTCTTTTTTCCCTTATCACCAAAATTTCTAGACAAATTACTACCAGCAGAAGCATTCGGAACAGAATTGTTTCCGCTCATAGAAGAACCATAAGAAGTGGCTGCATTGTTGTTATCGCCCTTTCTTTGAGAAGCAATAAAAGCCTATTAAACTACACGCTGCCTAGTCCTGTTTTTTTGGGAAAGTGACTCTTGCAACAGCAATGTGCATAATGCATCAAACTGGACAACTTCAAAATTTCCTTGGGTCATAAATCTCCAAGTACTAGCAAAAGCCTCATCGAATTTGGTAAGGCATCAAGAACAGTCTGCACAAGGGAACTGTCTGAAATGACTTCACCTGCAAAAATGAGTTGCTCATTGATATCCTTGACACCAACAAGGAAAGTGTCCAGATCATCTTCCTCATGCATAATCTTCGACTCCAGCTCTTTACGCAGCAAAGCAATTTTAGCCTCATTGTGACTTGCATAAAGACCAACCAAAATATCCCAAGTCTGTTTTGCAGATTTTGTTGAATGAATGAGGAACAATGGTGCGCTTCACAAAAAACGCAATCAATGCATGAGCCTGCGCATCCTTTACATCCCAACAAGATTTTTCTGTCGTAGGCAAAACAACTCTCATAGCAGAAATTCTTGCAGCAAGGCCTGCAACATCCTCAACATCGCCTACATACTCAGAACCAGGACGTACATCAATGCCCTGTACAATATTCTCAATGCCCTTTGACACAAGAACATGTTTCATCATGTAAGCCCATATAGGGTAATTGTCCCCATTCAATCTATTCTCAGCAGCAACAAACATCTTGAATACATCTATATTGTTGTCAGCCATGGTAAATGATGCACCTTATTTGAAAACTGTTTGAAAAGAGGAGAAACGGAGCGGGTACAACACATGCTATATAGCACAAACCATAGAAGACTATAAGACACCTGTTATACAGAAAACGGCACTGAGAAAAATTCTGCACAAAATGACGAAATAGCCTATGCAGTATTGCCTATAGTGGAAATAGAGGTCGAAATGAGCCCGAATCAAAAATCTAAGCAGACTAAGCTCTACAACCACTCCAAAAACATTCGTCGACCTACGGACGCTCACCCAAAGCTCACTAAAATTAGTAAAAATGAGCAGGCGTGTGCTGAAGCTGCTGGCGACTAAGCCCGGGAGGATGCACCTACTCTAATACCAATTGTTGGAATTAGGGTTGCAGAGAAACGCACACAGCTTGAAGAAGATGAAGGAAGCTCAAGGCACACAATAGAGAGTGTATTACTTAGTGTGCAATGGAAAGATAGATAGCCCTAGAGTGATGGGCATATATACAATTCACAGGGGAAAAAAACCTTCTAAGGAGGGAAAAAGTGCCCCGACGGTCCTAGTGTGTTCACACACATCACTACCACATGTATATGGTAACACAAACTATGCAATGGATCTTGAGACTTGGAGTATTTTGGCCAACCATACGGAGTGATGTTCACTCATTTGTAAAAAAAAAATCCTCAATGCCAAAAACAAGCACCCATACCTCATGTGACATTGTTCCAAATATCACTCGTTCCTAAGTGGAGTAACTATCTAGTTGCTTACTTATCAAGCCAAACATTTCCTAACGATATGAGTAAATGCCAACAAAGAGTAATTGAAACTGAAGCAAGAGACTATGCTCTAATTGGGAACCAATTGTATCAAACAGAAAAGGATCAGTATCTATGTCTTTGTGCAAATGAAGACAGATATATTCCCATTATAGAACAAGCACATGCTGGATTAGCTGGAGGTCGCTTTTCTAGTGAAACCAGCACAAGAGCAATCTTAATGGCAGCCATATGGTGGCCAACACTTTTTGCAGATTCCAAAGAATGTGTTCAAAGGTGTGACACATGTCAACGAGCTAAAATTCCAACCCCTGTAGATAGCCAACCCCTGTAGATTCCTTTAAGACCAATGATGGAGGCTAGGGCTTTTGCAAAATGGGGTATAGACTTTGTTGGGCCAATACAACCACCTGCTTATAGAACCCAAGCTCAATATATCATTGTAGCTATGGACTATTTGACCAAGTGGGTAGAGGCTAAAGCAACCCAAAAGAATAATTCAAGAACCACAGCCGCATTCTTGTATGAGAACGTGTTCACAAGATATGGACTGCCAATAGAAATTCTCAGTGATAGGGGAACTCATTTTCTCAATGAGGTAATTGAGTATCTGCTTAATAATTTATGGTCATCCATAACAAATCAGCTCCCTATCACCCACAAGCAAATGGACAAGCCAAGCATACAAATAAAATTCTTAGCTCGGTATTGCTAAAGTGGTTAGTTCATGACGGAGAGATTGGGAAATGAATCTCCATGCCGCTCTATGGGCTTATAGAGTTTCATTCAAGACATCTTTAAATGCTACACCCTTTAACCTTGTTAGGTCTTGATGCGATCCTACCAATAGAATTTCTATTGCCGACTCTAAGGGTAGCTAAGGATCTTCAGTGGACTGGACATGAATTGTCAGAGAGGCTTGAAGATTTAGAAAATCTTGATGAGCAAAGGCTAGCAGTTGTAGCTCACCTCTATGCCTAAAAGCGGAAACAAAAACAGTTTTTTGATTCCCATCTAGTTACAAAAATCTTCAGAAAAGAGGACTTAGTTCTAGCCTACTCCCTTAAGCAACACATTCTCAAATTTAAGAAAAAGGAAAACATACCGTTTATCATTGAAGACGTATCTCCAAGTGGAGCAGTTAAGTTGTCCACCCTAGATGATGAACTAATGGCTAATTGGATTAGTGGATGCCATTTAAAGAAGTACAATTTGCCACTAACCAATGAATTGCTAGAAAAGATGCATGCAGCAAAGCAAAGAAAGATAAAACAACAGCAGGTCATTGATGAAGCCCAAGAGGAAGCTTGGCTTTGAGTACTCAAAAGGAAAGCTGTTGTCCACAATCAACAAATTTCTATTCCCATTAACACTCTAGAACTAGATGAACGACTATGAAGGATGCAGTGTCAACAGATGATGAATGGTGAGATGGAATTGACTTTCACATCAAAGTCATCTGAACAAGCATAGCACAAATGCATTGGTCCATACAGGAGCTCGAGTAAATGCAATCAATTATTCCACATACAAGAAAGCAACGAATCAGTCTTTGACTTTAGGAATTTCGACTATTAAAAGATGCAACAAGAACTCAACATCGACATTGGGAGTAGTCAACTTAAATGTGATACTACATAAATGTTCATGCCCTTATCAATTTGTATGCTTACCAGATGAACACATGAATGAAACAATGATTCTTGGAATCTCATGGATGCGGACGTACAAGGCAGTACGAGATTGGGATACCAATCAACTCAAGCTATCACCAAAAGGTGGACATCTCATTGTTCCAATTGCACCAAGCAAAAAAGAATAGAAAAGAGATTACCAGCAGAACAAATCGTGAAGAAATCAATCTTCTCCATCCTATTGACAAGAAAATGCTACAAGTAGCATGCAAGGAGTCAGGCATACCTGGGTACCAAAGGCACAACGTCTTAAGGACAAGCCGTTTCAAATTTGAGTGCCCGAAACCTCCTCTACTGTACCAAAGACTTTTCCAAGGTTCCAAACACAAAGAAGAGCATCTTTGAGTAGGGAACCTAAAACAAGATGGATTTGGAAGAAAAAGGAGCACTTATCTTGTCCGCAAACTGTAAAATTGATGAAGCAGTGGAGGGTTAAGTCTCAAAACACTCAACCACAAACCAAGATACAAATGGCAAGTTAAAGCTCAACAACCACCATTATTGATACCCATAGCTCAAGAAATTAGCGTGCCAAAGCATCCTAACGGTACAATAAAGCAAAGAGCACACAATCTACAAGAATTGCTCTTTGGGCGACAGCAAAAGAAAACCTCAACCTCAGAAACCCTTGAGTTGCTTACTCAATACCCAACTCTTGCACAGCATAGTGGCTTGAATTGCATTGATCTTCAAAGCATAATAGAGCCAACCAAGACTATGCATAGACACAATTGTTCAACCCATACACACAATCATCTCGGAGTATGCCATGTAGGAGGGGTGGAAGGGAACTAAGTAATAAAGGCAATGTTTGAAGAGGGAGGAAAAAGTTGGATGTTAACGTGTGATTTTTTGTAAAATTACCTAATAATGCCCTTAACAAATCACTGATAACTTGGAAATAGTGTATATACTATCAGAAAATCATCAAAAAATGATCTTTTTTTGTTATTTTCATCATTTTTCTTGATATTGGGACTTAAAAATAGAGGAATCCACCAAAAAACAGTAAAGCAGTGCTTCTCAATGGATTTTCTTAATTACTGTGAAATGCAAGTGCAAAGGGTTCTTTGTTACTAATTGTTGTTGTTGATGTGTGCACGGGTGTGCATGCACCCTTAATTAATGAGTTGGTCAACTTTATGGTCTCTAGACACCCACAATATGAAAAAAAAGTATGGTAGTGGCGGGATCTAGCAAAGCGTCCAAGTGAGCAAGAGAGACAGTTGCATCTATGGGGCGATTCAACCCTCTGTCCAGTGAAGAGAAAGGACCAACATGGCAGTGAGAGTCCACCAAGACCATTTGTGAGTTTGGTGCAGGTAATTTTACCACCTTGTGTCTGCAAGGACGACTCACAATGACTCAGTTCTTCCCCCAATTCTCTCTACGCGGCCACCTTGCATACGACTCTTGTTCCATTTTCCCTCCACGGTTTGCATGGACATGTAAATCATGTAGCTTAAGAGACCACGCCCTTTTGTCCCCCTCAAAAGCCTTGCTCCGATACCACTAAAAGACCCACCCTACTACCCTTTGTATAATTGTTGGGCTCCTAGCCCCAGCTTGCTTTAGGATTCCCTATCGATGTGCAGTCCAGGCCCTTGGCCTAGGTCCGTGACCCTTTGGGTTTCCCTTGGCCTTACACCACAAGTCCAACAAAGCCCGTCTCTCATATAGGCTTAACCGTTTAGTTTTTTTACCGTGTCAATAGACTTGAGAAGCCTATAGGCTATTTTTTTCCTTTCTCTTTCTTACAATATTGAAGTCTCCAACCATTATCCATTCCCCCTCAATAGGGGTGTCTCTTAGCTACATCCATAACTTGGATCTTTTCTTAGTGGTAAAGAGGCCATAAATGTTGACATTAGTAATTTGCTCATCTGCCCACTTGACCCTCACTCCTAGGGCTCGCCCAGAGGGATGATTCAATACCGCCTTTGGACCAAGGTCCCTATCAACAATAGTGATGAGGCCATTGTAACCATCTACTCCCTCTCTGTATAATTTTATCTTCTTTCCCATCCGTTGCTTTCTTTTGTTGAAGGCGTGTAGGTGGTGTTCTTAGATATCCCAGAAGCCAGTGTCCTTACCTTTTTTGACTTCTTCCCAGAAGAGGGTGTTCTTCTTCCGGGTTCTCTTCATGTTTCATGATTGGATAACCAATTCTTCCATCATTGATTCATTGGGAAAGGGGTACATACTCTTCCGCCTCAAGGAACTCTGTAGTCTCTTTCCTTACGTGTTCCTCCATTGGCACCTTCCTAGCCTCTTGCTAAGAACTCGCCAATTTTGTTAACAACAAATTCTTAGAGTCGATATCCCGACTTCTTCTTTGTTATCTTCAATCAATGGTTTCCTTGCATGTGATCTAGGAGGAGTGGGAAAATACTTTAGTCCATGTTTTCATCTTTGTATGATGATTCATCTACAATCTGTTCTACTGTATTATGCAGATCCAAATTCCGACAGGCAAGTCGATCAATAAGCAAGCAAGGGTCATGGATGTGAGAGATCCGTGTATGAGGGGGGAAGAGGTAGTGGACCACCAGCTCCTAATAGATCAAGAGGGACGAAAGATATAGAGAGAGAGAGAGAGAGAGAGAGTAATTGGCTGGCTAGGACTCGCTAAAGTGACACAAGGAATTTTGGTTGGTGTTGCAAGGTTACGGGTCTTTGATTAATTTGAATAGGTGATTGTCGTCATCGAGTAAGCACTGACCTTTGAAGAAAAAACCACTACCAGTAACATGGTAGTGGTACGACTAATTTAGTCATGAGTTATTGATTGAAGAGTGTTGGCCATGGAAAGAATAGTGTGTGCCAGTGCATCCTGTTGTCAGGAGTTTTTTGGAGCAAGGGATTGCGCATATGTTCATACCCATGCATGGTGCATCGAATAAAGGATTTCCAATTTGCCAGAGCCAGGTGGTTACGTGGGGCCCACATGTGTACAGGTAGGACAAGGTGTACATAGTCCATCCATTTTCATCGTTACCAGTAGCAGTGTGTTTTTTCTACAATAATGAGGAGTTGGTAGCGCGTTAAAATTCTCGAGGAAGCTATCCGCGGGCCGAAGACATGAGGTAAGCAGGTGCGTCAGATGGCATCTAGTGGCGCCAGGAGGTCGAACGGGGTCAATACTTGCACGCGGAGAAGTACAGACACGACGTGGGTGTTTCCTTGTGATAATTATGCAGAAAGGTCATCATGAGGACCACTTTTTGGGGCCACTTCATGTGGTTGCGAGATGCATTATTGAAAAATGTTGAGTGCCAGGTGTGCGGATGATGCAAAAAGGTGACAACTATGCACTACAAGGTCAGTTTTTGGCCTGTTCGGGGTCCGTTTGAGGTCATCTAAAAGGCCAAGGGTGCCCAACTAATAAATCTAAGTGTGGGAACTGAAAAAACTGAGAGAAGACCAGAAAAAACGTGGAGAAGAGAGGAGGAACAGCCGTAGGTGTGTTTTTGGGGTTTTTGGAGCCTGTTTTGACCGTAAACTGCTCATCCGAGGTCGGATTTGAGCACTTTGACATTGTAGACTAGGGTTTTGGGCTGTTCCGGACGTGATGGCACTGTCCATTTTGCCAAAATCCTCACTGTTTTTCTGTTGTTTTGGCTGTGTAAGTTTCTTCTATGAGCTAAGCTTCTGCTCCAGTTTGTGATTGTATCTGGCTTATTTTACCCATACTGTGTGAGCTATTTGCCCCCTTGGTGTTGGCCCAAGCTCATTTGTATCTAAATATCAGAAGTTCTCCTCTTTTGAGCTGAATTTTTTGGGTGTGTGTGTGTGTGTCTCTCTCTGTGTGGAGTGGGCAAACGGATAGTCTCTCTCCTCTCACTCCATAGGTGTGTTCCCTGTCTCGGCCAGGTGTGTTGTGTAAGCCGAGTGGTGCCCCATAGTGTGTGTGTGTGTATCTTCCCAAGAGTGTGTGTCGGGTCGTTATAGAGGCGTTCTGTGTGTTTTCATCCCGCTCACACTGTGAACTCCCCATCTCTCTATCTCTCTCAGCTCTCATGGCCATAGCTCTCTCTCTCTCTCTCTCTCTCTCTCTCTCTCTCTCTCTCTCTCTCTCTCTCTCTCTCTCTCTCTCTCTCTCTCTCTCTCTCTCTCTCTCTCTCTCTCTTCTCTCTCTCTCTCTCTCTCTCTCTCTCTCTCTCTAGCCTCAGCTTATAAACTCTCAAACTTTGCAATTCAAAGTATGGTGAACCCTATTTTAAATACTTTAGTGCTTAACAATTCTCTTACAATGCAAAGCCCAGAAGTTAAAGACGTAGTTGATAAGCGCATGGTCATGTGAGGCTTAGTTATTAGTAAGCCTTGCCAGATGACTACAACAGGTACAGAGGCTCATAGCATCATGGGCAGTAGCAAGTCGTGAGAGGGAGAGCAAGGCCCAGACTAACAGGAGAGAGAAAAAGAGAGTTGACTAACAAGGTACCAACATAGTTTGAAAATTGTGTCTTTCTATGCATAGTAACACAACTGTGCCTTTTTAAGCATAATAACACAATTGTATCGATGGAAAGTTATTTGTTGTCAAAGTTGGAAAGTTATTTGTAGGAACTAAGCCTCGTCTGACCATAGCCTTAACTCTTAGAAAGAAAGACATCTACAATTCTGAAATACCTTAACACAATCTTCTGACCATGATAAGGTTCATAGATATCATTCTGATACCCACTACTCTTCATACATACAACAACTATAGTTTACAATAGACACAATGGTGGATCTAGTGTTCACTGCAAAGATTGAAAAAGGTCCACATACAGAAATTTTTGGGTTTCACTTTGTTTTGGTCTCACCTTGTCAAGGGTTGTTTTGGGTTTTGTTTTGTCAAGGTTTGTTTTTACCGTGTTAACTCACTCAGTATCGGCTCATTTGAAGCTTTCAAAAAACCTCTCATGCGGACCTCTACCGCATGCACGAATCATTGGGCACGATAAACTTTAACCAACCACCCATTAACCAACCCCACATTGAATTCGTTGTGATGTGAACGATTTTTTTAGTTCAGCTTGGTAGATGGGCTCAAAAAAATACGTAGGTTTAGTTTACTCTCTACTTCAAAATTTGATATGTATCTTCAAAATATACATTTTACTTGTGGAAAAATTTCTATATTTTTGCATAAAGTTCTTATATCACTCTTAAAGGTTTACAAAGTTTTCAAGAAAATATTTATTTTGAGCCTTATTGGCAAAACAATGGTGGGTTACAGATATTACCAGTAGCAATGTACGCCGACGTCGTGTGGCGATGTGGAGGCAAGTGCAACAGGGGAGGAGGAAATTGCAGTGGAGGAGGAGGAGGAGGCAACTGTGGCACAGTGAGGGCTAGGGTAGAAAAACGCAGAGAGTGGCCTTTGACTCCAAAGAGGAGCACACGCTGGCATGCGCTTATAGGTGGCTCGTCCTAGATGTCGGACTCTCTGCCGACGTGGCAGGGAGTCGCGTCCACCGGAAACCGGTTCATTTGAAAAAGGTTTAAACAACAACACCCCCCCCCCCCCCTTGGGGTTTGAACATAATAGTTGTTTGAGCACGTGATGAGAATGAGCAACGTGGTTATGCTAGTGGTAAAGCTGTGGTCTCTCACAGCGGGCGCCCGTGTTCAAACCCTGCGGGTGAAGTTGAAATGATTAAACACTTTTTTTTATTGAGCATTTCGCTTTGTGCAAACTAAGAGGCTTGCGAAAAAAACTAAGGGTTGAAATATGACCTGCTAGACCGGCCATGCAGGTCAAAACATTTGCCACTTGGACGACTCTCAAAGGTGCCACCTCCTTGAGAGTCCGGTATTTAGAGATAGGTGGCTCGTCTTAGATGTCGGATTCTCTGCCGACGTGGCAGGGAGTCGCGTCCACCGGAAACCGGTTCATTTGAAAAAGGTTTAAACAACCTCATAGGTATTGTGCCTAATGCTTCATTAGGCGCGTGAGAGAGAGAGAGAGAGAGAGAGAGAGAGAGAGAGAGAGAGAGAGAGAGAGAGAGAGAGAGAGAGTGTGTCAAATCTAGCCACTTTTCTCCCATCTATGGTTTGCTCGGGTACCGATCACCCTCCACAATGACGAAAAGGAAAAGATAGTGCATCAGACTCTATGTGCGGGGCCTTATCTTGGGATACAAAAGGGGAAAATCTAGTACTTCTCTTTTACAAATTGAGGGTGTAAATACAACAGAAGACGTGAATTATTACATTGGAAAGAGGATTGCATATGTCTGCAAGGCCAAGACAAAGAAGAATGGGACATTGTACCAGTTAATTTTGGGTAGAGTGATGAAGCCTCATGGAAATAGTGGTGTTCTACGAGCAAAATTCTAAAAACATCTACCACCCAACTCATCAAGTGTAAGGGTTCACGTCTTTATGTATCCAAGCCAAATCTGCTGAGGGGCTCAAGGAAGCTTGACTATAAAGAATGGCTCTCCAATAGGCTTCATGAAAACTCTTCTATTATGCTTGCAGCCTATTTTCTCATAGCTACTATTCTAGAAGTGTTATAGTTATTCTACCTTGGGGTATGATATCCAGTGAAAGATGATTGATTTTTGTTGATGTTGTGGGATCTTAATCAATTTTGATTGGATTACTCCTCCAATTACGTTGATGTTCTTTTTTGTGAAACTAGAAAATGTTGGAACTCTTCTGGGAAACTTTTAAATTGTGTTTGGTTATCCATTGAGAGAGAGAGAGAGAGAGAGAGAGAGAGAGAGAGAGAGAGAGAGAGAGAGAGAGAGAGAGAGAGAGAGAGAGAGAGAGAGAGAGAGAGAGAGAGAGAGAGAGAGAGAGAGAGAGAGAGAGAGAGAGAGAAGGTAGAACGATTGCATTTGGGTCCAAGAGAAGGATTGAGAGAGAGGGAGGAGAGGGGAGAAGATGGATCCGAAGCAGATAGGAAGGGCGTTTGTGGATCACTATTACTCCATCTTTGACACCAACAGAGTGGGCCTGGTGTCGCTCTATCAGGATGGCTCCATGCTTATGTTCGAGGACGAGAAGCTTTTGGGCACACAGGTCATCATGAGCAAGCTCATAAGCCTTGTGTTCTAATAGTGTAAGCACAATGTTTAAACAATAGTCTGCTAACTTTCTTGCCCAGGTTGCGATAAGCTCATCTTTGTCAATGACAACATGCAACTTCTTGGCAAGGAGCACACTCTCAATTTCAATCTGATGTTTCATTCGCTACCTAATGGAGCAGGAAGCTTTTATGTTCACGATGATATCTTTCGATTGAACTATTCCTAGAATAGGGTTTCACATTGAGCCTTAGTTCTAGACCTGGATGGCTTATGGTGGTGGTTTTGATTATGACAGCCTCTTTTTTTGGGGCATCCGGCATTCATTGCATTGTTAAAAAAAATCCCATTTGACGCATTTTTTGTGCCTCAGCTGTGCTCTATTGTGAACACTAGCAAGATGTGATTTTGCAAATGCCATAGGTCTCCAAGGATACATTCTTTGACCCTCTTTCATTTGCTAGTGAACTGAAGAATGACAAGTACATTCTTGACTACTCTAAGTTGAAGAGGTTTCTCCCCTGGAGAGGTTGTGCTCAGTTGTGAACACTAGCAAGATGTGCTTCAGTTGTGCTCTATTGTGAACACTAGAAAGATGTGATTTTGCAAATGCCATAGGTCTCCAAGGATACATTCTTTGACCCTCTTTCATTTGCTAGTGAACTGAAGAATGACAAGTACATTCTTGACTACTCTAAGTTCGAGAGGTTTCTCCCCTGGAGAGGTTACAGCTCGCAGAGATCAAGCATGCTTGCCTTGCCATGGTCACTATGCTCACCTTACCACATAGCAAAACATGGGTCCACTCCATTTAGATCTTTGTTCGAGTTTTAGTTTGCTTGGAAAATCTCTCTTGGGCTATGGCAAGACTCCAAGGCAACATCTTTCTTATTATGAAAGGCTGATGAGAGTCTCCAGGAAGTTGTTTGGTAATCAAGACCGAAGATTCTACCCTATCAAGAGCTTGTAAGGCATGGGAGTCAATCACAGGATGTTATATAAATGGGAAGAGAGAGAGAGAGAGATAGGTAGATTAAATTATCGTCCACGGAGGTCAGATATGACCCATGGGACCAGAAACAAAACATTACAACCACTTCTTCTAAGTGAGGGCAATCGATACATATTAGTTAGGGATTGAGGGTCCATCAAAAGAAAAAAAACAAAGCCTAAGGGGGGTCCTATGGGGTAGTGGGAGAGTCCGGTTTAGGAGTTCGAAACTCCTGGATGATGGCCTTTCCTCCACAGTATACTGCCCACTTGCCTTGGGCTCGTGCTTCACACACTTTTTTTAGCTCTTCACCTTTGTGCTTGATTTGTGTCGGGGTGAGTTCTTCAACGATCCAAAACCCGGTACTCTAAGGAGACACAATTGCTGGAGTAGTCGGAGCCGCTCCTCCTTGTCTTTGAACTCAAGAATGGCATGTCCACTAGGTGTGCGCTTGGTGTTGAACTTGTTGACGATGCGTTCTACCGCATTGTAGTCGACATGGACCAGTTTTAAGAGTCTCGTTGAGAAGGTTGATTAATTTGCAGAAGTCTTGTTTGCACTCGTCCCATGCTTGGGGCAGCCCTCCGATGTGAAGCTTGAGGGCATTCTCTTCTTGAAGTTGACGTTCCCGCAGTTATGTCTTCACACAAGTTTCCTCTTGCGACTACGATCGTGTGAACTTGAGTGACTTTTTCTTCGACTTCCTTCACCTTGTCTGTTGTGAGGCCGACCATGGAGTCAAATCGTGCCTCGAGCGTGCTAAGGCGCACTTTGAGGTCGTGTTTTTCTTCCATGACTGTGTCGAGGGTAGCTTGCAATTGTCCAATGCAGTCTATCTTGCTTGGGGCTGCTAGGATAGCCGCAAAACTAGCCCGTGCTCTCCCCGGTGTTTTTGGGTTGTTGGTTTCCATCTTCTCACTTGCTAGAGGTGGCTTTGGTGAGAACATTATCTCCAAATTCTCTAATGCTCACTGTGCCAGGGAACCAGAGAAAAATCAACTGCTCAAATGCTCACTGTCACAGGGAAGCAAAGAAATCAAATGCTCAAATTCTCACTGTCGCAGGAACCAGAGCAAAATCAAATAAATGCTCACTATCGCATGCTCAAATGCTCACTGTCGAAGGAACCAGAGCCAGAGAAAAATCAAATAAATGCTCACTGTCGCATGCTCAAATGTGATGCTCAAATACTTGCTGTCTTAGGGAACCAGAGCAGGTTGTACTTCTTGAGGTCAGCAGGTCGGCTTCGACAGGCCGAACCAGAACCAAACTGATGACTTGAAGCAGGTCATTCTTGACTATTGCAGCGTGCTTCAACAAGCCGAACCAGCACCAAAGTGAATCGACTTGGAGAAACCACAATTGAGACATGTAGAACAATTGAGATGTGTTTACAAGTGATCTATGGTGAGATGCAGTTGTACTACAAGTGTGACATCAAGCTACAACCAGAGTTACTAGCATCGGACAAGTATCGGACACGTTGCGGCCGCCTCATTGCCAAGCCTTGCTCGTGCATGGATTACATGAACAAACCATGACACAAAGGATGAATAGAGGAGGGATTGTAGCCATAGGGATGGTGATCAAGGGACTTATAGAGAGCATGATGATCACACAAATAGATACAATAGATATGTTGTCAATGATAACAATATTTTGTCTAAATACTTAGTGTCGTAGGTTGGTGGCTGGAGCTAGACATAACCCACTATGACATCTCCAACGGGTCACTACAATAAAAAATATCTATCACATGGGTTCAATAGTAGACATTATTTTATTCTATATTATCTCACATTTTCACATACATAAGGGTATTGAAAAATGATCTTGAAAAAAAATTACAGAGTGAATAGAAAAAGGGTCCCTTTTATTGGTGAAAAACTCACAGCCAAGGGGTTTAATAAATATTCCTTGAATGCACGTGACATATAGTGACCCCCATGAGTATGACATGAGTTTTATAAATATTCCTTGAACGCACGTGATATATAGGTTTTACATATAGTGACCCCCATGAGTATGACATGCACACCTTTTCTTCTTGCAAGCTCGCATAGTCATTTGGGTGTGTCATCTTGTTTTGTAGTGATGACGGTGGCCGCATTTCTTTGAGTATCCCCCACCTAGTGAGTCACCTTTCGGATCCATGACTTTTCTCTCTCTCTCTCTCTCTCTCTCTCTCTCTCTCTCTCTCTCTCTCTCTCTCTCTCTCTCTCTCTCTCTCTCTCTCTCTCTCTCTCTCTCTCTCTCTCTCTCCAAAAAAAGTGCACACACATGCTATAGCGTACTACAGTTGAGAGAGAGATACCTTAGCTTGCATGAGCAGCTCGAGCAGTTGCAACAAACACACACACACACCATATAAGCTAAGGTTTTGAAGCTATAAATGAGTGAGAGGGACCTTACGTGAGTAGACCAAGCAGTTGCAAACAACGATGTTGACCAGCTATTCTCAAGGTCATCTCCGCTAGCTTGAACCCCTCTCTCTATTGTAGGCAGGTAATCCCCAACATAGCTACAACAATTGGCTCGCCTCAACCCGCTCCCACAGTCTGCGAGATCAAACACATGCACTTCTGATTAGTAAATGGGTTCATGATTGCGTCTTCAAGATGGGCATCGTTAGCAGCAACAATAGTAGCTCTATTGCTACCTAAGTTCACATTTGGTGCATTGATGGAGAAACATATGGGCAAGCCACTTGAGGTGATGAAAGACGAAATGTTTGTGATTGAAGTTGGGTCAGACAGAGTGGCACATTTTTCTAAGGATGGTATATAGCGTATTGAGAGCTACAATCTTTTTTAGTCATGAGTGCCTCTTCCAAACTATGGTGTGTTGCATTGGAGCTAATAAAGAATTTTTTTGCATCAATACAAAAGTAGTGGATAGTGTGCTTTCATCTCCTTTTCAAAGAAGCCAGTTGAAGCAGGCAAGGTAGAAGAGATTTTGAAAATGAAAACTTTCCATCGATTGTTTGTTGCATGCTTTGACCCTCTATAGTTGTTATTATTTGATATTGTTGCATTACCACACGTTGTGCAAAAATTGATGTTTATACCAATGAAAATAAAAGAGTTTTAAAATTTATAGAAGTCAAATTAATCATCGAAATTATATGGTCAGTATAGGAGTTGGTATGTTTAGCGTCGTTAGAGGCATCGAGATACATGTTTTAATACACGTCTAAATAATCGCTAAAAATTATGGGTGCTCTTATCAACGCCTATACTAACGCCAAAACCTGCAAATTTTTTTGATCAAAGAGGATTGGCAATTGATGTTGCATGTACTGCATGTTAGGAAATAGGACGTAGCTAAGTAGATAATTGAGAAGTTTACTTAATGGAGAGATAATTTTTACACATGAAAGATTATAGAGTAGATAGAGAGAGAGAGAGAGAGCACTCACGATATACATGGTTCACCGAATGTGGGCTACGTCCACAGGAAAGAATCCACTCAATGGCTTTAGTAATTCAAAACAAGAAGTAGATTACAAAGGGATTATACCCTGTTGGAGCTCCCGCTTTGCTTCACTCTCACCACCTCACATCAACTTCATAATGCACCACAATGCTTCACAATCCGTTTTTGTGTGTAGAAGAGGACTCCTTTTGTAGGCCAAAAGGGTTGCCCTCTCTCATGAGAGGCAGCTATGTGTAGCCACCCTTGTGTTGATAAGTCCATCTTGAAATCGGCCACTGGCCATTGAATTCGGCCCTGCCCACTAGCCATTGACTTCCAACTAACGGCCATCGGCCAACCAACCGATTGTTTTTCAACCACTTTTCGGCCGTCGTCTGGCCATAATATTCCAATATTCTGACGAAGTCAAAAGGAAGAGTGCAAAACCACTATGTGTTACGTTGCAATAGATCGACATTGTAATCATAACCATTACTGTAAGAAGATTTTAGAACCATAACCATAAGTACAATCATGATACATAACCATAACCATAACAAGATTTACAAACCATAACCATAACCATAACCATAACAAGATTCCAAAACCATAATCATAACCATATTAAGATTCTTAAACCATAACCATAACTATATCAAGATTCTCAAATCATAACCATAATCATAACAAGATTCCAAAATCGTAACCATAACCATCACAAGATTTCAAAACCATAACTATATCCATAACCATGATCATAACAAGATTCCTAAACCATAACCTTAACCATAACAAGATTCTTAAACCATCACCATAACAAGATTTTCAAATCATAACTATAACAAAATTCTAAAATCATAACTATAACCATGATTGTAACCATAGACATAACCATAACAAGATTCTCAAACCATAACCATAATAAGATTCCATAATCATAACCATTAAAAAAATTCAAACCATAACCAAGGAGAATTCCATAACCATGACCACGATTAAAATCATAACCATAATCATAACAATGATCCGAATCATAACCATAACCATGAGCTTCCTCTCTGTCATAACCATAGTCATAACCAAAACCAAAACTGAGTGTACATGAACCATACTCAATGAAATCATATTCACATACGAGAACCATGACCATAACCATAACTAAGCATACATGAATCAAAAGTATAACCATAACTAAATATGCATGAACCATACTCAATGATAACATATAGATAAATCATACTCGTCAAGGTAATGCATCCCAATCAAAGACCTCTCTCTCATCCTAAAGCTGACAGTGAAGAGTTGACAATCCATGTTTATATCCATATGTTTTTTTTTGACATATCGGAGGATGCTTCATGGCAAGTTCTTGTAAGATAAACACTTAATCATAAGATGAATATTAAAAAACATAACAAATATAGTATTTAAATAGTGGATGACACTTACAAGCTTGTGCAAAAGAATATTGCAGCCTCCACTTCCAAGATGTGATGATCCATGCATGATTTCCCGAGTAGCTCAAACCTTAAAATTATAAAGAAGAAAATAAAAAGCATCAAGCACCAAGTATATAAAGTATATAGGTTGGATTTCAAAGTACTTACCTGAACACTCACCAAAGTTTGGCCAATGGTCCACATGAGAATGCCTTGCACATGAGCATATCGTCGGCCAATTGATTGATACATGTCAACCACATCAATCCCTGCCCATAAGATTTTAATCTCTTCTACAAGTGGTGCCACATAGATGTCCACGTTATTTTCCTTGTACTTCCTTGGAACAATCAGTGACAATAGCAGATGGCCATTCTTGATAGCCAACTATGGTGGAAGATTATAGTTCCCCAAGCAAATAGGCCATATACTCCATGAAGGACATTGTAATCCAAAAGGGTTTACTCCATTCATTGTTAAACCAAAATGGACACAACGAGGCTCTTCTCTAAATACAGACCATCTTTCTTCTACGTGTTTCTATGCAAGAAAATTAGCAAACACCCGTATCACATCATCTATGGATCTAATGTTTTGATGCCATGTCATCAAAGTTGATATAGACTTACACCTGAACATGCTTTTTATTAGTAAATGATTGGAAATTTCAAAGAATCTTTGTATGTACAAATTTTCATCGTGTGTCCTCTCTATACCTATTTGATCCACATTTGAGATATTGTTCCAAATTCTCATACTCATTTCAAAAGAGTACACAATCATTAGAACATGCATGGATTTTATTATAATCCATCCCCAAGTTTGTAAGAAGTTGTTTGGCGGTAGATCGGGTAAGGGATATGTTATTGCCTTCTGACAAAATTTGCTCATTGAGCAATCTATCAATACCATTTAAACAATGTAAACAAGAAATTTGTGTTGAAGCTAACTTAGTATATCGTAAATTTACCTGAAAAGCTTTGTGACACACATGTCAGACCATCCATAAATAGACTGCATGTCAAGCATTACCAAAGTTATACGAGAAGAGAAATTTTTACACCATCGTAAAGTGGTATGTGAGCAAGAGTTTGCATCATTTCTCCTTTCTCTTCATCATTCTCATGTCGTCGATGTGGACGGAATAATTGAGATTCATAGGTAGTATTACCTTGATTGCTTTCCCTACATTGGCTTTCAAGTATTGGGCCCATGTCAAAGAAGACATCCAACATTTGTTCTATCTCAACTTCTTGGAATGTGACATTACATGTTGGTGGGATAGACTTCACCAGTGGTCGTTCATTTGATACTCTCCTCCTCTATTGCGTCACTAATGAGATTGAAGCAACATCTAAGAGTGGCGATTGACGTATTGTCTCTTGACTATGAGATTGATAACGTAGATCTTATAGTTGCTCTACCAAAAAAAGTTTGTTCTTGCATATATGTTGATCACAAATCTTTCAACTTCAAAAGATTTGATACTTACATAGCACAATTATATGACATTCTATCGTCTGTAATTACTTTAGAGATTACACAACAAATTAACAAGTAATAGTGAGTGCGGTGTGTGATTTCAATATATAACATTTAACACATTCCAAACCAATACGGCTAAAGACCGATTTAGAGTGGACAACCTTAAGCAGATTTCCATAGCAAACTCCTAGTGGTCAAACTATAAGCCTAAAAGGGTGGTGGTAATGCGTGTGCTAGTCTCTACCCAACCGTGCTATCTTATAGCCTCCCCCTAGACTACACATTGTCCTACCGTGGCGGTGGCCTTGCTCGTAGGACCCATGTCCTTACATTACACCCCCCCTTCCCCCCCCTTGGAGAATCATTTTTGTCCTTGAAAACAAACGTAGGAAAATGTTTCTTAAGTGCGAAGAAATTCTCCCATGTAGAATCTTCTTCAGGTTTATCTAGCCATTTTACCAACACCTGTCGTCTTACATGATGTTTGGTGTGAAGCTCATGAGAATCCAAAATCTTTTCGGGCTCATAAGGGATGCTTGGCGGTTCGATAAGGTCAACTAACACACCTGTGTCAATGAAATTATCATATTGTCCTAGCTGTTTTTGTAAACAGCTAACATGAAAAATAGGATGAACTCGTGAGTTCTCTTCTAGAAGAGCTACCTTATAGGCCACATGACCTACACGTTTGAGGATGGTAAATGGTCCACAATAACGTGGTCAAAGTTTAGCAACTTTTCTCATCTTCAGACTTTCTGAATGCTCCGGAACCTTGAGGAAAACCTTGTCTCCTTCTTCAAAATTAGCAAGACGACGATGCTCATCTACGTACTTCTTATATCGATTTTGAGCTTGCTTAACATTTTGTCTAGCAACTCGAAGCATGTCAAAATGGTCTTGGAGAAAATCCTTCACTTGTTGTATCTTCTCCTTGGCCAATCGTACCGTAACCGGTGATCTAGGTTGAAATCCATATAAAGCATAAATGGACTAAACCCTATAGTCACATGCTTTGAACTATTATAAGAAAATTCCAATATAGGTAAGTAGTTCCCAATTGGTTTGCTTCTTGCTAACGTACACTCGTAGCATATCCTCTAGCACTTGATTAACTCTTCGATTTGACCATCCGTTTTTGGATGATCAGCCGTACTTAGATTAAGTTTAGTTTCCACCTTTTGAAACACAGCTCTCCAGAGGTGATTATCAAAATTTTGATCTGTGTTACTAATGATACTAGCTGGAAGACTATAGAGTTTATATATATGTTCTACAAATAGCCGTGCTAATTCCTGTGTCTTAATCGTAGTCTTAGTGGGAATAAATCGATCCATCTTTGTTAGACAGTCTACAATTACCCATATGGCATCATGGCCACGATTTGTAGTAGATAGTCCTACTGCAAAATCCATAGAGATACTCTCCCACTTACCTTGTGGAATCCTAAAGGATGTAAAAGGCCACCTACCTTAAGGCGCTCTGTCTTACTAACTTGGCATTGTTGGCAGTTTAGTACGTACTCTTGAACATCATGATGTAAGCTTGGCGAATAAAATTGCCGTTACACTCAGGCATATGTCTTACGAATACCTGGATGACCAGCACTTGGACTATCGTGACACTCAAATAAGATTTTGCGCCTAGTGTCTAAGTCCTTTCGTACACATACTCTACCCTTCTGGAGTAAGTAACCATCATCAATGGAAAAATTCCTCCATCGCTTAAGCTCTTCCTGAGTAGGAGTGGAGCTCTGTGTGTTGGGGTTTTTATCTGCACGTGTAGAGACATGTTGATATGGTTGTACAGAGATATGTGAGTGTGAGGGATCCCTTTTTAAAACTGCACTCCACACTTTAGCATATGATTGATCTTATGCACACTTGCCACGTAATGACTCCAAAAATCCACTCTTTATTTTCGTGAAAGAAAGTGAATTAATCTGAGGCATCCGACTTACTGCATCCGCTACTACATTATATTGCCCCTTGCGATATCGTAGCTTACAATCATAATCTTGAAGGATTTTTTCCCATCTAGCTTTACGGGCCTTCAAGTCCATTTGAGTAGTAAACCATTTGATACTCTCATGGTCAAAAACTAGTTTAAATTCGGCACTATATAAATAGTGTTTCCACTTTCATAAAGCGTGAATTATGGCATAGAGCTCTTTCTCATAGACAGAATAATCCTGTTGAGATCTATCTAACTTTTTAGTTTCAAAGGCTATAGGTCTTCCCTCCTGGAGAAGTACCACACCAATTGCTTTATCACTAGCATCAGTCTCTACCACAAACGGCTTAAGTGGGTCAACAATTTCTAGGACGGGAGCAGTGGCTATAGCTACCTTAAGTTGTTCGAAACTGCATTTTGGGCTTCTTCCCAAGAAAAGGTCTTACCTTTTGCTTTAAGTTGATCCTTCATAGGAACAACGATTTGGCATAATCACGGATATGTTGTCGATAAAATCCAACCATGCCTAAGAATGTTTGAAGCTCCTCAACCGTGTTGGGTTGTGGCCATCGAAGAATGGCACTGACCTTGTCAGTGTCCATCTTGATGCCAGAATAAGAGATCACATGACCGAGGTAATGTATCTCTGTTTTAAAGAAATCACACTTGCTTTGCTTAGCATACAGTGCGTGAGCTCGTAGCTGTTCAAACACTAATTGTAAGTGTTCTATGTGTTCATCTTCAGTCTTACTGTAAATGAGAATGTCATCAAGAAAAACCACAACAAATTTTCCAAGATATGGACGTAAGACACTATCCATGAGTGTCATAAATGTAGTTGGAGCATTGGTTAGACCAAAAGAAAAAATTCAAAATGTTTGAACCGTGTTCTAAAGGCAGTATTGGAGATATCTTGCAAAAGGATACGTACCTGGTGGTATCCTGAACGAAGATCTATCTTTGTATATTATCTTACCCCATGGAGTTGATAAAACAACTCATCCACTCGAGGTAGAGGATACTTGTTCTTGATGGTTATGGTGTTTAATCTGCGATAATCTACGCACATGTGCATAGTACCATCTTTCTTTTTTACCAATAGAATTGGTGATGCCCAAGGCGAAGTGCTAGGTCTAATGAAATCACGAGCGAGCTAGTCAGCCAACTGAATCTCAACCTCCTTGGCTTCCTTAGCACTCATATGATAAGGTGGTTTACTCACCGGTTTAATGTCTGGCAAGACATCTATGCCATGCTACACATCACGTGTAGGGGGTAAACCTAGCGGCGGTAAATCACTTGAGAATACATCACTATACTCATGTTACCATATACATGTGGTAGTGATGTGTGTGAACACACTAGGACCGCCGGGGCATTTTTTCCCTCTTTAGGAGGTTTTTTCCCCCGAGCATTGTATATACGCCCATCACTCTAGGGCTATCTATCTTTCCATTGCACACTAAGTAACACACTCTCTATTGTGTGCCTTGAGCTTCCTTCATCTTCTCCAAGCTGTGTGCGTTTCTCTGCAACCCTAATTCCAACAATTGGTATCAGAGCAAGTTACGTCCTCGTCGCCAGCTGCTCCAGCACGCGCCTGCTCACTTTATCCGATTATAGTGAGGTTTGGCTAGCATTTGCAAGTCGAAAAATATTTTGGGACAGCTCGTAGAGCTTAGTCTGCTCATATTTCTGATTTGGGCTCATTTCAGCCTCCGTTTCCACTACAGGCAGGTCTGCACAGGCAATTTTGTCATTTTGTGCAGAATTTATGTCAGTGTCATTTTTTGCATAACACGTGCCTTACAGTCTTCTACGGTTTATGCTATATAGCACGTGTTGTTACCGCTCCATTTCTCCTATTTTCGGGCAGTTTTTACATCAGGTGCAGCATTTACCATGGCTGACAACAACACAGATGTCTTCAAGATGTTTATTGCTAAGGACAGGTTGGATGGGGACAATTACCCTATGTGGGCTTATATGATGCAACATGTTCTTGTGTCAAAGGGTGTCTGGAATATTATGCAGGGAATTGATGTACGCCCTGGTTCTGAGGATGTAGGCGATGTTGAGGATGTTGCTTGCTCTGCAAGGATTGCTGCTATTAGAGTTGTTTTGCCTACGGAAAAATAAGCTCCTTGGGATGTAAAGGATGCGCAGGCTCATGCATTGATTGTGTTGTCTATGAAGCGCACCATTGTTCCTCACATTCATTTAGCAAAATCTGCAAAACATGCTTGGGATATTCTAGCAGGTATTTATGCAAGCTGCAATGAGGCTAAAATTGCTTTGCTACGTAAAGAGCTGGAGTGGAAGATTATGCATGAGGAAGATGATATGGAAACTTTTCTTGCTGGTGTCAAGGATATCAATGAGCAACTTATCTCTGCAAGTGAAGTCATTTCAGACAGTTCCCTTGTGCAGATTGTTCTTGATGCCTTACCAGACTTTTGCTAGTACTTAGAGACTTATGACCCAAGGATATCCAGAAGTTGTCAAGTTTGATGCATAATGCACATTGTTGTTGCAAGAATCACTTTCCAAAAAAACAAGACTAGACAGCGTGTAGTTGAACAGGCTTTTATTGCTTCTCAAAGAAAGGGTGGTAACAGCAATGCAGCCACTTCTTATGGTTCTGCTGTGAGTGGCAAAACTTCTGTTCCTAATGCTTCTGCTGGCAGCAATTTGTCTGGAAATTCTGGGGATAAAGGCAAAAAGAAGATGTGTGTCCATTATTGTAAAGCTAATGATCACTTCATCAAGTCGTGTCCTAAGTTGAAGGCCAAAGAGGCTAAGAAGAAAGAGGATGGTTCCACTGCAAATGCTAGTTCCACTACAAATGCAGCCATTGTCGAGTCTTCTATGAAAGGAGACTGTGTTGTTGATGTTGATGCAGAATGGGCTTTTAGCGTAGAGTGCACTTATGATCTTGCTGTCCGTGATGCATGCTTGTCAGTTGTGCTGCAGATTCACATGTGTGGTATTTCGATAGTGGTGCTACAAAGTACATTACCTCACACCGTGAATTGTTCATCTCTCTCGAGTCTATCCGTCATGGGAATTCATTCACTTGTGCCAACAATGCCTCTTATCCGGTTCAAGGAGTTGGAAATATTGTGCTTACTGCTGCAAATGGTAGTTCCTTCACACTTGTTGATTCACTTTATGTACCTGGGATCAAGAAGAATCTCTTGTCTGTATCCGCACTTGCTAGATTTGGACTTGTAGTCAAATTTGTGGATGACAGATGTAAAATTCATGATCTCAGTTTTGGTGATGAAATTGTTGCATCTGGCCTTTTGTGCCGTGGGCTATATAAGCTCACTTTGTATGACAAGTCTGGAAAAAAAATTGCAAATACTGTTGCAGATTCAAGGGCTATTTCAGATGCAAAACATTGACATGCACGTTTCGGTCATCTGAATTTTGCCAGTTTGCTGCGTTTGAAGAAATCTGATATGGTTGCTTCTTTGTCACCTCTTGAAGCACATGTCAAACATGTTTGTGAAGGTTGTATTTTGTGTAAGATGCAGAGTTCTAAGTTTCCAAAGGATGGTTCAGTTTGGGCCACATGCAGGTTGCAGCTTGTGCATAGTGATGTTTGTGGGCCCATGCAAACTCTGTCCTTGGGCAATTACCTTTACTTTGTGACTTTCATTGATGATTACTCCAAGCATGCATGGGTGTTTCCGCTTAAAGTGAAGTACGAAGTTTTTATGTGCTTCAAAAAAAATTTGTCTATGGCTGAAAATGTCTCAAAATGTCCTATGGGCACCCTCCGTTCCAATCAGGGGGGGAGTATATGTCTCATGAATTCAATGCATTTCTGGCTAGTCGTGGGATAAAACACCAATGTACAGTGCCTTATACACCTCAACAAAATGGTGTTGATGAGAGGAAAAACAGGTCACTTACGGAAATGGCACGATGTATGGTCAAAATTCAAGCTTTGCCGCATTCTTTTTGGCTTGAGGCCATCATGTGTGCCACTTATGTACTAAACAGGTGTCCTATGAAAGCTTTGCAGTCTCCATATGAAGCATGGCATGATTAAAAGCCTTCTATTGAGCACATGCATGTTTTTGGCTATTTGGCATATGCTTTGGTGCCACAAACACAACGCAAAAAATTGGATGATAAGGCTGTCAAATGTATTTTTGTTGGTTATAGTGCTGAAATCAAAGCTTACAAGTTATATCATCCGCAAAAAAAACATATTCTGGTTTCACAGGATGTAGTGTTTGTGGAAGATTCTGTTCAGCCCTTGCTGACGTGTACTAGAGACAGTAATGTAAGCTCACAGTACATTTATGACACTTTGTTGCCTCTTTTTGGTGGTGGAAATATGAATGTAAGTTCTAATGAGGCAAATGTACTGTCTATGGGGGTTTCTGAAAATGTTACAGATCAGTCTAGTACTGATGCAGATGGACATGATGTACTTGATGAGGAAAGGGCTGAAAATGAGCAAGCTAGAGGTATGCCAAAATGGATGGTGCACACTTTGCATGACTGTAAACTGGATGCACCTTTGTCTAGTCTTACTCGTTCAGGCTCTCGCCATGCATCAGATTGTTATGCTTTGGCTGTGTCTAGCTTACATGATGTTGAGGAGCCTCTGTCTTTTGATGAAGCACAGAATTCAGAAAATTGGATGGCTGCCATGCAATCAAATATGATGAACTTATAGAAAATGACACATGGAATTTATGTGATTTTCCTCCTAGCAGAAAGGCCATTGGTACGAAGTGGGTTTACAAGTTGAAACACAAGCCGGATTGTGAGATCGATCGCCATAAGGCTCGACTTGTTGCAAAGGGTTATGCACAGCAAAAAGGCATAGATTATGAAGAGACTTTTTCTCCACTTTTCGTATGACTACTGTGCATTTTCTATGTGCATTGGCATCTCATTTTGGTTGGGATGTACATCAATCAGAAATTGTTACTGCTTTCTTGAATAGTGACATATTTGAGGAAGTTTATGTAACGGAGCCTCGCGGTTTTGTCATAAAAGGACAAGAGGACAAAGTGTCCAGATGTAAGAAGGCTTTGTATGGGTTGAAGCAATCTCCTCGTGCTTGGTATGAGAAAGCTGACACTCATTTGGTCAAACGAGGCTTTCGTAACAGTCCAACAGAAAGCACATTGTATGTAAAGCATGAGGGTGATGGCTTCTCATTGTGGTTGTTTGTGTCGATGATTTGCTGATCACTGGACCATATGAGAGACATATTGCTGAATTTAAGGCTGATTTGAATGCTACTTTCCAGATGAAAGATTTGGGGTTGTTGCATCATTACTTGGGTATACAGTTTAAGCAGTGTGATGGTGGTATTTCCTTGTGTCAGAAAAGTTACATAGAGACATTGCTATGTAAGTTTGGACTTGACGATTGCAAACCTATTGCCACTCCAATGGAAACAGGTTTGAAGTTGAGTCTACATGATGCTGGAAACATTTGCATTGAGTGCAGAGAGGTTGCATTCAAGTACGCTTTAGCAATTTTTCAAATTCTTGAAAGCAGCCATATCTACGAGGCCATGATCTCCTAGATCATCATCATCATGCATATTAGTATCAGGAGCACCCGTGGTGCCCTGATTTTGATCTACGTGCTCAAAATCAAAAGGGTGTGTAGATGAGATATCCTCACTGGCCATGGTAAACACACACTAATGTAAAGAGAGAAAAAAAAAATGTCAACTTGTACCTTGGGAAATTGAAGTCTTTGTGTTTTTTATGCTCCACGATTTGCGTTGCATGCGAACCTCGCCTTGCGATAATTGTAGCACTTCACGTATCATTTGTCGTAAGAACACCTTTGTTGATTCTTCACAAAAACTCGTCATTTTTGTGAAGGCTTTTGTTCACTTTGAAGCTACCTTTTTGGAGGAAAACTTGTCTTTCTCCGAGAAGTGAAAAGGAAGGGTGAAACTACTTCCTTGAAGTTTGAAGCTTTCCCTTTCCTTCTAGCTTTCTTTTCAACATAAAGTATGTTATCTTTCCTTGTTATACAAAACAAGGGTCAATAGCTTGATGGTAAAGTGTTGGCCTCTTACCCTCATGGGGTGGGTTCAACCCTCCTTCATGCAAGGGTTAAGTGGGCCTTCCTACACGCACAGCCAACGATGCCAACGGAAGCCTCCGAAGCCTCGGTGCCGTACAGTTGTCAATCGAGTTTGCCTTGGGCGGCCGCGGTCGGCTATCGTTGTCTATCTACACGACTGTACACAGGGAATTGTGCTTGCCTTCTTTTTGCTACACAGTAGAGACGTCGCTATCTACAGATCGTGGGAGAGAAGCAACGCGCTGCATGCACATGCAACCCGCTTTTCCCCTTTTCCAAAAAATAGCTCTGATACCAATGAAAGGATGGTGGTAATGCGTGTGCTAGTCTCCACCCAACCGTGCTATCTTATAGCCTCCCCTAGCGTACACAGTGTCCGACCGTGCCGGTGGCCTTGCCCGTAAGACCCATGTCCTTACAAAGCCGATAACCCTAAGCGCGTGGCTAGCTCTAAGACGACTAGAACATCCAAACCAATGCGACCCTAAGCTACCCAACCTTAAGCGGCTTTACATGGCAAGCCATGAGCGGCTTTACATAGTCAACTCATAGGACTAAAACTATAAGTTTTTGACCCTCAGCAGCTAACCCTAAGAGATTAAAATGGCCAAACCAATGTGAGCAAAAATGCCCCTTTAGAGCTTCTACATTGACACATTGTAAACTACATCACACTCTTTAGCCATGCCCGATCCCAGAGGTGCACGAAGATCAAGACCACTGGGTTATAATCTTATCTTTATTGGTCAATGTTTATATTCATGTATGCGACATATGTGCACACCCCTAGCCTTAAGCGACTAAGCGGATTGGAATGGCCAAACCAATGCCACCCTAACTAGATTTAGAGCGGTAAAACCTAGGTGGCTTTAGACAGCCAACTCCTAGTGGCCAAACTATAGGCCGCTAACCCCAAGCGGCTAACTCTAAGCTGATCGAAACGGCCAAACTAGAGTTAGCCGCTAACCACAAGCGGCTAACTCTAAAGGCTGATCGAAATGGCCAAACTAATGTGGCTCTAAGTTGGTCCACCTTAAGTAGCTTTACATGGCCAACCATAAGTGGCCTACTCCTAGTAGCTTAATCAAACCATAAGTTACTAATCCTAAGAGGCTAACCCTAAGTGCACTAAAATGGCCAAACCAATGGACCCTAAGTTAGTTTAAAATGGATTTACATGGACAACCCTAAGCATCTTACCAGACCAACTTCTAGCGGCCAAACCAAAAGTCTCTAGCCCTAAGCGACTAGCCCTAAGTGAATTGAAATAGAAAATCAACACCACCCTAACCCGATTTAGAGCGGACAAATCTACGTGGCTTTACACGGCAATCCTAAGAGGCCAAACACGGACAAGGGTTAGCGGCCAAACCAGAAGCCACTAACTCTAAGCGGCAAGCCCGAAACAGACAAACAACTATACCAATGCAACCAAAAGCCAATTTAAAGCGGCCAACTTTAAGCATCTTTACACGGTCAACTCCTACCAACCAAACTATAGACCGCTAACCTTTTGCGGCTAGCTCCAAGCAAACTAAAATAGCAAAATTAACACGGACCTAAACCAATTTAGAGCAACCATACCTAAGCAGCTTTACTCAACCAACCTCTAGCGAGATCAACCATAAGCCGCTAACCCTAAGTGACTAGCCCAGAGTGGACTGAATGACAATTTTTCTTTGTTTAACTAAATATTTATGTTAAACAAATATAAAGTACTTTATTTAAGTAAGAATTTATATCAAAATTAGCAAATGAAAAAATTAATTTAAAAATTTATTATTCATTACAATGTTTTATGCCAGGCCTAAGGTAGGTATGGGTAGTAGGCCAAGGGACGGGTCGCTCATGTAGTTCAGGAGGTTGACATTTTATGTGTAAATATGTGTGCATGTAGTGTGCATATTTATGTGTATATTTATTTGTGTGTTTATGTGCATGTGTGCAATTTTGTGTATGTGTGTGTAGCTGTTTAATCTTAGATAATAAGACATAATTGAACTTTTACATTCAAAAGACAGCTAGCAATGGATCAAAGAACAAATAAGTACAAAAACAACTCAGTATTAGAATCATTTATGTACAATTTTTGTAGGAATGAGGTCCCATTCTAGTATACAGAAAGTACAAAAACTTCCTAAGCAATATACTGTAGGTCAGCTTGCCAAAGTCAATAAAAAACCTCCAAGATAAGATAGAGTCCTTACCTGCATCCATCCAAACAAGACAACAGATATGTTAGCCTTGGATGTGTTTTACAGGTATCAATAGACTATACCAGTTGTTATCCATGTCCATCTCTTAACTTTTTTTAAACTTACAAGCTTAGTCCAAAGTACTTATGTTGTTTTTCTAAAAGGTTTTATTGTCCCAAAGTTTATTTAGTACTTTATTCTTTACTAGAGGGCCATACCCCCTTCTACTCCAAGTGGTATACTCCCCCAAAAAAACCAAACTTCTTGAGTTTTTATCTGCCAAATTAATGAGACTCCATCTGTAATGAGTTCAATCTTGATGTTTATGTAAAATGGAACCTAGTCCTTCCTAATTTTATAAGTCACAATCTCATAGCAAGCCAAGTGGTAGAGACCTTTTGTGGTATCCTAGCCCATCCAACTGTCAAACCAAAAAACAAGGGCAAGTTGTGAATGCAAATAGTGTATTGCATTATCTCGAGCAATCAAACTAGTATGGAACAGGTCTATACATAGAATGCAACCAGGCCATATTCCCCCCAAAGTCACCATTATTTTATAAAAACATGCAACATCAGCGTGTTCGTGGGCAAAAGACGGCCCAAAATTTCACTAAGCCAACCCAAATGAAGGGTTTTGCCATATTTTAAAAGCGACAGTCATCATGATACCAACTTATAGCAGCGACAGTACCAAGAGTAAGAACTAATAATCATCCGGGGTATACCCCCCATCCCAAAGCTCCATTATATACTAACAAGATACTTACTATTCCAATGTCAGACCAAGCGACAGTTACCATATACTTACCTTCAACATAAGTGCGTAGAAAAACCCTTTTTTTGTACTTAGTCAACCCAAAACGGTGGGCTTTACCATGCTTAAAGCCACATCGGTCATGATGCCAAGCTTAAGTGATACTTCACACTTAAAAATTCGGTACACACAGTATCAAATAGTCCCCAAGGCTTCCGGTGCTAAAGAACCAAAAAATAATCCCCATTTTCTATACAAAAAAACTGCAATTTGACAAGATGTTTTTGCCAGTAATCCAATGTGAGGTCCCTGCCCCTTTTTGAGAGGAGCGGAGTACCTTTGATAGGTCTCCAATCCTGAAAAATAATAACCAACGGACATTGCCTTAGCTATTACGTAGCCACGGGCATGAACCGTTAGTGAAGGATTGGTCCTATCTCGCTATGGCGGAGCGTGACCCATAACCCTATCTAAAAACTATCTATAATCAATTATACCTAATAGTATAAATCTTAGAGTGACCAACCTGTGCGCTTTTTTCCCCATGTTTCAAAAGCACAGCCGCCAAGGTTTGTCTTTTTTAAGATTTATGACTAATAAAAAAAAATTCTAGCATTGGAAAGTTACCCGACTCATCGGGTCCACCCGTCTATAGAATGATACCGTCGGGGTTTCATTCTCCCACTTTCCACACCACACTCACCCTTCTTCTGTTATCTAATTACTACCACACTGTTTAAACATACATGTTCCTTTACTTTATTTATGATACTGGTTTGTTAAAACAGCCCTTCAAACAGTATTACAAATAATTGTCAAACAAGAAGTCGTCCAATTTTAAACCAACAACCCTTGGATTAGGTTCACTCAAGAATCTCTATTGGCGCTATTATGTCAGATCGGTATATACATTATTTATAAAAACCCTTGTCCTCATGAGCGTCCCATACCGCTCGACAAGTACTCGTTGTGCTAATCTGGACGTACTCCCGTCACAGCCACAACGGTGCCAATTTGGGCGTCCTCTCACGCCTCGGCAACTGCCACATAATACCAGCACTAATAAGTAGATATACTTGAGAAAAACCATACCGAAGGTTTTGGACAAACATTTTTTCCTATAGCAACCAGTTTCACCAGACAATCTTTCCTACTTGTCAAACATATGACGAGTTTCTTGGGGTTAAGCCCCGTGGATTCGGTCCGTGTTTTCTTTTCATAAAGTAAATAATATATTCCTATGGTCTCGCATATGCAATGATGCATAACTTGAAACTGCAATACTAACCTATACCATAGCTCCGATTGGTCCGATTGGTGGAGACATAGCATTTTCCGTAGGGATTCCACCGTTACTTGTACCAGCTTCATGATCATTAGCGCCTTGGGTTCGAGCACGCTTTGGAGCCATTTTTTGTACTACACTTATGTTATACACTTAGAACTTTAAATTGGTCAATTTTCCTAGTAATCTCCTTGTTTTCAAAGAGAGTCTGTAATTTGAACCCTCGCCAACTCGGATTCACACTTAGTGTTGTTGTTCTACATCTAATTTATATACATCAAATATTTGCTAATTTTAATTAATCAAAAATTAAGTGTGTAAATTACGAGTGAAAGTTTAGGAATACATTACTTTTATGCATGACATTTCTAATCCAATTCTATACTTCAACTAAATCAATTTTTAGTATTATTCAAAATTCTATTGAACCTAATTGACAATAACATTGGTGAATGAGAATTTCATCATGTATAATAATAATATGATGAGTTCTCTTATGTATTAACTTTCAATTAACAATGTATAAGTTAATAGTGAAGATGTACTAACTAGAGAGAGTAGGTATACTTAGAGAGATTAAAGTAAGAGAAAACATACACACACATCTTTTCTAAAGTTAATTGAATCTTACTATCCATTAGAAAGATTAGAGTAAAAGATAGCACACACACACACACATATCCTTCTTAAAGCTAATTGAATCTTACTAATCTATTAGAAGATTAGAGTAAAAGATAGCACACACACACACACATCCTTCTTAAAGCTAATTGAATCTTACTAATCTATTAGAAGATTAGAGTAAAAGATAGCACACACACACACACATAGTTAATTGAATCTTACTAATCTATTAGAGAGATTAGAGTAAGAAATAGCACACACACACACATAGCTAATTGAATCTTACTAATCCATTAGAGATTAGAGTAATAGATAGCGCACACACACATATCTAATTGAATCTTACTAATCTATTAGAGAGATTAGAGTAGGAGATAGCACACATACACACATATCCTTCTTAAAACTAATTGAATGCTCAATTAATACACACCTTATTAGTCCACTAGAGTTTTTGCTCTCTTAGTGGTTTGTGGACACTTTCTCTCTAAGAGAAGTGGCAGCACTTCGTGAGCGCTATAGAGGCAATCTCTATGTCTAAAGTGTGAGCATGGATGCTCTATTTATAGCAAAAAAGAAAACGTCCAACTTTTTTTTCAAAAAAACAATATTTTTTTAAATTTAAAAAAAATATTTTTTTATTTTTTTTCCAAAAATCATACTCGCATTTTTGGTACCCTTATGGTACCCATGAGCTTGACCACTTTGTCATTATCATCAAAAGATAAGGCCACACAAGCCCCCCCTCATTAAGATTAGTCAAGAGTAGCCTCTCCTTTTTCATGTGACAGTGTGTCCCGCTTTGTCCCCTCCTATGTGATTCCATGTGCCTTCATTTGTCATCCCTGTGTATTCTTTTGTCTTTATAATATTTCCTTAATGATAATTTACTTTACATTTTTAAGTTAAACTTTATAGTCTTATATTAACTTTACAGTAGTAAAAAAAAATTCTACAAGCAGTAAATAAGTCTTCCAATAAGTTAGTTAGTGATTCATATAGCTAAACATGTCAACCTACGATTCATAATTTGAACTCGAATATCTTAAATAAGGAGTGATGGTTCAAACAAAATACAAATGCGTAATAGAACTTGTGTGCAATTTGAAAGTAGAGACCTTACAATCTCCCCAACTTAGAATTTGAGATGCCCTCATCTCAAGAACAGTGAAGGGTAATCCTTAAGAAGGGATGTCTCATCTTCCCAAGTAGCATCTTCTATAGGGAAATCCTTCCATAAGATAAGATGTTCTTTGATGGATATATTCCTAAGCTTTCTCTCTCGAGTTTCTAGGATAGTATCAGGTTGGAGTTGTAGAACATCTTGAGCAAGTAAAATGATTTGCTCATTATCAAGGACATGGTCAGGGTTATATACATAAGGTTTTAACAGACTTACATGAAATACATCATGCACTTTGAGATGAGAAGGGAGTTTTAGTCTATAAGCTTGATCACTTACAACCTTGATTATTTCGTAAGGTCCACAATATCGGTAGCTAAGCTTCTTATACCTTCCGAGAGATAGATTGCTCTTTTTGGGCTTTACTCGTAAGAAAACTTTGTCACCTTCTTTGAAAATCCGATCAGATCTTTGTAAGTCGGCGTACTTCTTTTGTCGATCTTGAGCCGCTTGAATATCCCTTCGAATAGCTTTGGTTTGAGCTTCCATTTCTTCAAGCATTTTCTTTGAGGCTTCTACCCTTATAGTGGGGTCAGAAAAGTTAAGAGGTGATAAACATTCTTGACCATAAAGAGCATTAAAAGGTGTCATTCCAATACTTCTATGAGTAGAGGAATTGTATGCATACTCTACCAAGGGTAGGTATTGAATCCACTTGCGAGGTTCTCTATTGTAGTAGGCTCTGAGGATGTCTTCAATTACTTGATTCACTCTTTCACTTTGGCCATCAGTTTGAGGATGATAAGCAGTACTAAAACATAATTGTATTCCAATAGCTTGAAACAATGATACCCAAAACTTTGAAGTAAACTTGGCATCACGATCACTGACAATCCTCTTGGGTAAACCATGAATTCTGACCTCCTTCACAAACAAACCAGCAATATTTGAAGTTGTAAAGGTTGTCTTGACTGGGATTAAGTGAGCCACTTTAGTAAGCAAGTCGACTATGACCATGATTGAATCATAGCCAGCTTGGACAGAAGGAAACCCGGTGATAAAGTCCATGCTAATACATTCCCATTTCATTTCGGGAATATCTAAAGGATGTAATTTACCTGTCATCTTTAGTCTCTCTGCCTTAATCCTTTGACAAGACAAACACTGCTTGACATAGCGAAGGACATCACCCTTCATACCTTGCCAATAGTAACTTCTGCGAATTGCATTGATGGTTTTGGCATAACCTGGATGTCCTGAAGTTGGGCCATCATGTGCTTCATATAGGATAGCATTCCTTAGGGTAGAATCCTTAGGTATGGATAATCGATTCCTATAGTAAATTTTTCCATCTTCTAAGGAATAATGTAGAGGTTTAGGCTGATTTGATGATACCCTCTCTTCACGTAGGATACTAGCAAGCATCTGGTAATCTGCATCTCTGACAGCAGCATCCGAGACCTTGTCTAAAATAGGGTTGTTAGCCATGGAAATTGCCCCCAGAAAAGCTTTACGGCTTAGGGTATCTGCCACAACATTATCCTTACCTGGTCTAAATTTAATATCAAAATCATATTCGTGCATGAGCTCTATCCATCTCCTCTGATTCATGTTAAGGTTAGGTTGGGTAAAAATCCACTTAAGGCTCTTGTGATCTGTTACTAACTGGAATTTGCGTCCCAATAGATAATGTCTCGATAGCTTGAGAGCATGAATAACTGCTAGCAATTCTAAATCATGTGTAGCATAATTCACTTCATGAATCCTAAGCTTCCGAGAAGTGCTAACCAAGGTCATCCACTTACCCTATAGAAAGCAATATCTTTGAAAGTCTGGACACATGTTTGACATTTTGCAACACAAAAGTAGTGCCAATATGCATCTGAAGCTTCACATCACCAATGCCAATAATGTCAAGCTCACCAAGCTTGACTATGCCCTGCATGGATGCATAAGAGGAAAACCAATCTCTATGTGGTGTGACATGAGAACTTACACCAGAATTGAGAATTCAATTTTTTGCATAACCCTCATCCTGTGCAACTAATGCATCTGGAGTGAGATCCAAAGTGAAAATGAGAACATATAAGGGGTCTGTAGTCACCTCTACATGAATCATTGATGGCATAACATTCATCACTGGAGGAGGAGCTCGGTGGGGTCACTACAATAAAGAAGTGCCTATCACACGTGGATTCAAATGAAGGGATTATTTTATTCTACATTTTATTACATTTTCACAAATAGAAGGGTGTTGAAAAAATGATCTTAAATAAAATCTCACAGATTGAATAGAGAAAGGATGCCTTTTATTTGTGGAAAATTTACAACTAAGGGGTTTTATAAATAGTCATTGAACACACGCGATATATAGGTTTTACATATAGTGACCCCCCCCCCCCCCCCCCCCGCAAGAGGAGCATCCTCTACTATATGGCAGGCATGGGAGACTCAACCCCGTTGATCTCCTCAATTTTTATCGTACTTTTGCCTTTGCCAGAATTATCTTTTTGCTTTTTTTTGTCTCTTAAGAAACTGCGACAATCCTTTTTGTAATGACCCTTTTTATGGCAATAGTAACACTCAACATTTTTGGCACTACGCTCTCGTCTTCTCCAATCTGTGTGTGTTTTCCTACAACCCTAATTCCAACAATTGGTATCAAAGTCATCCTCTCAAGCTTAGTCGCCAGTAGCTCCAACACAAGCCTGCTCACTTTCTTTGATTTTGATGAGCAGCGTTCATAGGTCAACTACTATTTTGGGCGATCTCAAAGAGCTTACTTTGCTCAAATTTTTGATTCAGGCTCATTTTGGCCTCTATTTCCACTACAGACAGTACTATGCAGGCTATTTTCTCACTTTGTGCAAAAATTCTATCAGTGTTTGCAAAACAAGTCCCTTACAACCTTCTATGGTTTGTGCTATATAGCACGTGTTGTTCCCACTTTCAGTAAAATCTTCAAAATAGACTTGGGATATTCTAGCTGGTCTTTATGCAAGTCGCAATGAGGCAAAATTGCATTGCTACGTGAAGAGCCAGAGTTGAAGAATATGCATGAGGAAGATGACATGGACATTTTCCTCGCTGGTGTCAAGGATATCAATGAGAAACTTATTTCTGTAGGAGATCATTTCAGACAGTTCCCTTGTGCAGACTATTCTTGATGCCTTGCCATATTCTTACCAGACTTTTGCTAGTGCTTGGAGACTTATGATCCAAGGAGATCCTGAAGTCCTCAAGTTTGATGCATTACGCACATTGTTGCTACAAGTGTCACTCTCTAGAAAAAATAGGACTAGACACCGTGCAATTGAACATGCCTTTATTGCTTCTTAAAGAAAACGTAGTAACAGTAATGCAGCCACTTCTTATGGCTCTTCTGCGAGTGGAAAATCACTTGTTCCTAATTCTTCTTCTAGCAACAATTCGTGTGGAAATTTTGGTGATAAGGGCAAAAAGAAGATGCATTGCCAAAATTGTGAAGCTAATGATCACTTGATCAAGCAATGTCCTAAGTTGAAGGCCAAAGAGGCTAAGAAGAAAGAGGTCGGTTCCACTACAAATGCAACTATTGCTGAGTCTTCTGAGAAAGGAGATTGTGATGTTGTAACGGAAATGGCCTATGAACTTTGAGGGTAGAGAAATTAGGAGATTAGGTAAAGCACTTTTGAGAGGTTACTTTGTGAGCATAGCGGGTGAACTTAATTGATGGTAGCAACATAAACATGGTACTTAGTTAACTTGGCATGAACAATACTTTTGCAAGAGAGAGGGAGAGATTTTAGAGAACATGACAATAGTTGAGGACCAAATTCATATGGAGTCAGTCCCCCCTTCAATAGGCATTTGGATTATAGTTTCTCCCATCAAGAGACTTGGTACAATTCAATCTTTGTGTTCCTTGTGACCTACATGATGCAATGAAGATGGAAAGCTTCATGCATCACAAGCATAACATAAACTTGTAGAAAGCATTAACTATCCCAAGCCTCAGTCCCAAGGCCTCAAACACCTTCAAAGGTGGAGAGAGCTAGCGGTGAATGAGGATAGGGAAGAGGAAGAAAAAACATTCATAGGAGAAAGAAATAGTTCCTCACTTATCATTACTCTTCTTGCTAGCATACATAATAGCATAGTAATGAAGATGGAGAAGATGGAAAGCTTAAGCATTGAAGCATGGATCTTGGTTGGATTTGCATTCCATAGCCAAGAGTGTTGATGTAAGCTCTCACTTCTCACAAGCTTGGAGAAGGGGGTGGTGTTCCTCAACTTTCACCAAGTGAGAATGGGATGCCCAAAATGAGTGTGTGTGTGTGTGTGTGTGTGTGTGTGTGTGGTATATATTCCCCTAGCACCCCCCCTCCTTGCTTTGGGCGAGTGGTAGATTTTCCACATGCTTCAATCCCATTGGACCCCTATCTACTCACATGCAGCATGCAGTCAAGTGCATGGGTACTTTTTTGACAAGTGTCCTCCTTACCCCTTAGAGAGAGACAGAGAGAGAGAGAGAGAGAGCTTGAAAATATCTAGATATTTGTTGGATGGAATTAGAAGCTCATTGGACCCCTCTTTAGCCCAACAAATAGCATTCAAGCACACCATGTGGTGAAGCTTAGTGAGAGTCTGACATGTGTCCCATGTGCCGTTCTCAACCTACGATTCATAATTTGAACTCAAATATCTTAAATAAGGAGTGATGGTTCAAAAAAATACAAATGCGTAATAGAACTTGTGTGCAATTTGAAAGTAGAGACCTTACAATCTCCCCAACTTAGAATTTGAGATGCCCTCATCTCAAGAACAGTGAAGGGTAATCCTTAAGAAGGGATGTCTCATCTTCCCAAGTAGCATCTTCTATAGGGAAATCCTTCCATAAGATAAGATGTTCTTTGATGGATCTATTCCTAAGCTTTCTCTCTCGAGTTTCTAGGATAGTATCAGGTTGGAGTTGTAGAACATCTTGAGCAAGTAAAATGATTTGCTCATTATCAAGGACATGGTCAGGGTTATATACATAAGGTTTTAACAGACTTACATGAAATACATCATGCACTTTGAGATGAGAAGGGAGTTTTAGTCTATAAGCTTGATCACTTACAACCTTGATTATTTCGTAAGGCCCACAATATCGGTAGCTAAGCTTCTTATACCTTCCGAGAGATAGATTGCTCTTTTTGGGCTTTACTCGTAAGAAAACTTTGTCACCTTCTTTGAAAATCCGATCAGATCTTTGTAAGTCGGCGTACTTCTTTTGTCGATCTTGAGCCGCTTGAATATCCCTTCGAATAGCTTTGGTTTGAGCTTCCATTTCTTCAAGCATTTTCTTTGAGGCTTCTACCCTTATAGTGGGGTCAGAAAAGTTAAGAGGTGATAAACATTCTTGACCATAAAGAGCATTAAAAGGTGTCATTCCAATACTTCTATGAGTAGAGGAATTGTATGCATACTCTACCAAGGGTAGGTATTGAATCCACTTGCGAGGTTCTCTATTGAAGTAGGCTCTGAGGATGTCTTCAATTACTTGATTCACTCTTTCAGTTTGGCCATCAGTTTGAGGATGATAAGCAGTACTAAAACATAATTGTATTCCAATAGCTTGAAACAATGATACCCAAAACTTTGAAGTAAACTTGGCATCACGATCACTGACAATCCTCTTGGGTAAACCATGAATTCTGAAAACCTCCTTCACAAACAAACGAGCAATATTTGAAGTTGTAAAGGTTGTCTTGACTGGGATTAAGTGAGCCACTTTAGTAAGCAAGTCGACTATGACCATGATTGAATCATAGCCAGCTTGGACAGAAGGAAACCCGGTGATAAAGTCCATGCTAATACATTCCCATTTCATTCGGGAATATCTAAAGGATGTAATTTACCTGTCATCTTTAGTCTCTCTGCCTTAATCCTTTGACAAGACAAACACTGCTTGACATAGCGAAGGACATCACCCTTCATACCTTGCCACTAGTAACTTCTGCGAATTGCATTGATGGTTTTGGCATAACCTGGATGTCCTGAAGTTGGGCCATCATGTGCTTCATATAGGATAGCATTCCTTAGGGTAGAATCCTTAGGTATGCATAATCGATTCCTATAGTAAATTTTTCCATCTTCTAAGGAATAATGTAGAGGTTTAAGCTGATTTGATGATACCCTCTCTTCACGTAGGATACTAGCAAGCATCTGGTAATCTACATCTCTGACAGCAGCATCCGAGACCTTGTCTAAAATAGGGTTGTTAGCCATGGAAATTGCCCCCAGAAAAGCTTTACGGCTTAGGGCATCTGCCACAACATTATCCTTACCTGGTCTAAATTTAATATCAAAATCATATTCGTGCATGAGCTCTATCCATCTCCTCTGTCTCATGTTAAGGTTAGGTTGGGTAAAAATCCACTTAAGGCTCTTGTGATCTGTTACTAACTGGAATTTGCGTCCCAATAGATAATGTCTCCATAGCTTGAGAGCATGAATAACTGCTAGCAATTCTAAATCATGTGTAGCATAATTCACTTCATGAATCCTAAGCTTCCGAAAAGTATAAGCTACAGGCCTTCCTTCTTGAGTAAGGACTCCTCCTAATGCAAGGTTATTAGCATCTGTGATCACCTCGAATTCTTGGGTGAAGTCTGGAAGTTTTAAGAGAGGTTCTGAAGCAAGATACTCCTTAAGCTGTTTGAAGCAAGATTCATGTTTTTCTTCCCAAAGTATCGTTGCTCCTTTCTTTAGCAAGTCGGTTAGTGGTGCAGCTTTAAGAGCATAGTCCTTTACAAAGATCCTGTACCACCCTGTGATACCTAAGAACCCTCTGACTTCGGTTTGTGAAGTGGGTTGAGGCCATTCCACAATATCTTTGACTTTGTCAGGGTCAACAGAGACTCCCTCAGGTGAAATGATAAACCCTAAGTAACAGACCTTAGGGGTAAAGAAGGTACATTTGCTTTTCTTTGCATACAGCTTATTTCGGCGTAAAAGCTCTAACACTTTCCTAACATGTCCTTCATGCTCTTCCTCTGATTTGGAATAAATTAAGATATCGTCAAAGAATACTAGGACAAAATCATCCAAGAATTCTCTAAAGATATCGTGCATCAGACGATTGAAAGTTGCAAGAGCATTCGTAAGTCCGAAAGCCATCACTGTAAATTCGTAATGACCATAACAAGTGTTGAAAGCTGTTTTGGAGATATCAGCCTCCTGGATTCGAATTTGATGATAGCCAGATCGAAGCTCAATCTTCGTGAATATTTTGGCTCTATGTAATCTGTCCAGCATCTCATCAATACGAGGAATTGGATATTTATTCTTGATGGTAACCTGATTTAAGCCCCTATAATCTATGCAAAGTCGAAGAGAGCCATCCTTTTTCTTTTGGAAGAGAACAGGTGCACCCCATGGAGATGTACTAGGTCGGATAAACCCTTGCTCAATCAACTGCTTGAGCTACTCCTTGAGTTCTATAGCCTCTGGAAGTGACATCTTGTACGGCGCTCTTGAGATTGGTTCACTACCTGGAAAAATTTTGATTTCATGGTCTACCTCCTAGGTGGTGGTAGTTCAGAAAGTTCACTGGGGAAAACATCCGAAAATTCTTCTAGCCACATTGGTTTAGGGTTGGAAGAAGATTTTTCTACTTTGTTTAGCTTGACTACAAAAATTTGTTGACCCTTGCGTAACCCTTTCAAAAGACAATTAGCTTTGACCAAGTAAGCTTTTGGTCGTCCATTCTGGCCTTGAATAGTGACTTCTTGACCTAGGTTGTCCACAAAAGTAACACTTCTTTGGGCACAATGGATATTGGCATTATGATTGGCTAACCAATCCATTCCAAGAATTCCGTCATAGATTCCTATGGGTAAGGTTCGAAAAGTAGAAGAAGTAGAGTATTCTCCCAACTTGAAATCTATTTTTCCCACAGTGTACTGAGATAACACCTCCTTTCCATTGGCTAATTCAACTCTCATCTTTCTTGGAGGGTGTTGATTAAGTCCTAACCTCCTTAAACATTTAGGTGACAAGAAAGAATGAGTACTACCACAATCAATAAGAAGCTCAAATTTTTCACCTTGGTGATTTGCAGGTGTTTGAATGACAACATATTGTTGTCTTGCTCTTGGGTTATCAATTGCAGCATGTAGAGTTGCTCTTTCCTATTGTTCTTCTCCCAATGTTGGTTCTCCTATGATAGCATTGACTCTAGCAGCCATTCCGCGCCCTCGACCTCGTCCTCCATTTCTTCCTCCACGATTTATTATTTGGCCTCGTCCTCTAGCTCGATTAGGTGTATTTGTTGCGGAGACTCGCCTAGGACATACATTCCTGAAATGTCCTAGCTCGTTGCATTCATAGCATCTAAGATCTGCATTTTGAGCTCCATTTGCTGAAGCTGCAACTATTGGATGAGTTTGGTGAACTGGGTGAACTTGCCTTTGGTTCCACATCATAGACCGTCCTCTCCTTCCAGCATTCCTTAAATTTCCATTTCGTACCCTTTGAGAGTTTGACATCTCTTTAGCTAAGGGTTTAGCTCTTAAAAGAGCATCTTGTAAATTTACAGCCCTCATGGCTTCTAGACGAGTATTTAAAGGAGAATTTAGCCCTTGGCAGAAACGGGCTACTTGTTGATCTGCGGTCATTGGCGGAGCATAGCGCCTAAGAGTTACAAATTTGGAGTAGTATTCTTCCACTGTAAGATGAACCTGACGTAAGTTGAAGAATTCATTCATCTTAAGGGATTTGTGTGCAGGTGGAAGATAACGTCCTTTGACAGCATACTTAATGTCTTCCCAAGTTTGAGTGTTTTGAGCTACTTGATTATCTTTGTAGTGTTGTTTCCACCAAAGCTTGGCATCCCCCGTGAGACGAAACATAGCCAACATTGCCTGGTTATCGGGAGTAGTACCAGCAGCAGCAAAATAATCCTCCATCTCTTCGAGCCACACTTCAACATCGCGCTCAACTAGGGCTCCTTCCCCTTTGAAAGAGGGAAGTTTAGCTTGCTTGAGAAGTAGCTTTTTCTCTTGAAGAGATGTGTACACCGCACTCTGTGCAATATAGATTAAGTGAAACTTTATTGGATACTCTAACTTTAATCCACTTTAAGGCAAGACTTGATCAGACAATAATACAAACAAAAGATAATATTAATCCAAACTTTATTTATACACATATTATTTGCTACCAAGGTTGGTAGTCTTTAGATACAAGGATTGTAATGTCTCTATATTTTGAGTTTAGTGACTACAAAAGGATAGGCTAAAGGATCAAAATAATAAGTTTCCTTTGACCCTTGAAAGCTACGAGATACACATATGGGTCGAATCCTACCACCATGGATAACTTTTGTAACTTGGTTATAGACCCATTGAGTCTGAGATATCTTTTCTCCTCCCAAGGTAATGGTAGCATCCGGATTCTTAGTACCAAGGAAAAGATAAACTTCGATGACTTTTAACTCCTCTGCCCAACAAAGTTTCTTGAGATTGGTATCCATGCACCATATCTTGTCAGCATCGATGGTATAGATTCCTCCAGATGGACTCCAGTTGATACCCCATCCTCTATGCACCCTTGGAATAGGTGGTGCAAACACCCTATCCAAAATCATCATCACCCTTTTTCGAAATTGATAATTTGGTGATTGGCATGCATTTTCAAACATGATGGTGAACACCTCGAATTTCTGGTAGGCTGAATGAACATTTTCCGGTACCAGGAAAGTTCAGTCTTCAATACCATATAAAAACTCAAAACAATTTTTCTAGGTTCTTCTATTATTTCAAACATTCGCATCCTTCAATATCCAAATATCAATCTAAAAATCTCCCCAAGCTTTAACCTAGGCTCTGATACCAGTGTGAGGTCCCTGCCCCTTTTTGAGAGGAGCGGAGTACCTTTGATAGGTCTCCAATCCTGAAAAAGAATAACCAACGGACATTGCCTTAGCTACTACGTAGCCACGGGCATGAACCGCTAGTGAAGGATTGGTTCTATCTCGCTATGGCGGAGCGTGACCCATAACCCTATCTAAAAACTATCTATAATCAATTATACCTAAAAGTATAAATCTTAGAGTGACCAACCTGTGCGCTTTTTTCCCCATGTTTCAGAAGCACAGCCGCCAAGGTTTGTCTCTTTTAAGATTTATGACTAATAAAAAAAAATTCTAGCGTTGGAAAGTTACCCGACTCATCGGGTCGACCCGTCCATAGAATGATACCGTCGGGGTATCATTCTCCCACTTTCCACACCACTCACCCTTCTTTTGTTATGTAATTACTACCACACTGTTTAAACATACATGTTCCTTTACTTTATTTATGATACTGGTTCGTTAAAACAGCCCTTCAAACAGTATTACAAACAATTGTCAAACAAGAAGTCGTCCAATTTTAAACCAACAACCCTTGGATTAGGTTCACTCAAGAATCTCTATTGGCGCTATTATGTCCGATCAGTATATACATTATTTATAAAAACCCTTGTCCTCATGAGCGTCCCATACCGCTCGACAAGTACTCGTTGTGCTAATCTGGACGTACTCCCGCCACAGCCACAACGGTGCCAATCTTGGCGCCCTCTCACGCTTCGGCAACTGCCACATAATGCCAGCGCTAATAAGTAGATATACTTGAGAAAAACCATACCGAAGGTTTTGGACAAACATTCTTTCCTATAGCAACCAGTTTCACCAGACAATCTTTCTTACTTGTCAAACATATGACGAGTTTCTTGGGGTTAAGCCCCGTGGTTTCAGTCCGTGTTTTCTTTTCATAAGGTAAATAATATATTCCTATGGTCTCGCATATGCAATGATGCATAACTTGAAACTGCAATCTAACTTGTACCATAGCTCCGATTGGTCCGATTGGTGGAGACATAGCATTTTCCGCAGGGATTCCACCGTTACTTGTACCAGCTTCATGATCATTAGCGGCTTGGGTTCGAGCACGCTTTGGAGCCATTTTTTGTACTACACTTATGTTATACACTTAGAACTTTCAATTGGTCAATTTCCCTAGTAATCTCCTTGTTTTCAAAGAGAGTCTATAATTTGAACCCTCGCCAACTCGGATTCACACTTAGTGTTGTTGTTCTACATCTAATTTCTATACATCAAATATTTGTTAATTTTAATTAATCAAAAATTAAGTGTGTAAATTACGAGTGAAAGTTTAGGAATACATTACTTTTATGCATGACATTTCTAATCCAATTCTATACTTCAACTAAATCAATTTTTAGTATTATTCAAAATTCTATTTAACATAATTGACAATAACATTGGTGAATGAGAATTTCATCATGTATAATAATAATATGATGAGTTCTCTTATGTATTAACTTTCAATTAACAATGTATAAGTTAATAGTGAAGATGTACTAACTAGAGAGAGTAGGTATACTTAGAGAGATTAAAGTAAAAGAAAACATACACACACATCTTTTCTAAAGTTAATTGAATCTTACTATCCATTAGAAAGATTAAAGTAAAAGATAGCACACACACACACATATATCCTTCTTAAAGCTAATTGAATCTTACTAATCTATTAGAAGATTAGAGTAAAAGATAGCACACACACACACACACATCCTTCTTAAAGCTAATTGAATCTTACTAATCTATTAGAAGATTAGAGTAATAGATAGCAGACACACACATATCTAATTGAATCTTACTAATCTATTAGAGAGATTAGAGTAGGAGATAGTACACATACACACATATCCTTCTTAAAACCAATTGAATGCTCAATTAATACACACCTTATTAGTCCACTAGAGTTTTTGCTCTCTTAGTGGTTTGTGGACGCCTTCTCTCTAAAAGAAGTGGCAACACTTCGTGAGCGCTATAGAGGCAATCTCTATGTTTAAAGTGTGAGCATGGATGCTCTATTTATAGCAGAAAAGAAAACGTCCAACTTTTTTTTCAAAAAAAATTAATTTTTTTTAATAAAAAAATATTTTTTATTTTTTATTTTTTATTTTCCAAAAATCATACCCGCGTTTTTGGTACCCTTATGGTACCCATGAGCTTGACCACTTTGTCATTATCATCAAAAGATAAGGCCACACAAGCCCCCCTTCATTAAGATTAGTCAAGAGTAGCCTCTCCTTTTTCATGTGACAATGTCCCACTTTGTCCCCTCCTATGTGAGTCCATGTGCCTTTATTTGTCATCCCTGTGTATTCTTTTGTTTTTATAATTATTTATTTATTTCCTTAATGATAATTTACTTTACATTTTTAAGTTAAACTTTACAGTCTTATATTAACTTTACAGTAGTAAAAGAAAATTCTACAATCAGTAAATAAGTCTTCCAATAAGTTAGTTAGTGATTCATATAGCTAAACATGTCAGAATTTTGTAGCGTAAATTTTAATTTCTAGGTTTTCTCAACCTACGATTCATAATTTGAACTCGAATATCTTAAATAAGAAGTGATGGTTCAAAAAAATACAAATGCGTAATAGAACTTGTGTGCAATTTGAAAGTAGAGACCTTACATCCAATGCTTATAAAAAGTATGTAAACGGTATTATACTGCAGAGGCGACAGTATCAAAAAAGTCCCCAAGGTTTTTGGTAATCAAAAGACCACAAACCATTTGTTAGATCAAAGTCATGTCCTGCTGCGCATAGCGGCCATAGAAATTTTTTTACTGTAAGATGTATTTTAGAAAAAAACAGGTTTTTACGGCAGCAGCATTATAAGCAAACGTCAAAAAGGCAACCATCATACCTCAGAAACACCAGGCAGTCGATACTCAGAGGCAAGGTTCAAAGAAATGTTTATACCGTTATCATGCCAACATCCAACATCCACTATACTTACCTTGCTATAACGGCCAGATTCTGATGTTTGTTTATGTACAATCTTATCAAAAATCAAATAACAGTAAGGAAGTATGCATGGGGAAGGTAAAAAACCTGAGAGACTTGTGTAGTGAGCTTCATAATTCCGTGTAGAAGCATGCAGAAGGTTATTTAGTTTAAACAAAACAGAACAACCCGAGCTAAGTGAGGGGCAGAGATGCGCCCTCACTTGTTTATTTAGCGGAAGGAGGAGGGACTGTCAGTCCTGTGTCATGAGCGGGAACCATGAGTGAGGAGATCGCCATCTATGAAGCACGGCCGCCTTCACCCCCAAGTAATGAGAGTTTTTCCTAAACCAGCGCCTACACGACAATAATAAAAAACCAGCCCAATTTACCCAAGACAAGGGGTAGTAGCTTGTTTAAAGAAGTGCTAAGTTCCATGGTGAAGACCCAACCGAGTGTATTTTAGGGAGTGTGTGTCCGAAAAGGCCAGGCAGTCTTAGTAACACAAAGTGTGTGTGTGTGTGTGTGTGTGTGTGTGTGTGTGTGTGTGTGTGTGCACGCGCACGCATACATAAAACACAAGAAAGAGCACTCACATTTGAACAATATGAGTGCAAAAAGTTTTGAAGATTAAAGCAAAACGTGCAAAAAAACAACAAACACACATTTTGTTATATACACACACAAAGACACCTTCACACTAACATTAATCCACAAAAATGCATACCTTTCTTCTCTAAGAATGTATGTGAGTGTCAATAGAAGATTCTGTGAAGCCAATCTAAGCAGATTTGCAAGTATAGAGCCGCATAGAGGAGAAGCGCAGAGGAGAAGAGGAGAAAATGACAAGCAAAACACGAAAATGAGTTCGTGGGTTCTATTTATAGCAGCATATTGGTATATGTGTCGATATACACGTCAAAATGTACGTCACTAAAAGCATCGGTATACTGGCAGTAATCTAAAATTTAGTTTTCATTCAATTTGGGACTCCCTCCAATTTCACGAATGCATATACCAACATCCGCTGGCGAATTAGTAATTTGGCATTGATAATCAATTGAACTCTTGTAGTGTTGTTTGTTATTTAAAACAGTTAACTAACTAAAAAATCATAGAGAAGGAAAAGGGAGAGTTGGTTTTGGCCAAATAGCATGTAGGTTTTGGCTCATGCATACATTAACCTTGCCCATGTAAACCACCCTCTCTCTCTCTCTCTCTCTCTCTCTCTCTCTCTCTCTCACACACACACACACACACACACACACACACACATTGTGTTTGCTTCGTGTTGCCTTTGGTCTGAAGGTTTTTAAAAGGACTTTTTTAAAGCATTGTTGCTAATGCAAAATATATTGTTAAGAGAGGTCAAGAGATATGATTAAGGTTGATTCCATTCCTATGTAAGGCCCCATGTCTCTGGAAGTTATGCTAATTGTGTTAGACACTTAAACACAATTCTAATGCTCTACTATGAAGCTCTTTAGAGAACTATTTGATTACCACATTCTAAAACCTATATATAGTATCTAGCATATACCAACCCCACAAACATAAATAAATTTCATATTAGTGTCTTTTAGAGGCCAACTAGATCTATAAAGTAAGGGCGCGCACACACACACACACACACACATGTCAAGGAAGAATGTGGTGTGTCGTGGGGAGATATATAAAGATAAACACACGCACATACACATTATATATATACTTACATGCATACATAGAGACATTCGAAAGCAAGAACCGAGAAATGAGAGAGATATAGTGTGAGTGTTTCTATGTGTACTTATAAGTGAGCTTGAAAACCGTATGAGATTGGCCATTCAAAATTGTCGGTAAGACCGAGTGAGACATGCCGTAGACGAGTCACGGGAGCTCGTCATTCTTATATCATTGTACACAACCCAACAATAAAAAAAATTCATGCAACCAATGAGTGCAGAAAGTACCAAGAAGCCCCTTGTGAGAGAGAGAGAGAGAGAGAGAGAGAGAGAGAGAGAGAGTTTTAACGTCGTAGGAAACTATCCCAAGAGACCTTAAAGATCTAACCAACGAGGAGAGTTGAACTCAAGACCTGTTATTCAAGAGGAAAATGGTATAACCTTTCTATCACCCAAGGGGGAGAGAGAGAGAGAGAGAGAGAGAGAGAGAGAGAGGCCCGCTAACAATGCTCAAAAGTCCTTCTCTACAAACTTCAAATATGTTCAGCAAAAATTCTAGTGGTAAATGGATTACATTTCAAGGCCTTCCACTAAAGTCCTCAAAAACTATGAAGGTTTTCTGACCTCTTAATCAGGACTCTTACCTAGAGGTAAGTTTCAATACTTATGGATGGGGTAACTCAAAACCTAGGTTTGGTTTCGAGCAATTCCTCCTTAAGAAACTTTGCAAAAAGGACACCCACAGGCAATTTAAGTTGAACTGTTGATAATACATAGGTCTAATGTTACATATCACAATTAACTGTCTGTGACAATGAACATGATAACACTGTGAAGCCCTCCATGTGAAAAGAAAAAAATGTTTCCAAGAAAAGGTGGTGGACAGCATGTGCATCCTACACAAAGAATCACTTAAATGCTTTACAAATGAGGCCATTAAGTAACCAAGCTGGAAAAACCTTAAAATAGATTTGCATGCCTTCCTCTTTTATCCTCCAAGGTAGCATGTCAAAGAAACTGAAACATGACAATGTGAAACTTGGGTGCCTCTTGTTAGTAGTGCGCACAACTCACAATGAAATTCATTAATGCTTCTTTTGGTTGGTCAGTTTTCATTCTTCTGGTTCCTCATTGTCAAAATGAACTCTTCCATGTGAATGCAAGAAGAACCTTGTGATCTTGTTGCCCTCCTTGCGGCTTCTCGAAGCTCAATAGCTCTTTTCCTCATCTCCTCTCCTCCTGTCTCTTCCAATACAGTTCTCACCACCCTCTCTACATCCAAGCTTGTTATTGAGCCATAATCATGCCTTTTGACAGCCATTCCTACTTTCCAAAACTCGCATGCATAAGTGGAATTTGTGGGCTGATCTGATACAAGAGGACAAGCAATCATAGGCACCCCCATGCTCACACTCTCGAGGGTCGAATTCCATCCACAATGCGTCAGAAATGCACCGAGAGACGGATGCGAAAGCACTTGCAGTTGCGGAGCCCATGGAATGATGAGCCCACGCTCCTTAGTTTCATCCATGAATCCTTCAGGCAAAATGCTAGCTACATTACCAGTAGAAGATCTAGGCCTTATGACCCACAAAAAGGGTTGTTTACTGTCTCTGATTCCATTGGCAATGCTTGCTAGATTGTCCATAGAGGGGAGGAACAAACTCCCAAAAGAGACATACAGTACCGATTGCTTCCTTTGGCGATCAAGCCACTCAATACACTCAATCTTCTCCTCAAACAAGTTCACCCCGACGCTAGTGTCATTCACATCTCCTTCTAAAAATGCAGAGGGGATCAAAGGACCAACAAGTGAGACTGGGAAGGGGAGCTCTTGTTGCATTGCCTTGTAAGCATCCCTCTCAAGCTCTTCAAATGAGTTGACAATTACTCCTTGGCAGCTCCGAAGGATAAGAAACTGCTCTTTTATCATACTATACACAGGGTCTGAGATGTCCTCGACATGAAGTAAGGTTGGAATGTTGAACGGATGAAGAGGAGGCACACCAGGAATATAAGACACCAGCCTACTAGTGTGTTGGGATGTCGCATGTTCATTGTCGCCATCTGCAAAAACTACCAAATTGAGCACATCAGCATAACCTTGCAGGAAGTAGTGATCTTGCAAGCAGCCTGCACAATTCAAAGAGGGTCCACGGACCATGTCTCACAGTTTTGCTCCGTTGGCTTCAATTGATCAGTATATGAGGAAAGCCACACCATAAATAGTCAAAAAACCATAATAACCAGATTGTTTCTTCTCATTGGTATGCGCCGGACGAAAACAAAGAATGATGCCTTCACCCAATACCACAAAATAAGCTCTTGTTGTGACAATCATCTGTGCAGTCATCCCATGGATGCACTTTGCAATGAAAAAAGAGACCTAGTTGTGCTTAACAGAAGCACATCACCCAAACCCTAGTCCTACGCGTTGTTTCTGTATGTGTAGTGGCTGCATTAAAACTTTTGAGAGTACCACTAATAAAGCATAGAATAGTCAGGGACTTGAAGAAGACTTAAAGGCCCCTACTCTTCAAGGCTTATAGGCCTTGCCATTCAATATTTGCAAGCATGAAGTTATTGGTTCAAATCTGATATTCTGCATTCGTATGATATCATCTGCTTGGCTAAAAACAGCCCTCTCACAAGTGTGTTTGCATCAAGGAGCGCCCCCATAGTCCTAAAAGCTCAACTTTTCCACACGTCTTGACAAATTCTTTAGGGGCACGATCTTTGCTAGGCTCCAAGAAGTGAATTTTGCATCCTTTGGAGTTAATATGACCATAGAAAGATTTTTTAGGACTTTGCTTCAGCCAAAATTGCATAGAAGGCTTCAAATGTATTTCCAAGGAGCCTTATGATCTGAGAAATTACCTTACATAACAAATATAACCTGAAAGAGAATCATACCCGGAACAGCATGCTTCTTGTAAGGGAAAAAGCCATTGGCAGCCAGCAGAGGGGTATGATAAAAGATGTTCAAGGTTGCAGTAGACTGTGTCCAAAAAAAGACGCTCGGAATCCCAAGCTCAGCTGAGATCGTGTGAACCCAGAAGCAGAAAGATCCGAAAACTACACAAGAGACTGGTGGGCTCTTCTGGTTCAGCCTTTCAAGGAGTTCCTTCAAGGGGCCCTTCATGTTTATAACTGCATTGTGGAACTCGTGGAACCTTGCGGGGATGTCCGTTAGGTCGAAATCATGGGGCAACCCATCGTCAACCCACAGCAAGTGGAGCTTTTCTTGAAGGTTGTCCCCAGTTTGGGCATGTCCTCTGCTGGCTTTTTCTGTCGATGAGTGGGAGAGCATCTTTTGGATGCGGTCGTGGTGATGCTTGATGTTGATGAAGGAGACTTTAATGCTGTGCTTGGCGATGAGAGCTTTGGCAAACTGCATCATGGGGTTGATGTGTCCCTGCAGAGGGTATGGCACCATCACCATATGCATAAAGAGTTCCTCTTGCTTGGGCCAAAGCGCTCGCTGCTCCTCTGCATGTGGCCGCATATTGTCAATATAGAGCTGACAACTGAAGGCTTCCGTCGCCTGCGAGCTGTTGACCGACACCTCTACCTCGCCAGCTCAAAATTTCAGTGCGTGCGCCCACACGTCTGGACTCTGTGACATGTGTGTGCGCGCGCGCGCGCGCGAGAGAGAGAGAGAGAGAGAGAGAGACTCAGGAGGCTCTGCACGTATGCTGGTCTTGTAAGTTGTGATCGAGAGAGACTGCCAAGTCTTAATCGGTCTAAAAAGATGTGCTATTACAGTAGTCTCTCGGCACAGTGGAGTGTGGAAGGAGGTGACATTGACAGAGTGAATGAGAATTGATGGTGGGTCTGCTTGGTCGAACCTTTGTTGCAAGAAAATCCATTGTGCATCCTTTTGGAAACGAGTAGTCTCTTGCAAGAGAGCCTTGTCCACCTTTATGTTATCAGGATGTAATCTCTTTAAAATGTATATGTTGTCCGAGTCCTTTAAACGAGAGAGGGTGGTGTAGGTCAGACCATGTCTTAATATTTGATGGTCTGAAAGCAAAGGGTATTGAATGTCAAGCCTTGCTACCTATGTATAATTTGTGTGAACGTTGGTTGAAGGGGGGAACTGAGTTCTTCATATAGTGTTATTTGAGCTTTTGCCAATTTGGGATTCTCTTGTTTCGTTCGCTCAATTGGAGTCCATTTCTTAGATATGGCATTTCAGCACAGATGTTTGTTTTTGTAACGCTTCCTTTTCCTTATTTCAAGGTTGTTGAAGCAAACAGAAAGCATTGGGGAGGCTGATGTGTTGGAAGCTCCCATGAAGACCCCATCCACCCCGTTGACGAGCCCATCAAAGATGTTTAGGTTGCTGGCGCAAATCTCCACAACCATATTTGTTTTGAGACTGAGTTTGCATGGAGGCTTGCAATCAGCTTGGGGTCAGAGGGTATGTATTGTCCTATTGCATGTTGAGTCGCATGTGTCTATTTCATTGTAGGTTTGCAAGTCTCCTTCCATTTCATGGGAAATTCTAAGATTGTGGATGTCTTTGTTTTTGTTTGAGTAAAACAAATATAAAATTAAGTGGGTGTTTGGTATTGGACGGTGACATGTGCTATTTAGGTAGTCTATGTCTTCAATTGATTGCCTATTTATGCGTATTTTGTTCAGAATGCTGATGTACTGAGATTCAGTTTGGCGCATTGTGGTTATGAGTTCAAAACACTTTGGAAATTCATTCCAATAAGATGGTGCAATTGTTTCGAGTATAAAGGTTTTCTTAGTAAATATCCAGGAATCTTTCACAGGGCTAGCTTGGCACAAGTCACCGTAGAGGAGCACGTCCAAACGGTAGAATGGCTTATCATGTTCTCGTTTAATAGCGCACAAGCGTGGGTCAGCGAGGGCCAATAGGTTGCTCCCTATTAATAGATAGACCAAACGGCGCCCACCTAGCCGGACACCACACTTGTAGTTTATTATTTTGCCAAGCTAGTGTACTGATACTCTATGTAAATCCTAATTCTAGAGTAGAAGGTTAATTCCCTGAGTTGTAATTTTGTCATGACAATTGTCAAGGTCCATGTGAACCGGCCCCACTGGCCATTTAGAATGCCCTAGGTATAAATGTCAATAACCTTAATGTGAAAGGAGACTTATCTTTAGAGAAGAAAGGAGCTCTGAAAACGTACGCTCAAGCTACGAAGCTGCTCCATCTTGTAATCATCGCAACTAATGATTGGGTAATCAGTTTTCAATTTCGAAACTTGCATTGTGTTCCCCTCTCTTTGCTCTTTCATTTAAGTGTAAGCATTGTCAGTTTTGTTGTGGTTCGCGAATACACGTCCGTGAGCCTTAATTGCATATTTGAGTGCTTAAATCATTGTTTTTAGTCGTTTTGACCATAGGAGAGTGTTCCTAGATCATAGGGCGACATTTCTAGATTGATCTGTTGCAATTTTCAGGACCTTTTTCATGATGGATTGTGATTTTGGTACCTTGTTGGATTGCAACCAGACTTGGTAGCATAGTGTCCCTAAGTTTCCTAGACCTCCTCCTAAAGTTTCGTTGCATTTCGAGTCCGTTTGAGCGCCAAAATGGCGTGATGACCTAGAGCTGTGAGAAAGGACATAGGCAGATTTCCCGGATCATTGAGTGTTGGTTTGCTTGTTGAGTTAGTGTGTTTGCTTGTTAAGGTTCACTTCTTGAGATTGACGATCTCAAAGAATCTCCGTGCCCCATCCGATTCACTTCCCTGAGTATTGGCATTATGTTAGTACCAAAAAGCTATGCTTCAAACATCTCGCAGTGACCCGCTAACACTCCCTATTAGAGACACCTCATCAAATATGACTAGCTATAGTTGCCTATACTGCCAAGTTAAGATATCAAGGGTTTTTGCACATAGGCTTGTATTCATGGTTGTCACCAATGGAAGATGTAGAGTCGAGTGTATTGTGGTACCTCCAATATCGAAACTAGCTTTCCTTGTGTATGTCCTGAGTAAAACTTATGTTGCTTTAGGGTCTTGGGGTGATCTATGATTGTAAAAACGCAGCAAGCCTTGGATGAGTAGAAGCAGTGTGAAGGTTTTCCCTATTTCTGCACCACCAGTTAGGGACATATTCTCCACCATTGTCCATGCAAAAAGCTTGAAGCTTTTTTCCTAATTTTTTTATCAACGATGGCGAGGAATTTCTGGAACGTAGAAAAGACTTCTTCTCTACGCTTAAGAAGATACGCCCACACCTTTTTGGTAGAATCATCTAAGAATGTGAGAAAGTAGTTTCTCCTCCCTAGAGTCATATGTGGCATTTGATCACACAAATCACTGTACACTAAGTCTAGGAATTTGCCTAGTTTCTTGTTCAATGCGAAGACGTCAACCTAGTCTGTTTTCCATATAGACAATGCTCACACAATGGAAAATTTGTGTAATCTAACACAAGTAAATAGGCAAAACATTGAAGTGTTTTCATTCCCTTCTGGCTGATATTCCCTAGCCGGCTATGCCACAACTCAGTAGACGGAAGCTTGGTAACATAGAGTGTTCGTCGACACTTGATACAACATAGAGTACAAAAATTCGTTTTTACAACCTTTCATCATGACAAGGTTGTTCTTGCGGATTAGCCAAGAACTATTACCAGATTTTGTATTGTAACCAAGGTCATCCACTTACCCTATAGAAAGCAATATCTTTGAAAGTCTGGACACATGTTTGACATTTTGCAACACAAAAGTAGTGCCAATATGCATCTGAAGCTTCACATCACCAATGCCAATAATGTCAAGCTCACCAAGCTTGACTATGCCCTGCATGGATGCATAAGAGGAAAACCAATCTCTATGTGGTGTGACATGAGAACTTACACCAGAATTGAGAATTCAATTTTTTGCATAACCCTCATCCTGTGCAACTAATGCATCTGGAGTGAGATCCAAAGTGAAAATGAGAACATATAAGGGGTCTGTAGTCACCTCTACATGAATCATTGATGGCATAACATTCATCACTGGAGGAGGAGCTCGGTGGGGTCACTACAATAAAGAAGTGCCTATCACACGTGGATTCAAATGAAGGGATTATTTTATTCTACATTTTATTACATTTTCACAAATAGAAGGGTGTTGAAAAAATGATCTTAAATAAAATCTCACAGATTGAATAGAGAAAGGATGCCTTTTATTTGTGGAAAATTTACAACTAAGGGGTTTTATAAATAGTCATTGAACACACGCGATATATAGGTTTTACATATAGTGACCCCCCCCCCCCCCGCAAGAGGAGCATCCTCTACTATATGGCAGGCATGGGAGACTCAACCCCGTTGATCTCCTCAATTTTTATCGTACTTTTGCCTTTGCCAGAATTATCTTTTTGCTTTTTTTTGTCTCTTAAGAAACTGCGACAATCCTTTTTGTAATGACCCTTTTTATGGCAATAGTAACACTCAACATTTTTGGCACTACGCTCTCGTCTTCTCCAATCTGTGTGTGTTTTCCTACAACCCTAATTCCAACAATTGGTATCAAAGTCATCCTCTCAGGCTTAGTCCCCAGTAGCTCCAACACAAGCCTGCTCACTTTCTTTGATTTTGATGAGCAGCGTTCATAGGTCAACTACTATTTTGGGCGATCTCAAAGAGCTTACTTTGCTCAAATTTTTGATTCAGGCTCATTTTGGCCTCTGTTTCCACTACAGACAGTACTATGCAGGCTATTTTCTCACTTTGTGCAAAAATTCTATCAGTGTTTGCAAAACAAGTCCCTTACAACCTTCTATGGTTTGTGCTATATAGCACGTGTTGTTCCCACTTTCAGTAAAATCTTCAAAATAGACTTGGGATATTCTAGCTGGTCTTTATGCAAGTCGCAATGAGGCAAAATTGCATTGCTACGTGAAGAGCCAGAGTTGAAGATTATGCATGAGGAAGATGACATGGACACTTTCCTCGCTGGTGTCAAGGATATCAATGAGAAACTTATTTCTGTAGGCGATCATTTCAGACAGTTCCCTTGTGCAAACTATTCTTGATGCCTTGCCATATTCTTACCAGACTTTTGCTAGTGCTTGGAGACTTATGATCCAAGGAGATCCTGAAGTCCTCAAGTTTGATGCATTACGCACATTGTTGTTACAAGTGTCACTCTCTAGAAAAAATAGGACTAGACACCGTGCAATTGAACATGGCTTTATTGCTTCTTAAAGAAAACGTAGTAACAGTAATGCAGCCACTTCTTATGGCTCTTCTGCGAGTGGAAAATCACTTGTTCCTAATTCTTCTTCTAGCAACAATTCGTGTGGAAATTTTGGTGATAAGGGCAAAAAGAAGATGCATTGACAAAATTGTGAAGCTAATGATCACTTGATCAAGCAATGTCCTAAGTTGAAGGCCAAAGAGGCTAAGAAGAAAGAGGTCGGTTCCACTACTAATGTTGGTTCCACTACAAATGCAACTATTGCTGAGTCTTCTGAGAAAGGAGATTGTGATGTTGTAACGGAAATGGCCTATGAACTTTGAGGGTAGAGAAATTAGGAGATTAGGTAAAGCACTTTTGAGAGGTTACTTTGTGAGCATAGCAGGTGAACTTAATTGATGGTATCAACATAAACATGGTACTTAGTTAACTTGGCATGAACAATACTTTTGCAAGAGAGAGGGAGAGATTTTAGAGAACATGACAATAGTTGAGGACCAAATTCATATGGAGTCAGTCCCCCCTTCAATAGGCATTTGTATTATAGTTTCTCCCATCAAGAGAGACTTGGTACAATTCAATCTTTGTGTTCCTTGTGACCTACATGATGCAATGAAGATGGAAAGCTTCATGCATCACAAGCATAACATAAACTTGTAGAAAGCATTAACTATCCCAAGCCTCAGTCCCAAGGCCTCAAACACCTTCAAAGGTGGAGAGAGCTAGCGGTGAATGAGGATAGGGAAGAGGAAGAAAAAACATTCATAGGAGAAAGAAATAGTTCATCACTTATCATTACTTGTAACATTTAATGGCCTAAAATCTTATTTGTAGCGGAAATTAGCATGAACATAGTGGGCATTTCATTAGAATAGATTCCTAATGAGAATTACAAGAGTGCTTGGGTGGAGAGAGCAACAAAAAGCATAACACCTAGTTAGATAGCATCGACAATACTTTCAAAAGAGAGAGCAATTAAACTATTGACAACAGTTGAGGACCGGATTTGCATGGAGCCGGTCCCCCCTCCAAAAGGCTTTGTATTATGGTTTCTCCCATCAAGAGAGACATTGTACAATACAATTCTTTGTGTTCCTTCAAGACTAGCTAGTGCAATGAAGATGGAAGCTTCATACACCAAGCAAAACACTTAATTAAACACAACTTGAATTATCCCCGTTCTCAGACCCAAGACCTCACACACCTTCGAAGATGGTGAGAGCTAGCAGGGTATGAGAGCAGATTGAGAGGAAAAAGAAGTATCTTACGAGAAAGAAGTACATCTCCTCACATAATCACTCATATTAGCATAGCTTAGCTTAGTAATTAGCTTGGTAGAGAAGATGAGCATGCATTGAAGCTTGGCTCTTGGTTGGATTTGCATCCACATGCCAAGAGAGTGTTGATGTAGGCTTCTATCTCACAAGCTTGGAGTAGGTGATGAGCTCTCCATTAAAGCTTGGGAGGAGATAGAGTGTTTTCCCTTCACACATGGTCAAGTGTGAGAGTGTGAGAGTGAATGCCAAGCAAAAATCAGCCCCCCCTCTCTCTTGGGCGAGCCCTAGCTGCTAAGTTAGGCTGGCTTTTTCCTCATTGGACCTCCCCAGGTCAAGCCAATAGGAATTAAGCAGCATAAGTGATAGCCTTCTGACATGTGTCCCCCTTTCCCCTTTTGTGAGAGCTTTAGATAATTAAATAATCAAACTAAACTCTCATTGGACCCCTTTGCCTCCTGGCCAATAGGAATCAGGCAAGCCATGGGGCTTCTGAATGCTCATTGGACCCCTTGGGAGACTGCCCAATAGTCTTCTAGGACACTTAATTCTTATTGGTTTCTTTTATTAAATGTTTTTAAATTAATTAAACTAGATTTACTCTAGCTTAATTCTCATTGGTCCACTTCAAGGGTCTTCCAATAGGAATTGGGCACACCTTGTGGGCATCTGGCCTAGGGAGCTGACATGTGTCCCTCATTCCCTTTGTGTAAAGGGAGCCTGTGTGTGTGTGTGTGGTTTTCTCTCTCATCCCCTAGCTTTGGGGCTCGCCCCCTCCCATGTAGGGATGCAGAAAGACTTTTTGGGCACACACACTAAGCATCCAATTTTCCCTAAGGTTGACCTTTGGACACAACCTTTGAATTTTGGAACCTTAGCATTTTGGAAGTCTTAATGGGCTGAACCTTAGGGTCTTTTTAGCCCGTTGTTTCACATGGCTCTTTTGCAGATGGCCCCCCCTTTGGATCCCTATTTTCCCTCCTTTGGATCCCTACTGTGGCCGGTCTGCTAACTTAACCAATATTCTAGCTTTTTCTCCCTTGGCACTTCCCCACATTAAATGATCAGTTTAATATGAGAAAATCATTTAGGAGAATTAGATATTGATTATTATGACATTACCTCTCTCTTGAAATCATAGTCGTCCTCGACTATGGTGTAGAGAAGATAAAGCATATGCATGAGTCCTTTTCTTAGCGGGTAGAGGATCCCTATGTTACCCTACGACATCATTCCATAATGGATGACTAGTCCATTTGGCGCTTGAGAGCCTGAGGCTGCCGCAAGCATGTCTGCACATTAGTCCTATCAGTCTTCCATAGTAGAGTGACAAGCTCTACTTGGTGTTTGGGAGACGTCGTCTCCACAAACTTGATCTAAGCATGCATACTACTTTATTTTTGTGCACAAATAAAGAAAAAGAGAGTCTTATAAGACAAAAATTTTTGTTCATTTTTTTAACATTTTGTACATTTGCTTACTCTTGGGAAGCATTGTAAGCATTGACAAGGTTTAGGTTATCCTTTAATTGTATGCCTTGCATCCATCTAGCATCTTCAAAAGGATAATTCTTAAACTTAATAAGATATCGTCGGATAGTCTTACCGCCTCTTAATACCTTGTCTTCATGTCGGAGAATGGACTCGGGCTGCAGCACCTCCTCGTGGTCCTCGATCTCCGGTGGGTCTTCAATAGTTGGTTCTTGAGGTGGCTCTCCTTTGTAAGGCTTTAAGAGGCTCACATGAAAAGCATTGTGTATGAGCCAATGATTGGGCAACTTAAGTTGATAGGCCATCTCATTGATTGGCCTAAGAATCTGGAAGGGACCATAGTACCTTTTTGCTAGTTTAGCATAGTACTTTTGGTGGCCCGTAGGATTCTTGCCCGTCGTGTGCCTTAAGCGAGCCTTGGGAAACTTTAACAAGACCCAATCGTTTTCTTTAAAGGCTTGGGCTCTTCTGTGCTTGTCAGCAGCAGCCTTTTGCCTTTGTTGTGAGATAGAGATAGCATCCTTAATCTTTTGGAAAGATTCTTGTAGGTCTCGGCTATACTCATCTGCAGCGAAGATCTTCCCATGTACCTTAAGTAGCAAGGGACTTTTTGATCTTCCCTCAATTACCTCGAAAGGTGCTTTTCCTGTAGAAGTATGTACAGTGTTATTGTAAGCATACTCTACTAAGGGTAAGTACTTCTCCCATTGGGATCTTTGATCTACTTCCGTTACATAGGCTTTTAGTAGATCGAGAATAGTTAGGTTAGCTATTTCACTTTGGCCATCAGTTTGTGGATGATAGGCCGAAGAGAAGTTTAGCCTTGTTCCTAAATTCTCAAAGAGACCCTTCCAGAAATTACTGGTCATTCTAGGATCTCTATCCGACACTATGGACATTGGCAAGCCATGGTACTTGAAAATTTGTGAAATGAAGAGGGTTGCCATTTGATGGGCTTTGATAGTCTTTTTGACAGGTATAAAATGAGCTTGTTTACTGAACCTGTCTACTATCGTCCATATTCCCGTATTCCCATGGATAGACTTAGGCAATCCAAAGATAAAATCCATGGATATGCTCTCCCACGGTGAATTAGGGATTGGCAAGGATTGAAGCAATCCAAGTTGCTTCCCTCTATCAAATTTTGTCTTTTGACATACCACACATTTGGAAACATACTCATGTATGTTCACTTTCATGGTAGGCCAATAGAAATATGTTTCAATTCCCTTTAGGGTAGACTGAATCCCTCTATGCCCCGCATATGGGGGAGCATGAGATTCATACATTACTTTCTCACGTAGTGAGTTAGTAACGCATAGTCTATTGCCATAGAGAAGATAGCCATCTTGTAAAGTAAATGGTTCTTCTTTCTTCCCTAAGGTAAGGGCTGAAATCACATCTCTAAAATCGGGATCAATAGCATACTCATCTATCATTAAAGATAGATCATTGTGAGTTGCTATGGAAACCGCATTCACTCTCGGTCGTCTTGAGAGTGCATCGGCTACTTGATTATGCTTGCCAGCAATGTGAGCAATATGAAAATGAAATTGCGAAAGGAAATTTTCCCACCTCATTTGTTTGTCGGAGAGCTTGGTCTGCGTCATGAAGTACTTAAGACTTTGGTGATCCGTTCGCAAAATAAAAGGAGTCCCCAATAAATAGTGCTTCCATGAGTCTAAGGCATGTAGAACTGCAAGGAGTTCTTTTTCGTATATGCCTAGAGCTTGCTCAACAGGGTCGAGCCTTCGACTCTCATAGCCTATGGCGTGCCCTTCTTGGAGCAAAACAGCCCCAAGGCAATCACCACAAGCATCACATTGGACCTCAAATGGTTTTGAGAGATCCGGTAGTGTAAGCACAGGTTGAGAGGTAAGCTTTTCTTTAAGCTTTTCGAAAGCATTGTTCTCCTTAGCAGACCACGTATACCTAACATTTTTCTTTGTTAGGTCATGTAATGGTCCCGCAATTTGTGAGAACTTTTCTATGAAGCGTCTATAGTATGCACACATACCTATAAAGCTTCTTAGTTCATGAAGATTCCTTGGTTTAGGCCATCCTTTTATTACCTCTAACTTGGATGGATCCATTTGGATTCCATCTTGAGAGATAATGTGACCTAAATATTGAATCTCTTGCAAGAAAAATTCACTTTTCTTTCGATTAACATAAAGTTTATTCTCTCTTAAAACTTGAAATATTACCTGGAGGTGTTGCTTATGTTCCTCTAATGAATTAGAGTAGATGATAATATCATCAAAGAACACTCCAGTGAAGGTTCGATGAGGTCTGAACAGCTTCTCCATCAAGCGGTTAAATGTGGCTGGTGCATTAGTCAAGCCAAAAGGCATGACAATGTATTCGTAAAGACCAAATGTAGTACGAAATGCGGTCTTTACAATGTCTTGATCAACTATCCTTATTTGATGATAGCCACTTTTTAGGTCAATCCTACTGAAGTAGGTCGATCCTTGTAGCTTATCAAATAGGTCTTCTACCCGTGGAACGGGAAACCTATTCTTGATAGTGATCCTATTTAGTGCTCTATAGTCGACACACATACGATATGTGCCGTCTTTCTTTTGCACTAATAGCACAGGTGAGCAAAATGGAGATGAGCTAGGCCTAACCATGCCCTTCTCAATTAACTCATGCACTTGCCGCATAATCTCCTCTTGTTGAGCTTGAGAAACTCTATAAGGAGGTTTGTTAGGCGGTGAACTTCCTGGAAGAAGTTCAATTGCATGGTCGTCATTACCTCGTTTAGGAGGTAGCTCACAAGGGATGTCGTCAATAAAGACATCTTGAAACCCCTTGAGAAAATTGGATAACTCTAATTCCTTTTGGTTGCTTTTATTTTCTTTTGCTAAAGCATTAGGTTCATTTTGAGAATCTTTAACAAAAATCATGTACACGGAAATAGAGCTCTTTATTGACTTGTTGAAAGCTGGTGTATGTACAATGGGGATGGTGTTACCCATCTCCCTAGCATCTATATACATGTCCTTTTCCCTGAACTTAAAGGAGATTCTCCTTTCAGGAAATTTAACATGGGCAGCCAAACGGTCAAACCATGGTGCCCCTAGGATTACATCCTCATGCTTGAGAGGAGAGATAAAGAAATCCTCTTTGTCCACATAGCCTTGGACATGAAGCCTCAATTTCCCGATTAAGGGAGTGACTGAAGCTTCTTGCCCCTTGAAGGCACTGTCTGCGGGTAGGATATCTCCCATCTCGTAGGATTGTATGCCTAGCTTGGTGGCTAACTCCATAGATATGAAATTGTGAGTAGAACCAGGGTCAAAGAGAATAAAAGCATCATGTTCTCTTACCTTTCCCCAAGCATGGCATAGAGGAGATCCTTTGTGGTGAGTTTGGTGAATCTCCTCCTCTTGGATTTCAACCAAAGAAGCTCTAGGAGGATCTTGGCGGTTGTTCTTTTGGGGACAAGCGCGGTACGCATGCCCTTGTTCGCCGCACTTGAAACACCGGTTATCTTTACGATAACGCTCAAGCTCTTCAAGAGAGAGTTTATTCTTTCCTTTGTAAACTCCCTTCTCTTTAGCTTTGTTGGAATTGCCCTTAGGAGACTTTTGGACATTGTCCTTCCCCTTAGGCTCATTGGTACCTTTGTTTTCCGGGGGCTTATTATTTCTTTTACCCCCCGTTTGGAAATTGATTCGCGAGGCCACCATAGTATGGTGTATTACCGCCGATATGGTACGTGGCCTTTGGGAGTTGACATACTCCGCCATTTCTTCGGTTAAGCCCGCACAAAATTGTTGCTTTTGCTCTCCAAAATCCAACTTTTTGAAGACAGTGGCTTTGAGTTGTAGGTCCCAAAACTTGTCTACATATTTGTGGATGGATTCATTGGGAGAGAGCTTTAAGCTTCGCCATTCGGTGAGTACTTTGTCTTTGGCATCGGTGGCCAAAAACTGCTTCATAATGGAAGCTCTTAAAGCCTTCCATGTTCGTGGAGCTTCACCGTTGGCTCGTAGGCTAGACCACCATTGTCTGGCGGACTTTTGAAAGTGCATAGCTACATGGCGTAGCTTAGAGGACTCCGTGAAGCCCTCATCTCCAAACGCCGCATCGAATTGCTGGATAAAGGCCAAAACTTTGTCTGTAGCACCGAAGGTGCCATCATAGGTAAGGAAAGAGATGCTCTTCCCTCCCTCTTTGAATTTCTTCAGCTTGGACGACCTCTTCCATGCGGCATAGGATTTCCTATGGCCTCTTCTTTTTGATGGTTCAAAAGTTGCACCATCACTTTCTTCAGAAGATGAAGAATTTGAAGAAGGTGGAGAAGAGGGTGACCTCTTTCTCGCCTTTTTCTTGTCTTGATCTTTGTCGTCTTCACCATAGCTTTCATAAGAGGAAGAGGATAAAGAAGATGGAGAAGAGGGTGTCCTCTTTCTCGCCTTTTTCTTCTCTTGCTTTTTATCATCCCTCTTTGAATTATGGCGTGGAGAAGAGTGTGATGGTCTTCTCCGCTTTGGTGGTGATGGAGAGCGTTTAGCCCGCCGTCTTCGTGGAGCCATCTCCGCCGAGGTGGCGGGAGACTCGCTTCTTTCCCGTTCCTTCGGTGGAGGCTCTTGAGTTCTCCTTTGGGAAGGAGATGCATCATCAAGAAGTAAGTTCTTGAGCCCTTCATATGGATTCTCTTCTTCTTCCCGAATCGGAGAGAGACCTCTTTTGGTAGTCTCACAAGGAGGCTTCCTAGGTGTTCTCTCGTCATGGTGATGAGCTTGGAGAATCCCGTGAGCACGGAGCTGCCGTTGCACTTCACTTTGGAGAGATGGATTGCCCATGGCTTGTTGAAGCCTAGAAACAAGATAATTAACAAGCATTGAAGCATCATTAGTAGCTTGCTCATGAGCAAAATCAAAGTTATCAACATTAATTTCACTCTCTTTAATATTGTCAGCCATTCTAACAATTTTTAGGTGTAAACTTTTTAGGTGTACTTTGGCACTTCAAGCCCTAGTTGCTACTCCTCTTTACCCCTTTAGAAAAAGCACTCAAGCTACTGTACCCGCGGCTCGAATACCATTAATTGCAAGGAATAGAAGAGAGGGTCTTTCGACACCAAAACAGCACCGGCTCCTGTCAAGCTTCTAATAGCTCAATAGTGGTTAAGCCGTAGGCAAGCCCCGTAGGACTCCACTATTAAGACCATAGCTCTCGACGGTGATGCCCCGTTAACTGCACAAAGGCAGGCGCACTGCAAGGCTGAAAAATCCCTATTCTACTTACTCACAGGCAATTATTAATACCAACCATTTGTAGCTAGCTTGAGGACCTCCCTTCTTGAGCAAGAAAAGAGAAACCTTGAGCTCTGATACCAATGTAACATTTAATGGCCTAAAATCTTATTTGTAGCGGAAATTAGCATGAACATAGTGGGCATTTCATTAGAATAGATTCCTAATGAGAATTACAAGAGTGCTTGGGTGGAGAGAGCAACAAAAAGCATAACACCTAGTTAGATAGCATCGACAATACTTTCAAAAGAGAGAGCAATTAAACTATTGACAACAGTTGAGGACCGGATTTGCATGGAGCCGGTCCCCCCTCCAAAAGGCTTTGTATTATGGTTTCTCCCATCAAGAGAGACATTGTACAATACAATTCTTTGTGTTCCTTCAAGACTAGCTAGTGCAATGAAGATGGAAGCTTCATACACCAAGCAAAACACTTAATTAAACACAACTTGAATTATCCCCGTTCTCAGACCCAAGACCTCACACACCTTCGAAGATGGTGAGAGCTAGCAGGGTATGAGAGTAGATTGAGAGGAAAAAGAAGTATCTTACGAGAAAGAAGTACATCTCCTCACATAATCACTCATATTAGCATAGCTTAGCTTAGTAATTAGCTTGGTAGAGAAGATGAGCATGCATTGAAGCTTGGCTCTTGGTTGGATTTGCATCCACATGCCAAGAGAGTGTTGATGTAGGCTTCTATCTCACAAGCTTGGAGTAGGTGATGAGCTCTCCATTAAAGCTTGGGAGGAGATAGAGTGTTTTCCCTTCACACATGGTCAAGTGTGAGAGTGTGAGAGTGAATGCCAAGCAAAAATCAGCCCCCCCTCTCTCTTGGGCGAGCCCTAGCTGCTAAGTTAGGCTGGCTTTTTCCTCATTGGACCTCCCCAGGTCAAGCCAATAGGAATTAAGCAGCATAAGTGATAGCCTTCTGACATGTGTCCCCCTTTCCCCTTTTGTGAGAGCTTTAGATAATTAAATAATTAAACTAAACTCTCATTGGACCCCTTTGCCTCCTGGCCAATAGGAATCAGGCAAGCCATGGGGCTTCTGAATGCTCATTGGACCCCTTGGGAGACTGCCCAATAGTCTTCTAGGACACTTAATTCTTATTGGTTTCTTTTATTAAATGTTTTTAAATTAATTAAACTAGATTTACTCTAGCTTAATTCTCATTGGTCCACTTCAAGGGTCTTCCAATAGGAATTGGGCACACCTTGTGGGCATCTGGCCTAGGGAGCTGACATGTGTCCCTCATTCCCTTTGTGTAAAGGGAGCCTGTGTGTGTGTGTGTGGTTTTCTCTCTCATCCCCTAGCTTTGGGGCTCGCCCCCTCCCATGTAGGGATGCAGAAAGACTTTTTGGGCACACACACTAAGCATCCAATTTTCCCTAAGGTTGACCTTTGGACACAACCTTTGAATTTTGGAACCTTAGCATTTTGGAAGTCTTAATGGGCTGAACCTTAGGGTCTTTTTAGCCCGTTGTTTCACATGGCTCTTTTGCAGATGGCCCCCCCTTTGGATCCCTATTTTCCCTCCTTTGGATCCCTACTGTGGCCGGTCTGCTAACTTAACCAATATTCTAGCTTTTTCTCCCTTGGCACTTCCCCACATTAAATGATCAGTTTAATATGAGAAAATCATTTAGGAGAATTAGATATTGATTATTATGACATTAGTCTTCTTGCTAGCATACATAATAGCATAGTAATGAAGATGGAGAAGATGGAAAGCTTAAGCATTGAAGCATGGATCTTGGTTGGATTTGCATTCCATAGCCAAGAGTGTTGATGTAAGCTCTCACTTCTCACAAGCTTGGAGAAGGGGGTGGTGTTCCTCGACTTTCACCAAGTGAGAATGGGATGCACAAAATGAGTGTGTGTGTGTGTGTGTGTGTGTGTGGTATATATTCCCCTAGCACCCCCCCTCCTTGCTTTGGGCGAGTGGTAGATTTTCCACATGCTTCAATCCCATTGGACCCCTATCCACTCACATGCAGCATGCAGTCAAGTGCATGGGTACTCTTTTGACAAGTGTCCTCCTTACCCCTTAGAGAGAGACAGAGAGAGAGAGAGAGAGAGCTTGAAAATATCTAGATATTTGTTGGATGGAATTAGAAGCTCATTGGACCCTTCTTTAGCCCAACAAATAGCATTCAAGCACACCATGTGGTGAAGATTAGTGAGAGTCTGACATGTGTCCCATGTGCCGTTTTAGAAAAGGGGTGCCCCTTGGGTGGGTGGAAGGTTAGGTCAAAGATTCCCCTAACTTTGGGACTTTTATGCATAGGAAGCTTCTCAAGAAACTTACTCATTAAGTGTGTAGGGTCTCTTTTTTACTCAAGCATCTTACCCCTCATGCATAGGAAGCTTCTCAAGCAACTTCCTCATTAAGTTTGTAGGGTCTCTTTTTGACTCAAGCATCTTACCCCCCATGCATAGGAAGCTTCTCAAGCAACTTCCTCATTAAGTATGACAAGTACCTTAGTTATCAAGCATGACAAGAACCTTAGGTGGATTCCCACCTCAAGCTCAGCCCTAGCTTGTTGCCTAAGGTCAAAGGCAAGTTTAGGTCGGGTTCCCACCTCAAGCTCAGCCCTAGCTTGCCTAAGGTCAAAGACAAGTTTAGGTCGGGTTCCCATGTCAAGCTCAGCCCTAGCTTGCTTAAGGTCAAAGGACTTTTAACACTAACCATTGGAGGTCTTTAATGAAGCTAACCCTAAGGTCTTTTAAGTTCCATAGTTAGCCTTGCTCTTTGACAAACCATCTCTCATTTGGGTCCCTTTACCATTGGCCCCGTGTTGAGATAGATGAGTAAGCACTTGTCTATATTCTCACCCTTGTTCTCGTTTATTATCCCACATTAAATAATCAGTTTAATATGAGAAAATCATTTGGGTTGGTTAGATATTAGATATTTAATGACATTACCTCTCTCTTGAAATCATAGTCGTCCTCGACTATGAGGTAAAAGAGATAAAGACATAGTCATTAGTCAATTTGTCTTAGCGGGTAGAGGATCACTTTTTACCCTAAAACATCATTCCAAGATGGATGATGAATCCATTTGGTGCTTGGGAGACATAGCTGCCGCAAGCATGTCTGCTCTTTAGTCCATTTCATCTTCCCAAGTAGAGTAACAAATTCTACATGGTGTTTGAGAGATGTCGTCATCCCAAACATGATTTTTAGTATGCATACTATTTAAATTTGTGCACAATAAAGAGAGAATTAGTCATATAAGACAAAACGTTGATTATTTAAAAGAAACATGTACGTTTGCTTACTCTAATGTAGCATTGTAAGCATTGACAAGGTTCATACTATCCTTAAGTTAGATTCCTTGCATCCATCTAGCATCTTCAAAAGGATAATTTTTGAACTTAATAAGATAACATCGGATAATCCTACCATGTCGTAGTACCTTGTCTTCATGCCGAAGGATAGCTTCGGGTTGTAGCACCTCTTCTTGGTCTTCGATTTTGGGAGGGTCATCAATAATTGGTTCATTTGGAGGCTCTCCTTTGTAGGGCTTAAGTAGGCTTACATGAAAAGCATTTTATATGAGCCAATGGTTAGGTAACTTGAGTTGATAAGCCACCTCATTGATTGGCTTAAAATTTGAAAAGGACCATAGTATATTTTTGCTTGTTTAGCATAATACTTTTGATGGCCCGTAGGAATTTTGCCCGTTGTTTGCCTCAATCGAGCCTTAGGAAACTTAAGTAAGACCCAATCATTTTCTTTGAACGTTAAGGCCCTTCTGTGCTTGTCAACAACATCTTTTTGCCTTAGTTGGGAGATGGATATGGGAGATGGATATAGCCTCCTTAATCTTTTGAAAAGATGCTTCCAGGTCACGGCTATACTCATCGGCAGCGAAGATCTTCCCATGTACTTTAAGTAGCAAGGGACTTTTAGGTCTTTCCTCTATGATTTCAAAAGGTGATTTTCCCGTAGAAGTATGGATAGTATTATTATACGCATACTCTACAAGAGGTAAGTACTTTTCCATTGTGAGCGTTGATCTACTTCTGTAACATAGGTCTTTAGTAGATCAAGAATCGTAAGATTGGCTACCTCACTTTGGCCATCCGTTTGTGGGTGATAGGCCGAAGAGAAATTCAATCTTGTACATAGATTTTCAAAGAGACCTTTCCAGTAATTACTGGTCATTCTAGGATCTCTATCTGACATGATGGATGTTATAAATCCATGGTGTTTGAAAATCTGTGATATGAAGAGAGTTGCCATTTGGTGTGCCTTAATAGTCTTCTTGATAGGGATAAAGTGTGCTTGCTTGCTAAACCTGTCGACTATTGTCCATGTTCCCGTATTCCCATGGATAGACTTGGGTAATCTCAAGATAAAATCCATGGATATAATCTCCCATGGTGAATTAGGAATTGGAAATGGTTGAAATAATCCAGGTTGCTTCCCTCTATCATACTTGGTCTTTTGGTATATCACACATTTTGAAACATACTCTTGTATGTCCACTTTCATGGTAGGCCAATAAAAGTATGTCTCTACTCCTCGAAGAGTAGGTTGTATGCCTCTATGCCCCGCATGGGGAGGAGCATGGGATTCATACATGACTTTCTCATGAAGGGAGTGGGTAAAACAGCCTATTGCTATAGAGAAGATAACCATCATGTAAGGTGAATGGTTCCTCTTTCTTTCGCAAAGCAAGGGCTGACATTATGTCTTTAAAGGCAGGGTCAGTATCATACTCATCTATCATAGAAGATAGATCATTGTGAGTTGCTATTGACACAACATTAACTTTTGGTCATCATGAAAGTGCATCAGCCACTTGATTGTGTTCACCAGCATTGTGGAAATTAAATTGTGAAAGAAAATTTTCCCACCTCATTTGTTTGTCGGAAAGCTTTGTTTGTGTCATGAAGTACTTGAGACTTTGATGGTCTGTTCGTAAAATGAATGGAGTCCCCAATAGATAGTGCTTCCATGTGTCTACGGCATGTAGAATAGCTAACAGCTCTTTCTCATAAATGCCTAAGACCCATTCATCCATGTTGAGCCTTCGGCTCTCATATGCTATGGCATGCCCTTCTTGAAGCAAGACCGCTCCAAGGCAATCACCACAAGCATCACATTGGAGCTCAAATGGCTTTGAGAGATCCAAAAGCATAAGGACTGGTTGGCAGGTAAGCTTCTCTTTGAGCTTGTCAAAAGCACTTTGCTCCTTAGCAGTCCATGAATACTTAACGTTTTTCTTTGTTAAGTCATGTAATGGTCTTGCTATTTGAGAGAATTTTGCTATGAAGTGTCTATAGTATGCACGCATACCAATAAAGCTTCTTAGCTCATGTAGATTCCTTGGATTAGGCCATGCTTTTATTACCTCCAACTTTGATGGATCCATATGGATACCATCTTGAGAGATGATATGACCTAAGTATTGAATCTCTTGAAGGAAAAAATCGCTTTTCTTTTGATTGAGAACAAGCCTATTCTCCCTTAATGCTTGAAAAATCACTTGGAGATGCTGCTTGTGTTCCTCCAAGGAATTGGAGTAGATGATGATATCATCAAAGAACACTCCAGTGAATTTGCGGTAGGGTCTAAAATTTTCTCCATCAATCGATTGAATGTAACTGGTGCATGAGTCAAGCCAAAAGGCATGACTAGATATTCATAAAGGCCAAACATTGTACAAAACGCGGTCTTTAGGATATCTTCATTCACTATCCTTATTTGATGGTAGCCACTTTTAAGATCAATCCTACTGAAGTAGGTAGAGCCTTGTAGCTTATCAAACAGATCTTCTACCTGAGGTACGGGATTATTTTTTTTAATAGTGATATGGTTTAGTGCACGATAGTCCACACACATGCGGTATGTACCATCTTTCTTTTGCACTAAAAGGACTGGAGAACAAAAGGGAGAGGAGATAGGCCTCACCATCCCTTTGTCTACCAATTCATGTACTTGCCTCATGATCTCTTCTTGTTGAGCTTGTGAAACTTGATAAGGAGGTTTAATAGGAGCTCAATTCGATGGTCATCATCCCCTCATTTTGGAGGTAAGTCCATAGGGATATCATCGATGAATACATCCTGGAATCCTTTTAGAAAGTTAGACAAGTCTAACTCTTCTTGATTCCTACTATTCACCTTTGATGAAACATTAGTTCCTTTTAGGGACTCTTTGACAAAAATCATGTACGCAAAAACTGATCTCTTCATTGATTTATCAAGAGCAAGAGAATTTGCAAGTGGTATAGTACGACCAAACTCATTAGCATCTATATACATGTTCTTTCCCCTGTAGGTGAAGTAGATTCTCCTTTCAGGGAACTTCATGTTGGCAGCCATGCAGTTGAACCATGGAACCCCTAGGATATCATCCTCATGTTGGAGAGGAGAGGTAAATAAGTCTTCCTTGTTGACATAGCTTTGGACATGAAGCCTCAACTTCCCAATCAAGGGAGTGATGGAGGCTTGCAGTCCATTGAAAGCGACATCGGCAATTACAGCATCTCCCATCTCAAAAGCTTGAATGCCCAACTTGGTGGCCAACTCCATTGATATGAATTTGTGAGTAGAACCAGGGTCAAACAAGATGAAGGCATCATGCTCCCTTACTTTTCCCCAAGCATAGGAGAGAGATGATCCTTTGCAATGAGCATCCTCTTTTGGAGCTTCGATAGTGGAAGCTCTAGGAGTCTCATTGCGAGCATTTCTTTTGGGGCAAGAACGAGAGCCATGTCCTTGCTCCCCACACTTAAAACATTTGTGATCCTTGCGAAAAGTTTCAAGCTCTTCAGGAGAGAGTTTATCTTTACCTTTGTAAACTCCTTTCTCCTTGGACCGATTGTTGTTGTTGTTGTTGGAACGGCCTTGGGAAAAATTTTGGGCATTAATTTTTCCCTTCGCATCACTTTTGTCTTTATTTTCCATGGGCTTGACATTCCATCTAACCCCTTGTTGGAAATTGATGCGTGAAGCAACCATGGTATGGTGGATTACTCCGCTGATAGAACTAGGTCGTTGAGAGTTGACATACTTGGCCATCTCTTCAGGTAATCCCGCATAGAATTGTTGCTTTTTCTCAACAAAGTCTATCTTTTGAAAGACAATATCCTTGAGGTGTAAATCCCAAAACTTGTCCACGTATTTGTGGATAGACTCATGAGAGAGAAGCCTTAAACTCCGCCATTCGGTGAGCACTTTGTCATTTGCATCGCTTGCAAGGAATTGCTTCATGATAGAAACTCCATGTCTTTGGGGCTTCGCCATTGCCATGAAGGCTAGCCCATTATTGACGAGCCGATTTTTGGAAGTGCATAGCTACATGGAATAGCTTGGAGGACTCCGTGAAGCCCTCATCTCCAAAGGCCGCATCAAATTGCTGGATGAAGGCCAATACTTTGTCGGTAGCACCAAAGGTGCCATCATAGGTAAAGAAAGAGATACTCTTTCCTCCCTCTTGGAACTTCTTGAGCTTTTGTGACCTTCACCATGCAGGGTAAAATTTGTGATGTCCTCCCCTCTTATATTCTCTAGGAGAATAGCCATAGATTTCATTGGTAGAGGAGGAAGGTGAAGAAGAAGGAGAAGAGGGTGACCTCTTTCTTGCCCTTTTCTTCCTTGGTTTCCTCTCTTACCTTTTGGAGTGACGAGGAGAAGGACTATGGATTAACCGTTTCCTCTTGGGAGGAGTTGGCGATCGTTTAGTCCGCCTTCTTCATGGAGCCACATCTTCGGAGGAATTTAGGGATTCATTGCTTTCTTGATCTTTGGATTCCTCCTCTCGTATGGGAGAGAGTCTTCTTTTGGGGGTCTCATCAAGAGGCCTCGTAAGCTCTCTCTCCTCTTGGAGAGGAAAGGAAATCCCATAAGCACGAAGTTCTTGAGTAACTTCGGCTTGTGAAGCGGGGTTGCCCATAGCTTGTTGCAACCTAGTGACAAGATAATTAACAAACATGGGGGCATCATCATTGGCACCTTCATGCGCAAAATCAAAGTTATCAATGTTTATTCTACTCTCTTGGTTATTGTCAGCCATGCTAATTAAACTTATGTGTTTACTTAGTGTATGCTTTGGCAATTCAAAACCTTAGTTTCTACTGCTCTTAGCCTTTGAAAATAAGCACTTAAGTATCTACACCCACGGACCGAATTGGTTAATTATAGAGAGTAGTGGAGTGAGTCTAATATAGCGAGGTTGCCGAGGGATAGCTTCTTTTGGACTTCTTATGGCTCAATAATGGTAAAGCCATAGGCAAGTCTAAATAGACTCCATTATTAAGACCAAAGCTCCAGAGGTGTGCACCATTTCCCACATAGTGGGCTCTACAGAACCGATAATAGATCCTAGTCCCACATACCCTAATACAATTAACAAAAACAACCATTGATAGGCTACTTAAGGACCTCTCTTCTTAAGCAAGAAAAGAGAAACCAAATGCTCTGATACCAACGTAATGGAAATGGCCTATGAATTTTGGGAGTAGCAGAATTAGGAAATTAGGTAAGGCACTTTTGAGAGGTTACTTTGTGAGCATAGCGGGTGAACTTAATTGATGGTAGCAACATAAACATGGTACGTAGTTAACTTGGCATGAACAATACTTTTGCAAGAGAGAGAGAGAGAAAGAACATGACAATAGTTGAGGACCGGATTCATATGGATCCGGTCCCCCCTTCAATAGGCATTTGTATTATAGTTTCTCCCATCAAGATAGACTTGATACAATACAATCTTTGTATTCCTTGTGACCTACGTAATGCAATGAAGATGGAAATCTTCATGCATCACAAGCATAACATAAACTTGTAGAAAGCATTAACTATCCCAAGCCTCAGTCCCAAGGCCTCAAACACCTTCAAAGGTGGAGAGAGCTAGCGGTGAATGAGGATATGGAAGAGGAAGAATAAACATTTCATAGGAGAAAGAAATAGTTCCTCACTTATCATTACTCTTCTTGCTAGCATACATAATAGCAAAGTAATGAAGATGGAGAAGATGGCAAGCTTAAGCATTGAAGCATGGATCTTGGTTGGATTTGCATTCCATAGCCAAGAGTGTTGATGTAGGCTCTCCCTTCTCACAAGCTTGGAGAAGGAGGTGGTGTTCCTCAACTTTCACCAAGTGAGAATGGGATGCACAAAATGAGTGTGTGTGTGTGTGTGTGTGTGTGTGTGTGTGGTATATATCCCCCTAGAAACCCCCCTCCTTGCTTTGGGCGAGTGGTAGATTTTCCACATGCTTCAATCCCATTGGACCCCTCTACCCCTATCCAATCACATGCAGCATGCAGTCAAGTGCATGGGTACTCTTTTGACAAGTGTCCTCCTTACCCCTTAGAGAGAGAGAGAGGGAGAGAGCTTGAAAATATCTAGATATTTGTTGGATGGAAGTAGAAGCTCATTGGATCCCTCTTTAGCCCAACCAATAGCATTCAAGCACACCGTGTGGTTAAGCTAAGTGAGAGTCTGACATGTGTCCCATGTGCCTTTTTAGAAAAGGAGTGCCCCTTGGGTGAGTAGAAGGTTAGGTCAAAGATTCCCCTAACTTTGGGACTTTCATGTATAGGAAGCTTCTCAAGCAACTTCCTCATTAAGTGTAGGGTCTCTTTTTTACTCAAGCATCTTACCCCCCATGCATAGGAAGCTTCTCAAGCAACTACCTCATTAAGTGTGTAGGGTCTCTTTTTGACTCAAGCATCTTACTCCCCATGCATAGGAAGCGTCTCAAGAAACTTCCTCATTAAGTGTGTAGGTCCTCTTTTGGACTCAAGCATCCTACCCCCCATGCATAGGAAGCTTCTCAAGCAACTTCCTCATTAAGTATGACAAGTACCTCAAGTACTTTACTCATCAAGCATGACAAGCACCATAGGTGGAGTTCCCACCTCAAGCTCAGCCCTAGCTTCCTTTGACTAAGGTCAAAGACAAGTGTAGGTCGGGTTCCCACCTCAAGCTGAACCCTATCTTGCTTAAGGTCAAAGGAATTTTAACAGTAACCATTGGATGTCTTTAATGAAGCTAACCCTAAGGTCTTTTAAGCTCCATTAGTTAACCTTGCTCTTTGACAAACCATCTCTCATTTGGGCCCCTTTGCCATTGGCCCCGTGTTGAGATAGATCCGTAAGCACTTGTCTAAATTCTAACCCTTTTTCCTGTTTATTACCCCACATTAAATGATCAATTTAATATGAGAAAATCATTTGGGTTGGTTAGATATTATATATTTAATGATAGATATTGTTGTTGATGCAGAATGAGCTTTTAGTGCATAGTGTACCTATAGTCGTGATGTCCATGATGCATGCATGTCCGCTGCTGCAGATTCACATGTGTGGCATTTTGACAATGGTGCTACAAAGCACATTACCTCACATCGTGATTTGTTTACCTCTCTTGAGTCTGTGCCTCATGGGAATTTAGTCACTTGTGCCAACAATGCCTTTTATCCAGTTCAAGGAGTTGGAAAGATTGTGCTTACTGCTACAAATGGAAGTTCTTTCACACTTGTTGATGCAATTTATGTACCTGAGATCAAGAAGAAATGTTTTTCTATTTCTACACTTGTTAGACTTGGACTTGTAGTCAAATTTGTGGATGACACATGTATAGTACATGATCTATTAACGCTCTAGTGTGAACCGCTAGTGAGTGAGGTGAATTAATAAGTGTGCCATCACTGTGGTAGGTAGACCAACGTGGTGTAGTATAGTTATAGTATTGCTGGTAAAAATATGTGTATCCACCAAAGCATGTCAATGATGATGACTATTGGTGAAAGTCATCCAGGAGTTGTACATGTTGAGCTTGAAATCTCAACGCTCTCCCTCCTGCTCAACGCCATGTCCCATATGCCAAGTATCACTCAAAATAGCCGCTAGATTCTCTGCTCCAAGGGCCTTTGTGAAGATATCTATAACCATCCATTGTGTTAAAGATACCTTAGCCCAAGGTGGTTTGAAGGTCCTCCACCTGTCCAAGCTAGCTCTATTCCATAGTCCTATCTTTATTGTTTAAAGGTCAATGTGTGAATGGAGTGTAGCTACCATGGATGGTTTGGGGCATAGGTCCATCACTTGTCCAACCTACTAAACATTGTGTTATGGAGCGTTTAGCCCAAGGTGATTTGAAGGTCCACCACTTGTCCAACCTGGCTCTATTGAATAGTTATATCTCTATTGTGATAGCATGGATGGTTTCAGGTAGAGGTCCAACACTTGTCCAATCTACTATCCATTGTGTTATGGAGGTTTTATCCCAAGGTGGTTTGAAGGTCCACCACCTGTCTAAGCTAGCCCTATTCTATAGTCCTATCTCTATTGTTTGAAGTTCAATGTGTGAATGGATTGTAGCTACTATGTTTACTACCATGGATGGTCTGGGGTAGAGGTCAACAACTTCTCCAACCTACTATCCCTTGTGTTATAATTTTTTTAGCTCAAGGTGGTTTAAAGGTCCACCACCTATCCAAGCTAGCTCTATTGAAAAAATCTATCTCTATTGTTTGAAGGTCAATATGTGAATGGAGTGTAGCTACTGATAGCCGTTTTTCGGCTATTCAAAATTATCATAGTGAGCTACCTCACCCTAAAAAATTCACCCAAACACTATGGCTATCCCTACCATTTCACTGTATATAGGCGTGTGTGAGTTAGGGGACTTTTCCCATATTTTCTTAGAAACCCTAAATTAGCTAGTCACTGAGCTAGTTAAGTAAAAAAAGAAAAAACTAAATATTATGGCCCATTTGTGTGTAAATATTACATTATATATATGGCCTAAATATAGGGATTTTTATAATTATTCTGGTATTTTATTTAAATATTTATACTTAGGTGTGTGTTTTATTAAACCTGTGTATGCATTTTTTCATCCTCTTACACCATAAGTATATTTTGAAAATGTGTAATATTTTTCTTTTATACGAATCATCCCCACATTTTCACCCTCACCCTCGTGAAAACAAAAAAATTGATTTATACTCATTGGTCACGTTTATTATATTATTTACTTGCATACCTTTTCCTCTTTCACCCAAAATAATACAAAGAGGGACCATATCATATGATTCCAATATCTTTCCATATCCATAATTCCTCCATATTTTTGTTATTATTTTTACTCATTATTCTAACACCATGTGCTCATTGAGCTAAAGTCCATGAATAGTCCATACACTAGTCCCACCATGTCTATATTTCTTTATTCACCAATAATCCTCCTCCATGCATGGGCCAAGGGCAACTTGGATGCTTTGTATTATGATATGACAAAGGAGGGGCTCACTCTTGGATGCATTGTACAAATTCAACAAAGGAGGGGGCCACTAAAAGACTTTTGCAGGCATAAAAACAGGCTTTTTGGTGAGAATTTTGGCACCTATCTCCACTCCGAATTTGGAGCGGTGGTCAAAAGAGAAAATGTAGCCCACGCTTTGAATAATCACCTCAAATTTTTTCATGTTTTTTGGAGTAACCACCAGTGAGCTATGATGTTTTGAGTGGACCCCAGTCTGCCCACGTTTCTCACAAGTAGCCCATAGATAAGTCCATCATATTCTGATTGCATGGCAGCCATCCAATTTTCTAAATTTTGTGCTTCATCAAAAGACAAAGTCTCCTCAACATCATGTAAGGTAGACACAGCCAAAGCATAAAAATCTGATGCATAAGATGCATGGCAAGAGTCTGAACAAGTACGACTAGACAAAGGTGCATCCAATTTACTATCACACAATGTATGCACCAGCCATTTTGTCATACCTCTAGTCTGCTCATTTTCAACCCTTTCCTCATAAAGTACATCATGTATATCTGCATCAGTAATAGGCTGATCAATAACACTTTCAAAAACCCCCATAGACTGTACATTTGCCTCATTGGAATTTACATTCGTATTTCCACCACTTAAAAGAGGCAACAAAGTGTCATAAATGTCCTGTGAGTTTACATTACTGTCTCTAGTACATGACAGCAAGGACTGAACAAAATCTTCCACAAACACTACATCCCGTGAAATGAAAATATGCTTTGTTTGCGGATGATACAACCTGTAACCTTTGCTTTCAGCACTATAACCAACAAAAATACATTTGATAGCCTTATCATCCAATTTTTTGCATTGTGTTTGTGGCATCTGTTGAGATGTCGAGCTCTACATCTTGAGCTGGCATCCACTATGGGTCTTGGCCGCTTACGGCATTTACTCACTAGCGCGTTAGGTGACCGACACGGAGGATCTCTACCAGTGATTCTATAGCTGGACTACACTTATAGTGCCAGCCTAGTATGCTTCTAGCGAGTTCACACTTAGTGACCGCATGTACATATGTGCTACTTTTCAGCTTGCACTTAGACATTTTGTACTCTCTTTTCTTAGCGAAGAAGAAGAAGAAGCTTTCTATCTTTGTGTGTTTTGTGCTTGTCTTGTGTAGCTCTCTTGCATCCTCATTCTTTACATGGTATCAGAGCCTGGTGCAGGCAAAAGAGGCTGAGAGAGCAAGAGCATCACAACCTCTTCGTTTGCAATCCACGTACCAGATGCAAGTTTTTGGGGTTTTTCGTACAAGTTTCTGAACAGGTCTCCAAAGTGCAGTATTATACAAAGATTTACTGTACAAGTATAGTGGTTGTATGTACGCTTGATTGTGGACACTCGTTGAGTGTAGAAAGTGTTACAGGTACCACAATAGCAGGTTCAACAGATTTGCAGGTTTTTGCAGATTGCAACTATTTTGTCTTAGTGCTTCAAGATGTCTGACGGTTTCAATCAGATTGTCAGTGAGAAGCTTGAGAAAAATAACTACCCTGCATGGAAGTTCAGAATAACTAATTTCGTAAAAGGGAAAGGTTATCAGGACTATGTAGAAGGAGACAATGAAAAGAAACCAGAGATTCTTAAGGCAAATGCTACAGCAGAGCAAAGAAAAGCTTTGAGAGACTGGCAACAAGGCCAGAGCAACGTGCTGTATTGGCTTTCTATGAGAATCACAGATGGCATGATGGACTATCTACAGGATGCTGAAACCCCCGCCATTGCATGGAAAAACTTTGGCAGAGTGTGCGAGGTGAACACCAAGGCCAGGAATCTTCAACTAAAGTCAGAGCTAAATCAGGTTAAGAGGAACAACCTCTCCATCACTGATTATGCCTTGAAGATCAAGAGTATCATTGAGGCTCTTGGATCTATTAATGTCTCAGTGGAAGACGATGACATTGTCCGTGCATGCTTGGATGGTCTAGGAGATGAGTATGTACATTTCAGGTCTTCCATGAATACACGAGACGACATCCCCGTGTTCCAAGATTTGATTTCTATGCTTATTCTTGAGGAGAAGAACCTTGGTCTTGACACATCTTCTTCTCATGGAAAAAATAAGTCTGAACCAGCCTTCTATTCTAACTCTAACAGAGGTAGAGGTCGTGGTCGAGGCCCAAGTGGTTGCAGGGTCAAATCTCGAGAAGGTCAATCAAATCAAAACAATACAGGTGGTAGGGGAAACCAATCTCAAGGCAGGGGGAGTCAAAGAGGTCATGGTGCAAGATCAAGCAAGCAGCAACATAGTGCAGATAGCAGAGAATGTTGGACTTGTGGTGAAAAAGGTCACATATCACGTGAATGTCCAAAGGGAAAATCAAGTGGAAAGAGAGAACAGGGCAACTATGCATCTACTAGCAGAGATATAGATGACAGCAGAAGCGAGCACATGTTTGTTATGCAGCATGTAATTCATACAATGATTGCAGAGAATTCCACCCAAGATGATGTTTGGTATGTGGATTCAGGTGCCTCTAATCACATGACGTCTCATGGAGAGTGGTTTAGAGATATGCACAAACCAGATGTGCCAAGCTATGTGCAGACAGGAGATAACACAGCTCACCCCATTGCTCATGTAGGGGACATACCTCTAAATACAAATAATGGGAAATCAAAGTACTTAGTAGATGTACTTCATGTCCCAAAAATTACAAAGAATCTTGTTTTTGTTGGACAAATGGTTGAGCAGGGTTTGCAGGTTCGCTTCAATCCGAATGGCTGTTATGTAGAAGATTTCCAGAATGGTTGTAAGCTGATCACAGAGGTGTGGGTAGAATGTTTACGCTAAATGTAGGCATGCCTGAGGTAAAAGCTACATTATTTGCACAGGGCACAGGTGTTGTGGCTGATGTTGACATTTGGCACAAACGCATTGACCATGTTAATGAGCAGAGATTGCACAGCATGCAATCAAAACACATTGTAAAAGGTTTGCCCAAATTCAAGGTGGATGGTATGCATAAAGCGTGTGCAGCATGCCAGTTTGGAAAATAGTCAAAGGGCTCATTTCCACATGAGCGCAATGTATGTAAAAAGCCACTTGAGCTGGTGCACATAGATGTTTGGGGTCCAACCAATACTGCAAGTATACATGGTTGCAGGTATTATGTCTCTTTCATTGATGACCATACAAGGAAAGTATGGGTCTACTTCATGCGTAACAAAAGTGAAGTGTTTGGTCACTTTCAGCACTTCAAAACATGATTGAGAAGGAGACAGATATGAAAATCAAAACATTGAGGTCAGATGGAGGGGGAGAGTACTTCTCCAATGATTTTTCATATTTTCTACGAATGCATGGTATACGCAGGCACTTTACATGCATATATACTCCACAACAGAATGGGGTCGCAGAAAGGAAAAACAGGCACATTGCAGAGGTTGCACGTGCATTGATGAATGAGAAGAACATGCCTCATCATTTCTAAGCTGAAGCTATAAATACAACTGTGTACATTATGAACAGGACACCTACAGCTGCGGTGCATGATGTAACACGTGAGGAAAAGTTTACAGGTACAAAGCCTGATTTGGCACACTTGAAAGTGTTTGGCTGCATAGCTTACATGCATGTACCAGATGAGTTGCGTAGGAAATTCGATCCTAAAGCAGAGAAATGTATTCTTGTGGGATATTCCCTTGAACAAAAGGGGTACAGGTGCTACAATCCTACTACACGAGAATTACGAGTGAGCAGAGATGTAGTCTTTGATGAGATGAGTAGCTGGTACAGTAATGCACATGGCACTATTGGGGCTGATGTAAAAGATGATGTGGTTGTACAAAATGTGAGGCCACAGTCACAGGTTTTGAGTGGACCACAAGAGTCCTCTTCTCGTGGCTCTATTGAGAACCCATGGAATGGTAGACTGCGTATGCAGGTTACTCCACCAGCAGGTACAGGGAATGTATCACGGAAAGGAAAGGAAAAGGTTGATGAACCTCCCTTTATGGCTGATGCATCATCAGGTTTTTCACATATAGACATGGATTCTGATGGTTCTAAACAAAGTCTTGATGAGGAATTTGGAATTCCAGCTCTGTCAGGACACCTGGTGTAAGGAAAGTACAAGAAGATGCTAGAGGGCAAAGGAGTGACCCAAGACCGCGCAGATCTAACAAAGTACAAGAAGATGCTAGAGGGAAAAGGAGTGACCCAGGACCACGCAGATCTAACAGAGTCAAAAATCTAGTTCAGAAATTGACTTATGATGGGTATCTAGCACATCACCAAGCCTACATGGCTAAGGTGATACAGGATGTGGAGCCCACATGTTTTGAGGATGCAGTTGGAAATGTGCATTGGGATGATGCAATGAATGAAGAGATGGCTGAATTGGAAGCAAACGACACATGGGAGTTGGTGCCATTGCCAAGTGGCAAGAAAGCTATTGGCTATAAATGGGTGTATAAAACCAAGCATAAGGCTGATGGTAACATTGAGCATCACAAGGCAAGGCTGGTCGCAAAGGGTTATGTACAGACATATGGCATAGACTATGAGGAGACCTTTGCTCCAGTGGCAAAGATGACAACTGTGAGAGTTGTCATAGCAATGGCTGCATCTAGAGGATGGATTATGCATCAAATGGATGTAAAGAATGCCTTCTTGAATGGTGAGTTGCAAGAGGAAGTGTATATGGATCAGCCACCTGGATATGTCGATCCAGGTTACCCAGATTATGTATGCAGGCTTCTCAAAGCCTTGTATGGTTTGAAGCACGGCTCTAGAGCATGGTATGACAGGATTGCCAAGTATCTTGTCAGTATTGGTTTTAGGAGAGCTCATGCTGATCATTCACTCTATGTACGTGAGAGTGATATGGGGATTGTGGTCATTAACATATATGTAGATGACCTTATTATTGTGGGTGACAATGCTATGGAGATTGACCATGTGAAGGGTCTTCTCAAACAGGAGTTTGAAAAGAAAGATTTGGGCGAGTTGCGCTACTTTCTTGGGATTGAGGTGATCAGGACTCCAGAGGGTGTATGGTTTTCACAGAGACAATATTCTTTGGACACGTTTTCAAAGTATGGTATGGATGATTGTAAGCCAATTTCTATTCCCTTGGATGTGAATGCAAAGCTGAGTGCAGAGAAGGGTGATGTTGTTAAGGATGTCAAGATGTATAGGAAGACTGTGGGTATTCTAATCTACTTAACTATCACGAGGCCCGACTTGAGCTACACAGTAGGCTTGGAGAGTCAGTTCATGCAGCTTCCGAGAAAGCCACATTTGGATGGAGTACGACGCACACTTCGGTATGTGCAAGGGACTCTTGACTATGCATTGTTCTATGCAGCAGATGCGCCATTAGCATTGTATGAGTATACAGATGCAGATTGGGCAGGTAGCATTGTTGATAGTCGATCTACGAGTGGCTTCATGTTCTCTTTTGGGAGTGCTATTGTTACTTGGAGCAGCAAAAAGCAGCCTACGATTGCTTTATCGAGCACAGAGGCCGAGTACAGAGGTGCAACAGTTGCGGCGTTGGTACAACCAAACTATGTTGACCCAGGAAAGTGCTAACAGCAGGTGTATGGCAATATGCAGGAAGGTGTCAGAGTGCTTAGCCATGATCAAGATGCAGATTGAAACAAAGGCGCCTACTATGTGTATGTCACATACGGCATGTAGCAGGTCAATGATGGTTTTATGCTCTGCTTGTCGGAATGTTTAGGGATGCTTAAAATGTAGCCGTCGATGAGCTTTGTGATTTGGCCTTTACGGCTTCTCCTTTGGAGGTCTTGAGAGAAGTTCAAGCTCAGTGGGAATGCCCTCAAAAAAAGGCACTGTATTTTTGGAAGGCTTTGATTATTCTAAGCCATGCAACTATTCAAAGGCGGGTCGCATAGGAATAGGAAACTGCAGATGCATGATGGGAGAGGAGCCGCTTGAAGGGAGCCATCGGTGGCGGGCAAGTCAGAAAAGTCGGAGATTTTAGCGTGTGCAAGGGGGCCAATCTCCAAGATTTTCACAAAAAAACTATTAACATAAAGATATAAGGGTAATCTGCAGTCGATGTGCAGGGGTAGGAAGGGCCGCCACTTGTGTGGTTTTGCATGAGGAGAGGCCGCCAAGGCACACGCAGTGGATGGGGAGGCTCGTTATACGGATGGGGGAGCCATGCAAGAGGGTGGGAGAGAAGGAGGCCGAGGAGGGCAGTAGGGGAGGACACCATGAGGGGATGAAGGCGCTACTGAAGGGAAGCAGGAGCCCGCCTTGCTGAGAGGAGAAGGCCACAAGGGTTGCAGGGAGGGCAACTTTTGTGTGGAACAAGGGGCCATGCAGGGGAGGTGGCGGGCCTAAGTTGGCTGCCATGCAGCGCTGCAGTGCAACGAGGTGATGGGGCTGAGAACAAGGGGTGCCTCCCGCGGTGTCAGTGATTGGAGTCAATGAGGGGCTGTGTAAGGCAGAAGACGGGCGGGTCAGAAGCGGCATGTGCTTAGAGGAAAGCCAAGGGAGGGCTGAGCTCAGAGGAGGTGAACATGGTCGCCATCTGTGAAGGGAAACGCAAGAGAATCCAGGGCCAAGGAGCCCATAGTGCACACGAGGAGGAAGAGGGCTACCAGCTAAGAGCTGCCTTTGAAGGAGAAGAAAGCCAAGGATCGCACCATAGCGGTTGATGACATCATCGTATCTGATGTTTTTTTGGTGATGCATAGAGTCTTCTCGAGTGGTTTGAATTCTATCTTCCTTTCCATCTAGTCTTGTGCAGTGAGTCCGTGGTAGCGCTGGCTCCGGACAGGTTGTGTGTAAGTGTACAGAGAGAGGGAAAACCGTTATGTTTTCAGATTAGGATTGTGTAAGGTCGAGGTGTGTGTCGCCTCCTTGTACGCGTGCATTTACATGTTGGGGGAGTTGCATGCATCCATTGGTGTCGGGTTATGATGATTGGTTGAAGGGTTTCTTGTACTGAAGTGTTCATGTGTGAGTGTGTGTATTGGTGATTGCTCGAGGGCGGTCTATGTTGTGAAGGTCGACAGAAGATGTGCATATGTGTGTGATTTTGTGTGGCTTGGGGTGTTGGATACCTGCTGGGCTATAGAGAGGCAGTTAGCTTGTGTATTTGGTGTGTTCCCATTTCCCCCATCCCAGCGTGCAAGGTAGCTTGGCTACGCACATTACTTGAGGACTTGGGAGTGCAGGTGGACCAGCAGATTGTCATCCATTGCGACAACCTCAGCAGCATGCAGTTGGCTAGGAACCCAGTGTTCCATGCCAGGACCAAGCACATAGAGGTCCATTACCACTACATTCGAGAGCGAGTGTTGGCGGGCAACATCGACTTGGTCTATGTCAACACAGAGTAGCAGATAGCGGATATCTTTACCAAGGCCCACAGAGCTGAGAAGCTTCGACGTTTTCGGACTATGCTTGGACTTTGTGACATGCACAGCTCGAGGGGGAGTGTTGAGATGTCGAGCTCTACATCTTGAGCTGGCATCCACGATGGGTCTTGGCCGCTTACGGCATTTACTCACTGGCATGTTAGGTGACCGACACGGAGGATCTCTACCAGTGATTCTACAGCTAGACTACACTTATAGTACCAACCTAGTATGCTTCTAGCAAGTTCACACTTAGTGACCGCATGTACATATGTGCTACTTTTCAGCTTTAGCACTTAGTCATTTTGTACTCTCTTTTCTTAGCGAAGAAGAAGAAGAAGATTTCTATCTCTGTGTGTTTTGTGCTTGTTTTGTGTAGCTCTCTTGCATCCTCATTCTTTACAGTACCAGCATATGCCAAATAGCCAAAAACACGCATGTGCTCAATAGAAGGCTTTCTATCATGCCATGCTTCATATGGAGTGATAGACTGCAAAGATTTCCTAGGACACCTATTTAGTGCATAAGCTCACACATGATGGCGTCAAGCCAAAAAGAATGCGGCAAAAAGCTTGACTTTTGACCATACATGTCATTTTGGTAAGTGACCTGTTTTTCCTCTCAGCAACACCATTTTGTTGAGGTGTATAAGGCACTGTACATTGGTGTTTTATCCCACGACTAGCCAGAAATGCATTAAATTCATGAGACATATACTCCCTCCCTCGATCGGAACGAAGGGTGCCCATAGTACATTTTGAGACATTTTCAACCATAGCCAGAAATTGTTTGAAGCACATAAAACCTTCGGACTTCGCTTTAAGCGGAAATACCTATGCATGCCTGGAGTAATCATCAATGAAAATCACGAAGTAAAGGTGATTGCCCAAGGACGGAGTTTGCATAGGCCCACAAACATCACTATGCAGAAGCTGCAATCTGCATGTGGCCCTAGCTGAACCATCCTTTGGAAACTTCGAACACTAGATCTTACCCAAAATACAGCCTTCACAAATATTTTTGACAAGTGCTTCAAGAGGTGGCAAAGAAGCAACCAAATCAGATTTCTGCTATGTCGACCTATTTTGCTGTGTCACTGTGTTTTGCAATAGAGACCTGCTTTGCAATAGAGACCTGCTCTGCGATGGCGACTTGCTCAACGATGGAAATAGCGACCTGGTTTTCTCAGATGGTGATAGCGAACTGTTCTCCGGTGTCGACTTGTTCTGCGATGGCGATGCCACCTGCAATAGTGACCTGGTTTGCAATAGTGACCTTCTCTATCATGGCGACCTGCTCTGCGATGGCAATAGTGACTTGTTCCTCTGGTGACAACCTCTACAACAATACCTATTTCGTGTTGTGCGTGAAAGCGACCCTAGGTTTGTGTTTTTTGTGTGTGAATTCCACGTAAGCAGCGAACGCGGCCTTTAAGATTAGAAGGATAATGACCTAAATTGTGGTTTGTGCCTCATGGCACATATGGGACCTAAACTTCAAATATAGCCTGTTTTGAGTTTTATTAGCCTGTTTCAAGTCCAAGTTGCCTGTTCTGTCATAACTTTTGAGTGGGAACTCAGAATATAGAAACCAAGGGCTAGGATGAAGTCTTGCAAGATAATGTACACCTTTTCTTAAAGGTGTTTCTTAATACCTTTTCCAAGTTAAAACTTTTGGGGTACCCAACTTAAGTATCCCAACCCTAAAAAGTCTAGAGAGACACAAGTTTCATATCAGTTTCTAAGGCCACCTACAGAGAATTAAAGCACAAAAAGGGATAATTAAGTTGTTTATATTCCCAAAATCTATCACATGGCTTCACTTGAAAACCAATCTAGTAGCAATGTGATGAAAGGACAAATGGTCAGGGAATTGGTGGAAGCAGCACCACTGTTAGACCTTCCTATAGCATATAACTTCTTGGCCAAAAGGGTAATCAAAATAGAGACAAGTCACGTTATTAAACCGGTCTTAGACCTTCCATGACTGATTCTGTTGCTTTTCGAGCCCTTCGCGTCGGGAAGCAAGATCTTAGCCCAAAACCTACATGACTCACTTGTTCAACATGTAGTCTAGCATAGTAGGCCTAGTCCACTATTTGCCACACAGACCCACCCTCAATTGTCCAACCAGTTTGTTGTTGCATTAGTATTTCACCTTCAGCATTGGCCATTAAAACTAAGTCCACCACTTGTGCAAGCTATACTATGGCAACGCCCTATCCATTGACACCACTTGTTCCACCCGCCAGCCACTTTGTTTTTGCATTAGTAGTTCACCTTAGTCATGGACCATTAAACTAGGTCCACCACTTGTCCAAGTTGTACTACTCTAACATAGCACTATCCACCACTGGGTTCCACTGCCCTCCAACCACTTTGTTTTTGCATTAGTAGTTCACCTTAGTCATGGACCATTAAACTAGGTCCACCACTTGTCCAAGTTGTACTACTCTAACATAGCACTATCCACCACTGGGTTCCACCGCCAATTGTCCAACCACTTTGTTCTTGCATTAATATTTCACCTTTGGCATTGGCCATTAAAACTAGATAGGAAATCTGGTCCACTATCCACCACTTGGTCCACCAACCCACTCCTTCTTGCATTTGTAGTTCACCATTGGCATTGGCCATTAAAACTAATCCACCACTTGTCTAGGCTATACTCTTAGTAGGCCTCATCCACTTTCCACCACTTGGTCTTCCCGCCACCCATTTCACGTTTGCATTAATATTTCACCTTAGTCATTGTCCATTAAAACTAGGTCCACCACTTGTCCAAGCTATGCTTGAATATAGTAACCATGGTCCACTATCCACCACCAACCACTTTGTTCTTGCATTAGTAGTTCAGCTTCAACAAGGGCTACTTGGAGATTGGAAATTGAAATTGGTCATTAAAAGTAGGTCCACCACTTGTCCAACCTTGCTTACATTTTTAGAAGAAATGACTACTTGGACACTAGGAAGCAGGGTCTTGCACTAGTTCACCTTGGACACTAAGCTTTAAAACTAGGTCCACCACTTGTCCAAGCTATGTCACTAAAATAGGGAGGGGGTTCTTGAGCCATTATCCACCACTTCTCAAACCTTGCTTCCATTGAAAGAATTAAGGCCTACTTGGACATTGAGATGCAAGTTCTATAGTAGTTTAATGATGACATTAGAACTAGGTCCACCACTTATCCAACCTACTACCCGTTATCTTATGGAGGCTTTAGCCCTAGGTGGTTTTGGGGTCCACCACCTCTCCAAGCTAGCTCTATTGAAAGAAGCTATCTCTATTGTTTCAAGGTCAATGTGTCAATGGAGTGTAGCTACTATGTTTACTACCATGGATGGTTTGGGGTAGAGGTCCACCACTTGTCCAACCTACTATCCATTGTGTCAAGGAGGCTTTAGCACAAGGTGGTTTGAAGTTCGAACACCTGTCCAATCTAGCTCTACTGAAACAAGCTATCTCTATTGTTTCAAGGTCAATGTGTGAATGCATTGTACCTGCTATGTTTACTACCATGGATGGTTTGAAGCAGAGGTCCACGACCTGTCAAACCTACTATCCACTGTGTCATGGACGCTTTAGCTCAAGGTGGTTTAAACATCCACCACCTCTCCAAGCTAGCTCTATGGGAACAACCTATCTCTATTGTTTCAAGGTCAATGTGTAAATGGAATGTAGCTACTATGTCTATTAGCATGGAAGGTTTGCGGTAGAGGTCCACCACTTCTCCAACCTACTATCCATTGTGTTATGGAGTATTTAACCCAAGGTGGTTTATTGAAGGTCCACCACATGTCCAAGATAGATATATTGAAAGAAGCTATCTCTATTATTTCAACGTTAGTGAAAGAATGGGGTGAAGCTACTATGTTTACTACCATGGATGGTTTGGAGCAGAGGTCCACCACTTGTCTAACCTACTAAACATTATGTTATGGAGGTTTTAGTCCAAGGTGGCTTGAAGGTCTCTCACCTGTCTATTGAAAGAATCTATATCTATTGTTTCAAGGTCAATGTGTTACCATATACATGTGGTAGTGATGTGTGTGAACACACTAGGACCGTCGGGGCATTTTTTCCCTCTTTAGAACGTTTTTTTCCCCGAGCATTGTATATATGCCCATCACTCTAGGGCTATCTATCTTTCCATTGCACACTAGTAATACACTCTCTATTGTGCGCCTTGATCTTCCTTCGTCTTCTCCAAGATGTGTGTGTTTCTCTACAACCCTAATTCCAACAATTGGTATCAGAGCAGGTTGCGTCCTCACGGGCTTAGTCGCCAGCTGCTCCAGTACACGCCTGTTCAGTTTCTCCGATTTCAATGATCTTTGGTGAGCGTTCACAGGTCAACAAATACTTCGAGTAAGCTCGTAGAGCATGGTCTACTCATATTTTCGATTTGGGCTCATTTCGGCCTCCGTTTCCACTACAGGCAGTACTGCACAGGCTATTTCGTCATTTTGTGCAAAATTTCTGTCAGTGCCATTATTTGCATAACAAGTGCCTTATAGTCTTCTACAGTTTGTGCTATATAGCACGTGTTGTTCCCGCTCCATTTCTCCTATTTTCGGGCAGTTTTCACATCAGGTGCAGCATTAGCATGGCTGACAACAACAACACAGATGTGTTCAAGATGTTTACTGCTGAGGATAGGTTGGATGGGGACAACTACCCTATGTGGGCTTATTTGATGAAACATGTTCTTGTGTCAAAGGGCGTCTGGAACATTGTGTAGGGCATTGATGTACGTCCTGGTTCTGAGGATGTACGCGATGTTGAGGATGTTGCAGGTCTTGCTGCAAGGATTGCTGCTGTTAGAGTTTTTTTGCCTACGATAGAACAAGATCATTGGGATGTTAAGGATGCGCAGGCTCATGCATTGATTGTGTTGTCTGTGAAGCGCACCATTGTTCCTCACATCCGTTCAGCAAAATCTGCAAAACAGGCTTGGGACATTTTGGCTGGTCTTTATGCAAGTCGCAATGAGGCTAAAATTGCTTTGCTGCATAAAGAGCTGGAGTTGAAGATTATGCATGAAGAAGATGATATGGACACTTTCCTTGCTAGTGTCAAGGATATCAATGAGCAGCTTATTTCTGCAGGTGAAGTCATTTTAGACAGTTCCCTTGTGCAGACTGTTCTTGATGCCTTACCAAATTCTTACCAGACTTTTGCTAGTACTTGGAGACTTATGACCCAAGGAAATCCTGAAGTTGTCAAGTTTGATGCATTATGCACATTGTAGTTGCAAGAGTCACTTTCCAGAAAAAACACGACTAGGTAGCATCGTGCAGTTGAACAGGCATTTATTGCTTCTCAAAGAAAGGGTGGTAACAACAATGCAGCCACTTCTTATGGTTCTGCTGCTGCGAGTGGCAAAAATACTATTCTTAATGCTTCTGTCGGCAACACTTTGTCTGGAAATTCTGGTGATAAGGGCAAAAAGAAGATGCATTGCCATTATGGTAAAGCTAATGATCACTTGATCAAGCAGTGTCCTAAGTTGAAGGCAAAAGAGGCTAAGAAGAAAGGGGTGGTTCCACTGCAAATGCTGGTTCCACTACAAATGCAGCCATTGTTGAGTCTTCTGTAAAAGGAGACTATAATGCTGATGTTGATGCGGAATGGGCTTTTAGTGCAGAGTACACTTACAAGCCTGTTGTCCATGATGCATGCTTGTCAGTTGTGCTGCAGATTCACATGTGTGTTATTTCGACAGTGGTGCTACAAAGCACATTACCTCACATCGTGAATTGTTTACCTCTCTCGAGTCTGTCCCTCATGGGAATTCAGTAACTTGTGCCAACAATGCCTCTTATCCACTTCAAGGAGTTGGAAAGATTGTGCTTACTGCTGCTAATGGCAGTTCTTTCACCCTTGTTGATGCACTTTATGTACCTGGGATCAAGAAGAATCTCTTGTATGTATCCCCACTTGCTAGACTTGGAGTTGTAGTCAAATTTGTGGATGACAGATGTACAGTTCATGATCTCAGTTTTGGTGATGAAATTGTTGCAGTTGGCCTTTTGTGCCGTGGGCTATATAAGCTCACTTTGTATGATAAGTGTGGACAAAATTTTGCAAATGTTGTTGCAGATTCAAGGGCTATTTCAGATGCAAAACTTTGGCATGCACATTTTGGTCATCTGAATTTTGCCAGTTTGCTGCGTTTGCAGAAATCAGATATGGTTGCTTCTTTGCAGCCTCTTGAAGCACCTGTCAAACATGTTTGTGAAGGCTGTATTTTGGGTAAGATGCAACGTTCTAAGTTTCCAAAGGATGGTTCAGTTCGGGTCACATGCAGGTTGCAACTTGTGCATAGTGATGTTTGTGGGCCCATGCAAACTCCGTCCTTGGGCAATTACCTATACTTCGTGAATTTCATTGATGATTACTCCAGGCATGCATGGGTATTTCCGCTTAAAGCGAAGTCCAAAGTTTTAATGTGCTTCAAACAATTTCTGGCTATGGCTGAAAATGTCTCGAAATGTACTATGGGCACCCTCCGTTCCGATCGAGGGGGGGAGTATATGTCTCATGAATTTAATGCATTTCTGGCTAGTCTTGGGATAAAACACCAATGTACAGTGCCTTATACACCTCAACAAAATGGTGTTGCTGAGAGGAAAAACAGGTCACGGACGGAAATGGCACAATGTATGGTCAAAAGTCAAGCTTTGCCGCATTCTTTTTGGCTTGAGGCCATCATGTGTGCCACTTATGTGCTTAACAGGTGTCCTACGAAGCTTTGCAGTCTATTAATCCATATGAATCATGGAATGATAGAAACCCTTCTATTGAGCACATGCGTGTTTTTGGCTATTTGGCATATGCTTTGGTGCCACAAGTGCAGCGCAGAAAATTGGATGATAAGGCTGTCAAATGTATTTTTGTTGGTTATAGTGCTGAAATCAAAGGTTACAGGTTGTATCATCCGCAAACAAAACGTATTCTGGTTTCTCGGGATGTAGTGGTTGTGAAAGATTCTGTTCAGCCCTTGCTGTCATGTACTAGAGACAGTAATGTAAGCTCACAGGACATTTATGACACTTTTTTGCCTCTTTTCAGTGGTGGAAATACGAATGTAAGTTCCAATGAGGCAAATGTACAGCCTATGGGGGTTTCTGAAAATGTTCTAGATCAGCCTATTACTGATGGAGATGTACATGATGTACTTGATGAGGAAAAGGTTGAAAATGAGCAGGCTAGAGGTATGCCAAAATGGCTGGTGCACACTTTGCGTGACAGTAAATTGGATGCACGTTTGTCTAGTCGTACTTGTTCAGGCTCTCGCCATGCATCTTATGCATCAGATTGTTATGCTTTGGCTGTGTCTAGCTTACATGATGTTGAGGAGCCTCTGTCTTTTGATGAAGCACAGAATTCAGAAAATTGGATGGCTACCATGCAATCAGAATATGATGCACTCATAGAAAATGACACATGGACTTTATGTGATTTGCCTCTTGGCAAAAAGGCCATTGGTACGAAGTGGGTTTACAAGTTGAAACGCAAGCCGGATGGTGAGATCGATCGCCATAAGGCTCGACTTGTTGCAAAGGGTTATGCACAACAAAAAGGCATAGATTATGAAGAGACTTTTGCTCCCACTTGTCGTATGACTACTGTGCGTTTTCTATGTGCATTGGCAGATCATTTTGGTTGGGATGTACATCAATCAGACATTGTTACTGCTTTCTTGAATGGTGACATATTTGAGGAAGTTTATGTAACGCAGCCTCGCGGTTTTGTCATAAAAGGACAAGAGGACAAACTGTGCAAATGTAACAAGGATTTGTATGGGTTGAAGCAATCTCCTCGTGCTTGGTATGAGAAAGCTGACACTCATTTGGTTAAATGAGGCTTTCGTAACAGTCCAACAGAAGGCACATTGTATGTAAAGCGTGAGGGTGATGTACTTCTCATTGTGGTTCTTTATGTTGATGATTTGCTGATCACTGGACCAAATGAGAGACATATTACTGAATTTAAAGCTGATTTGAATGCTACTCTCAAGATGAAAGATTTGGGGCTGTTGCATCATTACTTGGGTATACAGTTTAAGCAGTGTGATGGTGGTATTGCCTTGTGTCAAAAAAGTTACATAGAGACATTGCTATGTATGTTTGGACTTGACCACTGCAAACCTATTGCCACTCCCATGGAAACAGGTTTGAAGTTGAGTCTACATGATGCTGGCGATCCTGCTGATGTCACTCTTTATCAAACTGTTGTTGGCTGCCTCATTTATGTATGCAGCACGAGGCCGGATATTCAATTTGCAGTCTCGCAGGTCAGCAGATTTATGCATAGCCCAGGGTCTAAGCATTGGCAGGCTATCAGGAGGATTTTCTGCTACCTTAGTGGCTTGTTTTATCCCAAGGGGGGATCATTGCCGCGCGACTTACATGCTTTTTCGGACTCAGATTGGGCTGGTTGTTTTGACACGCGAGTGTCCACAAGTGGTTTTTGTTTCATGCTTGGCAGTTCATGTACATCATGGTTGAGCAAGAAGCAACGTACTGTGGCCACTTCGAGTTGTGAGGCTGAGTACAAGGCAGTCTTCACAGCTACGATTGAGTGTGTATGGCTCAGACGCCTTATGGATGATTTGGGTGTTGGACAGGACACTGCCAACACTATCTACACTAACAGTCAGAGCGCATTGGCAGTTACAAGGAACCCAGTTTTTCATGCTCGCACAAAGCACATTGAGGTGCATTACCACTATGTCAGGGAGAGGCTCTCAGCAAGAGAGATCAACTTGGCTTATGTGCCAACACAGGACAACCTTGCAGATCTTTTCACAAAGGCATTGTCTCGTGAGAAGCTTGAAGCTTTCCGCAAAGCTTTGGGCTTACTCCCCTTTGTGGACTGATCATGTCCTCAGGGCATGGCACTTCTCTTTACTCATGTGCCAGCTCTCATTCACCGCATCACTCCAGGGGGGATTTGTTACCATATACATGTGGTAGTGATGTGTGTGAACACACTAGGACCGTCGGGGCATTTTTTCCCTCTTTAGGAGGTTTTTTCCCCCATGCATTGTACATACGCCCATCACTCTAGGGCTATCTATCTTTCCATTGCACTTTAAGTAACACACTCTCTATTGTGTGCCTTGAGCTTCCTTCGTCTTCTTCAAGCTGTGTGTGTTTCTCTGCAACCCTAATTCCAACACAGATACCAAATCCCAATCCAATTTCAATTCCACAATATAATCCAAATCCAAAATATCTTTCATTTTCTATACTCGGGGAACAAAATCATACCAATTATAGTGGTGGCCAGTCATCACTGCAGCATGATTTTGTGATCGGTGTTGCCTAAATCGGTGAATCTGCATTTGATATAAGTTCAAAAAGCGTGAATCTATAGTTTTTTGTTGTGCTTCCTAAATCGGCGAATCTGCACTAGATGAGCATTGACACACTGCCTAAATTGGCGGATCTGTGTGCTTGTGACCAATGGATTAGACAAGGCATAAAGGAGAAAATAAAAATAGTTACTATGTTGACATCGCAGTGCAGTATATCAAGGCACTTACAAATTTTTGTGCATTATCCCAAAACACCATGGCTCACATGAGTAGCTTTGCAGGGCTTATTGACAAATAATCAAAAAGTACTTGTAGTACAATTAGAAGCCATGATCGAAGCATTTGATGGAGTATCAGTGAGCAGATAATGTAGATAAATGAAATTTAAAAATAAAAGTGATGTATGTGAGATTCCATTTTATAAGTATTAGCGATGACATGAGAGATGTTGGGTTGCCTAATCTATAAAAGATTGTCGCGGTAAAGCAATTATGAAAAGGGGAGTGAGGTTAATGTACATACCTTGAGGGTACACTGCATCAAAATTATATGAGCCAAGTGTGTTTGTGGAGAGAGATGTGACCGTAACTTGCATTTGAGGCGTGTCAAACAGATTTGTAGAAGCTAAGGAGAACTGTGACTATCAAACTTGAACCATAGTATAATTAACAATTCCAAAATATGTTAATTTTGTGTTAGTAATTTGCAATAAAATAAAAGACTATGTTGTCTGTTGAGAATTTGATTCAAGATTAGTATGCGATCACATATTAAGAACATACAGTGTTAGCACTTTGATTCAACAATCGCAAAATAAATTAAATGAAGCTGGAACACAAATTAAAAGTTAGCCATAGCCCTGCGAAAATGGAAATGTAAGAAAATGTTGGAGTCCTAACGAAATAGCACAAATAGACAAAAACCACAAACAAGGCAGAAAAAAAATGTAGGTAAGGAGATCTAATTGGATTTTATAGTGCAATGTGGGAGATAAAATTACATTGAGGACTGACAGACTTCTACGATGATTAACCGTGACTGATTGGACAAACAACCCAAAAGTAATTTGATCTTGAACTGCCTTTGCCTAGAAGCCTTTATTTATGACAAATTATTTGTTAGTTAGAGCTAGAATTAGGGATGAGAATATAGATTTTTGGTGCGTCAAGGAAATGCCTTACAAAACCATCTACTTAAGCCTCTGGATATTAACTGGGAGGATGTAGGATGGGAGTTGGTATCTTATACAAGTTACCTAAACCTGACAAGACAATGCGTAGACAGTCGGTGAGTGCAGACCGCAATAGTTGTAATCACATATTTCAACATAAATAATCAATCATTACATAATGAAAATCATTGAAATCATAGGAGAAAGGGATCAACGTTCTCCTCGGTAGGTATAGCAGTCATGGATGATGAGGGTTCCGTAAAGACTGCTTCATCATTGCTATAAATGGAGAAAGAGGTATCCAAGAACCTGCTCCATGTATCATCAAAGCCCATGCCCCCCGACGTGCAGTAACACTACAGGAAAGGCAAGCTCCTCAATCTGTTTGTGTGTGTGTGTGTGTGTGTGTGTGTGGTTGGGCACCAGCATGCGTCACCTAAAGTCAATGTGGGCAGCTCATGGCTGCAGGGATTTCAACATCAACTATATGACGAGGTCATAAACATATACAACAAGATGAAAGCAGACCTTGTAATATTTTATGTTGCATTTGAGTCTTGGGACAAAAGACCTTAAATTCTCGGAGCTGCAAAAACCTTGGTGAAGCTGCCTGCACTCAAGTGAGTCAACATGACACACGCATGCCACATTAAAGAAGCCTTAACAAGGCTCGTAGCGAACTGCATGTGTACCGCTTCAGACAGTCAGTCAAGGATGAACTGCTGCAACAAAGAGGCCTTCCATTTGAGTGCTAGAGAGAAGAGGAAGAGAGGGAGAGGGAGAGAGAGAGAGAGAGAGAGAGAGAGAGAGAGAGAGAGAGAGAGAGAGTAGATGCATCATGTTAGCGTTTAGGAAGCTTAGAGTGTGCAAGGAGATGTCGATGTTCTCCCTCAAGAAGCGGTCACCTACTTTAGAGATTTCTTTGAGCAAGAGGATCCCGATGTGTTGGAAGGCTTATCAGACCCCTTTGAGGCTCAATCTCCCAGCAAACAATCAAGCCACCATTACAGGTACATTGTCTCATGACCAGCTTCCAATCTTCTTCCTGGAAAGAGAGGTGGTGTATCGCTAAGCCATGAGTGCGTGGCTCCTGCCTGGCATTGAAGCAATGTCTGCGAGAGTACTGCTGTAGGTGGTTAAGGTTGATGAGCACTTAATTTCCGGAGTATGGCTATCCCACCTCACCGTGGCCGCAGAGAAAAAGGCACGCCACTTGGGGCTTGGTAAGGTCCTGTCTCCTTGTCAAATTTTTGTGAGCTATTTGCCTTACATACCAAGGCCTCTGAATTTGCTGCCATCGTGGAGGAAGACTCTTCTGCTTTAAACTTGAGTTACAGCTCTCCCATCATCGACTTTAAAGAGCAAGAAGAGGTGAGCATCCCTGAAAGCTTCACCAAATGCTCGTCGACAAAGCTTGTGGGAAAAAGTGTCCGAGAGAAGTGCCCTCCCCGCATTATGGCTTCTTGTAATGCTTTGAGTGTAGGATATGGTCAAATTGGGCAAGACAATACTGGCGAGTTTTTGTAGTTGGTGAAGGAACCCACCTTATTCGAGTTTCGGCCAACAGATTATCTACGATATTGTGGGGGTGGGTAGCACAATATGCATGCAAGCTCATGTAGAAGTTTGGTCCACCCTTCAACCTATCTCCTAGCTGGCCTTACATTGCAGCGGTCTGCAAGACCACGTCGCATGCAAGTGGGGGTGAGAAAGTGAGAGTTTGAATGGTGTGACTGGTGGCTGCATTACTAAGAGAAAAAGAGACATGTTGTGGTTGGCGAAAAGAATTAAAAAAAAGATTGAGAGACAGTTGTGGTTGGCGGAATCTTGTGTGTTGCATGGTGGGTGAGTGAGGTGAGAGAAGGATTACGACCGCGGCCAGTACATGCACGCATGCTGGGGAGCGAGGTGGTGGGCGAGAGTGAGTTGGAATTGCAGAGCAGACAGGCCGACGACTATGTGTGAGATAGAGAGAGACCGTGGTGGTCGGTGATAAATGTCAACAAAAGAGAGGTGGATGGCGGGTGGTGGCCAGAGAGAGATAGAGACAGAGAGAGAGTCGCGATTGTAGAGAGAGATAGAGAGAGTGACTGTTGTGGTTGGTGTCGCTCTGCATGGGAATAAACCAAAGGCTGAGAAGGTGAGAAACGGGCAGAAAACTACGAGAGGGCCATCCGTGATCTGTGTGAAAGAGAGAGAGAAAGAGTGAGAGAGAGTTCACTATGGATCTGCATGGTACACGCCATAGAGGATTGTAGTGTGTCCAAAGACGGCTACTTGCATGCTGGCCTCGCTTTGCGGGCATGCAATGGTCTGTGGTGTGGGACCACTGGCAGTTAAGTTGGTGCCATAGCTCTTCTCTAATGAGGCTCCTCAACGCTCCCCCTTCCTTGTGCGCTCAATGCTTTTCTGTGAAGGCAAGTTGCCAAGCTTCTCACGCCATTGAAATTGAAACAGAGAATATATCTGAAAGTTTTCAAGTCGTGTTTCCCACCTCTTTCCCACGATGGTGTGCACCCGAGTGTGGCAAATAGGTTATCCATTGGGGCTTGAGTCGAGAATTAGTGTGCAGGTCTACGAGCTCTCTTAGAGGCACCCATTGTTATCTCAATTCCCTCGATCTTCTTGAATAATTTGTCATGAATGCAAAACTCATCAAACAAATTTTAGACACCTCTCTTGATATCTTCATCTGAAGTAAAAACTTCTCTACTTCTACTTCGTCATTTGAGTTGATTGTTTCTTTGATGTTGAAGCTTTTCTTATTCTTCGTTCCATGCTAATTTTCTATTAATTAAACTCCTAATCAAACTAATCTTATTTTAATTGAATCACATAACCATTTTATGCACAATCATGTTAAGTATTATGCTAATAAAATAAGTAAAGTAAACAAAATTAGCTATGGGACGTGATTCATCACCATGCTCATCGTGAGCATGTTTCTAGCACTGGCAAGAGCGTTTTTGCAGGCTCTGATACCACTGCTACAGCCGGAGGCGTGGAGCTTCCTGCAAAACATCTGAAATAGCATACTACAAACCATAAATAGACTAGTCGACATACCTGGCAACCACATAGACGCATAATCACGAACAGAGAGGAACAGAGAGAGACAGAGAGCGAGAGAGAGTAATACGGCTCGTGCAGGCACACCTCCTAGAGCGGAGTGCTACGCCTGGCATGGTGAGAGAGGAAATAAGAGAGGAGAGAAGAATGAGAAGAACATTGGGTGCAATCTCCCGCGGTGCAAGAGGGAGCATTTCCCTCTTGCACGTATTTATTTATACATTTCTTGAATGCCCAAAATGAGTACAAACTGGCCGGTCGGACATAATTGGCCAAAGCTCATAAAGAGCACTTGAATAATCAAATATACATAAAATGTAAAATCCTTCTGCATAATCCATTATCTACTGATGCTTTTGCCACCTGTCAGCTGCAATAGATAATAAAATATCAATTCTATAACAACCCTTACATGTGAGAATAAGGAGCTCCTCATCTTAACTCTTCTAAGGCTGCTCCACCCACACCAGATTGTGCTTCTCCCTTTCCCCGCACACACTGCACCGCGCACACGTGCACTCATCATGATTAAGACTAGGGAGCCTCTCTCACTCACAAGACCAGCTTACGTGACACGAATTAGGGGAGGTTTGAGCGATGGTAAGAAAAGGGTTTTGGGGAGGTTTTGCGCATTGATTGACGATCGAGACAATAAAGCACTGGCCATGAACATTTGCAGGGGTAAGCAGTAGGGTACATTGTATATCTTCACAAAGTTTCATATCCATCCACCATCGTCTCATCTCTATGGCATCGCCAAATTTTTGCCATAGGGCTTGCTAAGGACAATAATTTAGCGTTTGTGCAGCCTCAAACCATCAAGATGGTGAGAAATGGCAATGAAACTTTGGAAGGATAGGGAATATGATGCATTACCCTCCCTTGCAAAGTTTATGGGCATCCGTTACCGTCTCATCGGTGTGGCGCTCTACAATCGTCAAATTTTTGACATAGAGCTAGCTAAAGATCCTATTTTTTTGCACAAACCTTGCTCATCAAGACGATGAGCGATAGCCATGGAACTTTGTAGAGATAGAGTATAAGGCATTAAAGCTTCTCCAAAGTTTCATGGCCATCTATTACCATCTCATTGGTGTGGCATTGCAAAATTCCCAATTTCTTACAATAGGGCTTGCTAGGGACTTAATCGCAATGAATTGGTATTCATGTAGTCCCTGGCCGTTGAGATGATAAACAATGGCTATGTAGCTTTTCAATGGTGTGGAGTAGGACGCATAAGTATACTTAACTCTTGTATGATTATTACAATGTTTGTTTAGTATACTTGTCGCTTGTAGAGATCCAATTGCAGAGTCAAATATCCCACAAGAGATATGATTGCTTTCCAAAAACCATCTCCAAGTAGCGAACATCTTGTCTCTCTCGATACTCCACCATCTCTCTAGTAGGACAGGTCATAGTGACATTTTCCTAAGTTAAAAATAAACAAAATGTCTCTGAAGCTAAAGTATCTCCTACACAAAAATTGCACAATAAGAATTATATACATATTTATCTTTTCAGACTGCTTTGTCTCCAGAAACATAGTGTATGTGAGTTTTCCTAGCCCAAGCTTTGCGTTGTTGTTTGTGGGATGAACCTGCTACCACTCCATTGCTCTTTTCTTGTGTAACTCACTCTCACTCTACATCAGCCATGTTGTTGCCATGATAGATCTAGTTTGGATTTGTTATCTAATATGCGGCGATAGCATTATAAAGAGAATGGGATCTAGGAGGGCCTCTTTATTTGGGAGTTTAAGGAATTCAAACCATGAGTATTAAGAAAGTAATCAAAGGACAAACAGGCAAACCGCTAGTTTATTTCAATTCAAATTTCCCCCCAAAATGGAATTTAAAATCTAGCGGGTAAAATTATATCACGTAGCATGTTTATGGAAAGAGCTCGATGTGTAGATTGCAGATCTATTATCTCTGCTTAAATTAAAAATCAAATGTGGGAGTTATGGAAGACCAAAATTCATAAAGTTGTTCACCTCCTTTTTGGGGGGAAAATTGCATCCTTTGACCACTCTTACACATCTCTTACACACCCACCACCCTTGCAGACATGGCATACACCTATTCATCAAAATGTTAATCACCTCCATAAGCTCATGGCAAATAAAGAGGCCCTCCTAGACCCCATCCTCTTCCTAGTGGCTGTACAATTGATTGCTTTTTTTTTTGAAGATTTTTCTATATACCCCTTCAACCATTGCATTGAGAAACACTCATTGAAGGGGTTTGAAAAGTGAGCATGCAATGCTTCATCGACATGGCATACATGTTGGTCTTTTAATTTAATAAAAATATTCTTGTACATCGAGCATATACCAATCTACAAGTGGCATCAGAATGCCTTGCCTTGTGTAGCATCAAAATCAACCTCGCCACCATATTTGATCCTTTAGTAGCATAATCCTCATTCTTTGCACTTGAAGTTTCACGCTCCAAAATATGTGATTTGATTCCCTCAGCGCCGCCAAAATAAGTATCCCAGCAAGAGCTCCACCTCTCTGCCAATCATCTTGATGCTTGCTACCCTAAGAGGAACGTCTTTGCGCATTGTTGAAAGATAGTCGTGGACCACCTGTGCATATTTATGCACATTAGATTCTAGGAAAATTTCAGCATTACAACGTCATGCAAATGCACAAAATCAAAAGCTCAAATTTACCAGTTTGATAACAATAATGCATACCGCACAAGATTTGAATCCAATGGCAACATAACATTCATCGATTTCTCAATGTGTAGGCTGATTTTGTCAATGCTCCGAAGCCTAATCTTACATTCCAAAATCAATAAATCATCAAGTGATTTGCACAATCCGGGATTACCAAAATGAAGTAAGCAAATATTAGTGAAATTAGCAAGGAGTTAGTGTGAAATTAGAGTGTGTACGCACACAATTAGCAAGATTTGGTAACAAATTAGGGAAAATCTAACACAATGCCTCATGCACACACATACAAAATCCACAAAACAACAAACACACAAGTAAAATTAGTGAAGAAATCAATGAGAAAACCTATCCGATTATGCCATAATTATAGTAGCGTAGGCCATTGCACCCTAGAAACGACACCAAATGTTAGCGGTACCATTGTAGCATAGTTCCAATGACGGCCATCAATACTTGTCAATCTAGAGTGATGAGCTACCCGGTGTGACATGGAAACACTCACACGATTAGTGAACTAAGGCAGCAAGAATGGCAACTCTATGAAGTGAGCTTCTTGGTCTATGGAGGAGCTAAGCCATGGTGTCTGGCAATCTCCACATCTACTTCTCTTCACCTCAAATTAACCCCATCACACACACTAACGGTTGCAACAATTCACTCATCACTAATCCCATCATGCAACACACTAATCAGGAGCACACACACATAGATCTATTGAGAATCCGCACTCCAATTAAACCTACATGCACACACACACAAAATAGAGGGCAATCACACAAGATTAGAGCGAGATTAACCACTAATTAGTTATGATCTAGCTAATCAAAGCATCATAGACAATCATAGAGAGTATGAGAGAGGCATAGTGAAAGAGAATTAAACATTGATTAGTGTTAATCAAGTCACATGATTAAGGAAAATCTCAAGGAATCCATAGCAACACATTTCATGATCTCTCACCAAAGAGTGGTCTCAACAAATAAGACTGAGAACCCTGTTGGAATTAGGGTTGCAGAGAAACACACACACAGCTTGGAGAAGACGAAGGAAGCTCAAGGCACACAATAGAGAGTGTGTTACTTAGTGTGCAATGGAAAGATAGGTAGCCCTAGAGTGATGGGCGTATATACAATGCACGGGGGAAAAAACCTCCTAAAGAGTGAAAAAATGCCCCGGCGGTCCTAGTGTGTTCACACACATCACTACCACATGTATATGGTAACAAATCCCCCCTGGAGTGATGCGGTGAACGAGAGCTGGCACATGAGTAAAGGGAAGTGACATGCCCTGAGGACAGGATCAGTCCACAAAGGGGAGTAAGCCCAAAGCTTTGCGGAAAGCTTCAAGCTTCTCACGAGACAATGCCTTTGTGAAAAGATCTGCAAGGTTGTCCTGTGTTGGCACATAAGCCAAGCTGATCTCTCCTGCTGAGAGCCTCTCCCTGACATAGTGGTAATGCACCTCAATGTGCTTTGTGCGAGCATGAAAAACTGGGTTCCTCGTAACTGCCAATGCGCTCTGACTGTCAGTGTAGATAGTGTTGGCAGTGTCCTGTCCAACACCCAAGTCAGCCATAAGGCATCTGAGCCATACACACTCAACCGTAGCTGTGAAGACTTCCCTGTACTCAACCTCACAACTCGAAGTGGCCACAGTAGGTTGCTTCTTGCTCAACCATGATATACATGAACTGCCAAGCATGAAACAAAAACCGCTTGTGGACACTCGCGTGTCAAAACAACCAGCCCAATCTGAGTCCGAAAAAGCATGTAAGTCTGGCGGCAATGATCCCCCCTTGGGATAAAACAAGCCAAGATGTAAAGTGCCACTAAGGTAGCGGAAAATCCTCTTGACAGCCTGCCAATGCTTAGACCCTGGGCTATGCATAAATCTGCTGACCTGCGAGACTGCAAACTGAATATCTGGCCTCGTGTTGCATACATAAATGAGGTAGCCAATAGCAGTTTGGTAAAGAGTGACATCACCCGGATCGCCAGCATCATGTAGACTCAACTTCAAACATGTTTCCATGGGAGTGGCAATAGGTTTGCAATCCTCAAGTCCAAACTTACATAGCAATGTCTCTATGTAACTTTTCTGACACAAGGCAATACCACCATCACACTGCTTAAACTGTATACCCAAGTAATGATGCAACAGCCCCAAATCTTTCATCTTGAAAGTAGCATTCAAATCAGCCTTAAATTCAGCAATATGTCTCTCATTTGGTCCAGTGATCAGCAAATCATCAACGTAAAGAACCACAATGAGAAATACATCATCCTCACGCTTTACATACAATGTGCTTTCTGTTGGACTGTTACGAAAGCCTCGTTTAACCAAATGAATGTCAGCTTTCTCATACCAAGCACGAGGAGATTGCTTCAACCCATACAAAGCCTTCTTACATTTGCACACTTTGTCCTCTTGTCCTTTTATGACAAAACCGCGAGGCTGCGTTACATAAACTTCCTCAAATATGTCACCATTCAAGAAAGCAGTAACAATGTCTGATTGATGTTCATCCCAACCAAAATGAGCTGCCAATGCACATAGAAAATGCACAGTAGTCATACGACAAGTGGGAGCAAAAGTCTCTTCATAATCTATGCCTTTTTGTTGTGCATAACCCTTTGCAACAAGTCGAGCCTTATGGCGATCGATCTCACCATCCGGCTTGCGTTTCAACTTGTAAACCCACTTTGTACCAATGGCCTTTTTGCCAGGAGGCAAATCACATAAAGTCCATGTGTCATTCTCTATAAGTGCATCATATTCTGATTTCATGGCAGCAATCCAATTTTCTGAATTCTGTGCTTCATCAAAAGACAGAGGCTCCTCAACATCATGTAAACTAGACACAGCTAAAGCATAACAATTTGATGCATAAGATGCATGGCGAGAGCCTGAACGAGTACGACTAGATAAAGGTGCATCCAATTTACTGTCACGCAAAGTGTGCACCACCCATTTTGGCATACCTCTAGCCTGCTCATTTTCAGCCCTTTCCTCATCAAGTACATCATGTACATCTGCATCAGTAATAGGCTGTTCTAAAACATTTTCAGAAACCCCCATAGGTTGTACATTTGCCTCATTGGAACTTACATTCGTATTTCCACCACTGAAAAGAGGCAACAAAGTGTCATAAATGTCCTGTGAGCTTACATTACTGTCTCTAGTACATGACAGCAAGGGCTGAACAGAGTCTTCCACAAACACTACATCCCGTGAAACCAGAATACGTTTTGTTTGCGGATGATACAACCTGTAACCTTTGCTTTCAGCACTATAACCAACAAAAATACATTTGACAGCCTTATCATCCAATTTTCTGCGCTGCACTTGTGGCACCAAAGCATATGCCAAACAGCCAAAAACACGCATGTGCTCAATAGAAGGTTTTCTATCATGCCATGCTTCATATGGAGTAATAGACTGCAAAGTTGTCGTAGGACACCTGTTAAGTACATAAGTGGCACACATGATGGCCTCCAGCCAAAAAGAATGCGGCAAAGCTTGACTTTTGACCATACATGGTGCCATTTCCGTTAGTGACTTGTTTTTCCTCTCAGCAACACCATTTTGCTGAGGTGTATAAGGCACTGTACATTGGTGTTTTATCCCACGACTAGCCAGAAATGCATTAAATTCATGAGACATATACTCCCCCCCTCGATCGGAACGGAGGGTGCCCATAGTACATTTTGAGACATTTTCAGCCATAGCCAAAAATTGTTTGAAGCACATAAAAACTTCGGACTTCGCTTTAAGCGGAAATACCCATGCATGCCTGGAGTAATCATCAATGAAAGTCACGAAGTACAGGTAATTGCCCAAGGACGGAGTTTGCATGGGCCCACAAACATCACTATGCAGAAGCTGCAACCTGCATGTGGCCCTAACTGAACCATCCTTTGGAAACTTAGAACGTTGCATTTTACCCAGAATACAGCCTTCACAAACATGTTTGACAGGTGCTTCAAGAGGCGGCAAAGAAGCAACCATATCAGATTTCTGCAAACGCAGCAAACTGGCAAAATTCAGATGACCAAAACGTGCATGCCAAAGTTTTGCATCTGAAATAGCCCTTGAATCTGCAACAGCATTTGCAAAATTTTGTCCACACTTGTCATACAAAGTGAGCTTATACAGCCCACGGCACAAAAGCCCAGATACAACAATTTCATCACCAAAACTGAGATCATGAACTATACATCTGTCATCCACAAATTTGACTACAAGTCCAAGTCTAGCAAGTGCGGATACAGACAAGAGATTCTTCTTGATCCCAGGTACATAAAGTGCATCAACAAGTGTGAAGGAACTGCCATTAGCAGCAGTGAGCACAATCTTTCCAACTCCCTGAAGTGGATAAGAGGCGTTGTTGGCACAAGTGACTGAATTCCCATGAGGGACAGACTCGAGAGAGGTAAACAATTCACGATGTGAGGTAATGTGCTTTGTAGCACCACTGTCGAAATACCACACATGTGAATCTGCAGCAACTGACAAGCATGCATCATGGACAGCAGGATTGTAAGTGCACTGTGCGCTAAAAGCCCATTCTGCATCAACATCAGCATCACAATCTCCTTTCACAGAAGACTCAACAATGGCTGCATTTGTAGTGGAACCAGCATTTGCAGTGGAACCACCCTCTTTCTTCTTAGCCTCTTTGGCCTTCAACTTAGGACACGACTTGATCAAGTGATCATTGGCTTTACAATAATGGCAACGCATCTTCTTTTTGCCCTTATCACCAGAATTGCCAGACGAAGTGCTGCCAGCAGAAGCATTAGGAACAGAATTTTAGCCACTCGCAGCAGAACCATAAGAAGTGGCTGCATTACTGTTACCACCCTTTCTTTGAGAAGCAATAAAAGCCTGTTCAACTGCACGCTGCCTAGTCCTGTTTTTTCTAGAAAGTGACTCTTGCAACAGCAATGTGCATAATGCATCAAACTTGACAACTTCAGGATTTCCTTGGGTCATCAGTCTCCAAGTACTAGCAAAAGTCTGGTAGGAATCTGGTAAGGCATCAAGAACAGTCTGCACAAGGGAACTGTCCGAAATGACTTCACCTGCAGAAATGAGTTGCTCATTGATATCCTTGACACTAGCAAGGAAAGTGTCCATATCATCTTCCTCATGCACAATCTTCGACTCTAGCTCTTTACGCAGCAAAGCAATTTTAGCCTCATTGCGGCTTGCATAAAGACCTGCTAGAATATCCCAAGCCTGTTTTGCAGATTTTGCTGAATGGATGTGAGGAATAATGGTGCGCTTCACAGATAACGCAATCAATGCATGAGCCTGCGCATCCTTAACATCCCAACGAGCTTGTTCTACCGTAGGCAAAACAACTCTAACAGCTGCAATCCTTGCAGCAAGACCTGCAACATCCTCAATATCGCCTACATCTTCAGAACCAGGACGTACATCAATGCCCTGCACAATGTTCCAGACACCTTTTGACACAAGAACATGTTGCATCATATAAGCCCACATAGGGTAGTTGTCCCCATCCAACCTGTCCTCAGCAGCAAACATCTTGAACACATCTGTGTTGTTGTTGTCAGCCATGGTAAATGCTGCACCTGATGTGAAAACTGCCCGAAAATAGGAGAAATGGAGCGGGAACAACTTGTGCTATATAGCACAAACCGTAGAAGACTATAAGGCACCTGTTATGCAGAAAACGGCACTGACAGAAAATCTGCACAAAATGACGAAATAGCCTGTGCAGTACTGCCCGTAGTGGAAACGGAGGCCGAAATGAGCCCAAATCAAAATTCTAAGCAGACCAAACTCTTCGAGCCTTCCCAAAATATTTGTCGACCTGCGAACGCTCGCCAAAGCTCACTGAAATCGGAGAAAGTGAGCAGGCGTGTGCTGGAGCAGCTGGCGACTAAGCCCGGGAGGACGTGACCTGCTCTGATACCAATTGTTGGAATTAGGGTTGCAGAGAAACACACACACAGCTTGGAGAAGACGAAGGAAGCTCAAGGCACACAATAGAGAGTGTGTTACTTAGTGTGCAATGGAAAGATAGGTAGCCCTAGAGTGATGGGCGTATATACAATGCACGGGGGAAAAAACCTCCTAAAGAGGGAAAAAATGCCCCGGCGGTCCTAGTGTGTTCACACACATCACTACCACATGTATATGGTAACAAACCCTAATTCCATTTACACATTGCTTTAGATACTTAGGGTAAAAATATGCATTGTTCGGATGCCCAAGGCCTTTAGGGCTCCACAACTTATTGAATCTGCAACCTAAGCACACTAACAGACCTATTCTTTACAGCTTGGAACTCCCATTAAGCCCATAATCCATTACAAATATTACAATGATTTGAAATAAATCAAAAATTTACAATAAATGGCCATTTTGAAAAAAAAATAAAAATGTGTAACTTCCATCTTCACCGCTTCTTTGTACTCGTCTCTGATGTGCCTTCGTAAGGCTTGGGCCTTTAACAACCTCTATTAACTGACGTCGGCTCAGTTAACAAAGACAAGTCCATTCCACTCAATTGAGACCCATCCTTGAGGAAGTGATAGTGTTGTAAGTATCCTTCTTGAGACTTTAGGCATAGATACTAATGATTGTTTTGTGGTTGAAGCATAAACCATGCAAATTTCATACCATGAAGTTTCTCAAGTCCAAGAGCAGTCTTTGCAATCATGGCCACCTTGAAGCATTGAAGAGTGGTTTGCACAACCATACTTGGCACCTCTTCCACAATGTAACCATACCGTCAGTACATGTGATGCAACATGTATAGCCAAGGTGGTAGAGGGCAAAGCAAGAGACGAGTCAAGGCATGCTGACATGTTGGCCTTGGAGTCTCAACAACTAGATATACTTCATTGTTTTTTGAGCTCTCAAGTATTGAATCACCTCATGCTGCCTCAGAAGGAGGCTTGCCGCCACTCTTGGGTGAAACTATAAGTGTGACTATTGGGGTAGAGAAAAAAGATCCATTTGGGGAGTTGTGGTACAAACAGGGTCAGTCGCAGAATGTAGAGCAAGATTCCTCGATAGTTACATAACGCAAAGAGTCTTGCAAAGAAAAATGATGTGGTTATTGCTAGATCACCGAAGAGACACACCTGAAGTTTTTAATGATGTTGAGGCTAAAATCGTTAAGGGTTCAATGCAGCTCTCTTTTCTAAGAGAGAAGGTGAATTGTAAGTTTGATAGTTGTGTATAGCTGGGGTATTAGTGCAGAGGATAGAAATGTGCATCTTCCCATCCTTTCAAGACTATTTTCAGCTTCTGTGTGTGAGTGTGTGTGTGTGTGTGTGCACGTGCGCAAGCAGTGCCGCCGTCGGCTTGAATAGTGACGGCCACTTATTTTAGAAAGCCAAAAAAAAAACTGAAAGGGTCACGGTGGCTTTCGATAAAAAAAAAAAGAAAGTGATAAAGTCATTAGGTTGAGTTTAACTAGAATCAATGTTCTGGAAAGGATTGCCTCACCTTAGCCTTGAGTTGGTTAAAATTTGAGACTAGCCGGTTGCAAACCACGATAAAGGGTAGAAAAACGGTGAGATATGTGAGAAAATAGTTCAAAAATCTTGCAGATTATAAATTTATGCTAGTATTTTTGGTTCGCTTCTTTGTGAGGGAAAAAATCGGTCAATAGCTGCTTAATAAAAGAGACTTTCTCAAATATTGACTAGAATTAATTTATAAAATGCAAGAAAGTCAAGCCATGTGAGGCTGTGAAATGAAATGTGAAATAACAAGTGAAAGGGTCATAACGGCTTTCAAAAACGATAAGTAAAGTGATAAAATTGTTAGGTTGAATTAAACTGGTATCAGTGTTTGGGAAAGGATAGACTCAGCCTAGTCTTTAGCCAATTGAAAATCGAGACTAGCTAGCTGCAAACCATGGTAAACAGAAGAAAAACCGATAAAATATGTGAGAAAGTCGTCCAAAAATTTTGCAAATCTCAAAATTTTCGCTAGTATTTCCGGTTTTCTTCTTTATGAGGAGGAAACTCGACCAGCAACAACCGCTTAATTAAAGAGACTTTTTTGAATGTTAACACTGACTCGAATTAAGCTATAGAATGCAAGAAGTTGTGAAATGAAAGGTGAAATAAAAATAACTAATTAATATATGTGTATATAGAATTTATTAGAATTATGCAAAAAAGGCGAAGCTTCACTTTAGCATTTTAAAACAATAGAATGCAAAAAAAAAGAGCATGTGTGTGTGAAATTTACTAAAATTGTGCAAGGTGAAGCTTCACTTTAGCCTTCTAAAACAATAGAATCCAAAACAAGTAAAAGAATCATGGTGGCTTTCTAAAATAATTATCTGGCGGAAATGATCCCTCCTTGGGATAAAACAAGCCAAGATGTAAAGTGCCACTAAGGTAGCAAAAAATCCTCTTGACAGCCTGCCAATGCTTAGACCGTGGGCTATGCATAAATCTGATGACCTGTGAGACTACAAACTGAATATTCGGCCTCGTCTTGAATACATAAATGAGGCAGCCAACATCAGTTTGATAAAGAGTGACATCAACAGGATCGCTAGCATCATGTAGACTCCACTTCAAACCTGTTTCCATGGGAGTGGCAATAGGTTTGCAATCCTCAAGTCCAAACTTACATAGTGAAGCGGTCCGGGGCGGGCAACAAGAAGAGCAACCTCTAGACACCCTTCAAGGCTCCCGTGCTGCTCAATTGGGTTGGGGTTGGAAAAAACAACAAACACACACACAAACCCGCAACCTAACCCTACACAAATTTGGGGCACCACCTAGTTTTGGATGCGAACTAGGACGCGTAGAGAGAGAGAGAGAGAGAGAGAGAGAGAGAGAGAGAGAGAGAGAGAGAGAGAGAGAGAGAGAGAGAGAGAGAGATAGTGCTCCGGCTGCTTTGAAACGTATCGGCAATGATCAAGCAAACACAATTATATATGTAAGAAAGAGAGAGAAGAGGGAGGGGGTGTTTGTTGCGCTAATACCTTCTTACAAATCTGTCATGACCAATCAAAGTGATATTAGTATTTGTTCAACATAGCTTGAGTAAATTACACCACAACACATCACAAGAAAAGCCACCCCACTCACTGTCTTAAGGCCAGGGGAGTCCTCTCCACCCTGTCGCCCTCTTACAGTATGTGGGATTTATGGCTAAATTGATGACAACACTAGAGACAAGCTATCAAGAACTTAACAAAAAAAAACACCAAGACACTTACACATCATTGTTGTCCATTACTTCACGTGGGAAGAGAGACAAAGTATCCAAGCTTAGTCCAAATCCACCCTCCTTGATTCAGCAAATTTGGGCTTACACTAGTAGGAGAAATGATAGATTTCCTACTCTCAATTGAGTGATCACTCTCTCTCTTACAATGGCATAGAGTTCCCTTGCTAATCCCCTATTACAACACATGCACACGCATAAGACAATGAGCTTCCACTCAAGAGCTCCTTCTAAAGAGGTTGAGCTTGGCTTCTCAAGCTATAGCATAGTGCTCTTGCTTATGGCTCCCCCTTTTGTGCTAGCTACACCCTCCTTTTATAGCAATTTTGAAGGCTAGGGTTACTCCTCTAACCATGGTTGGGTTAGATTTTCAGCAATTTATCTAATTTCTTTTGCTTGAAATTATCAAGAAGTTGGTGGGGAAAGAGAGAGGAGAGAAATGGAGGTGATAGGACTTTTCATAGTAGGTTAGTGTTAGTAGAGTTAGTATTAATTTACAAATGGAATTGGATATTTACAATGGGAGTATCCATGTAGGATACAAATAAGGAAGAAAAACTCTTAAGAGGTAAGAAAAGGTGGATTTCTTACAAGGTTGATGCTCCAAGTGTCTTGAGTAGGGCCAATTTTGACGCTTGTTGACGGTCCAATAGCTTTGACGGTACATTTTTTCTCCACTCTTGACCTTCCTTGCGAGACAAGGTAATTGAAGCTGAATAATCAACCACCATGATGCTGTCTTTTAAGAGAAGAGGCTGAATTTTGTGGTTTTTTTGATAGATATGGGTAATTTGGAGGAGGAAAAATGAGACTAGGTGGTCAATTTTGGAATGGAATTGTGTGTGGGAGGTATGAGTTCACCATGGTTTCTCTTATTCTTCAAGGTTGAGGAGAAGGTGAGTAGGGTGCAGAGAGGAGTGGTGAGAGAGGTGGGGATGATGAGTGGAGAAGTGTGTGTGAAAGAGGAAAATGATAAAGTGGAAGAGAGAGTGTGGCTGCATAGCATGGGAAAACTGGGGTCCACTAATAAAATCATAGCTCACAGCTCGTAGCTCAAAAAAATATGAAAAAAGTTGAGGCGAAAGTTGAGCCCACGAGCTACAACTTTTGTTTGTATCACCTTTTCAAATTCGGAGAGCAAGTGAACTTTAAAAATTCAGCAAAACCGACTGTTTTTTTCCACTGCACAAAGTCCTTGTGGGGTCCTTCTTTGGATGTTTCTTTTGAATACCTCCAAGAGTGGGCCCTCCATAGTGCATGTATGCATGCCACCTACCCTTGACCTTATTTGGTAGGTCTATAATTGAAGATATTGTTGAGATCATGATATAAGTGAATAGTACAACTAAGAAAATCAAATATTGACGGGTCTAAAAATATATATACATGTCAAATATAAATAATATAGGTGGAAAAAATATAAAGGGGTCAAAATAAATCTCTCTCATCATAAGTCTACCATAAAAAAATGAATATTTTTGATGGTCTAATTTATGAGAGTAATAAAGAATAGATGTAGGAAGGAAAAAATTCACAATAGTGAAAAAATATACACATAAATAGAACTAGTTTTTTTGGTTTTTTGTTGGGATGGAGTTACACCAAAAATAAGAGAAGCTTGCATGAGATTATTTTTATATGGAATAAAGAGTATGCAAAATGGTAAGAAAAAATATGGTAATGGTGAGTCAATGTACATAGCATAAATAACACACCCTACGTAGAATTATTTAAATAAATACCAAAATAATTACGAAAAATCTTTTTATTTAGGCCCTATATACAATGCAATATTTACACACAAATGGGCCATAATATACTTATATTTTTTATTTTTTTATTTTTTTGGCTCAACTAGCCCAATGATTAGCTAATTGAGGGTTTTTTAAGAAGATATGGGAAAAGTCCCGTGACTCACGCACGTCTATGTACAGTGAAATGGTAGGGATAGCCACAGTGTTTGGGTGATTTGGTAGGGTGAGGTAACTTACTGTGGCAATTACAAAGAGCCGAAAAACGGCTATCATTAGCCCTCCCCCTGGATGATGGTATATTCATGTACCACCATAGAGCATCTTTTCCAAAGAGAGTGCTTCAAAGTCCTTGACGAGATATTTATTGTTTGGCCCCTCAGAATTTTGGCTAGAGTTACACTCATGCTTCATGTAACAATACTTACATGAGACAGTGGCCTTTTGACAGATGTTTGGTAGATCCTTTGGTAGAAGGCGACTCAGATAGGGCTTCAAGCGACACCCGTTTACTTTCCTGGAGTGCTCTTTACCATTCAAGTCCATAAGCTGATAGTAACTTGAATTGAAAGCCTTCTTGACTATGTATGGCTGTTGCCATCTAGTTTCAAACTTGTCATCAAAACGATTATCGAGTCGATTGTCATACCTTAGCACCAAATCTCTTTCATTGATGCCTTTGTCCTTTAGTTTCTTGTCAAGCTTCTCCTTCGCCTGTGTAGCTTTCCTCTTGTAGCACTCGTATGCTGCTTCTCTTTTCCACTCAAGCTCAGCTAAGGTAAGAAGTCGATCCATCCATGCTTCTTGATCATCTTGTGCTGCTTTGTCATGAAGTCGCATTGTTGGAATGTTGAGCTCAATTGGTTGTAAAGCCTCTTGACCATAGACCAAGTGAAATGGTGTAAACTCCGTGGCTTCCCTATATGTGGTTCGATACGCCCACAAGGCACCATCCAAGAAGTCATCCCACAACTTTGTCTTGTTTCTCACCATCTTTCTAATGATGCCTGCAATGACACCATTAGCTTTTTCTACCAAACCATTTGATTCGGGATAGTAGGGTGTACTGTGACGATGTAGAATGCGAAGTTCTTCACAGACTTCTGTGAGCAATCCCTTTCTAAACCCTGGACCATTATCAGAAACAATCTCCAAAGGCGTGCCAAATCTACAACAAATGTGAGTGTAGACGAATTTGCTCACTGTCCTCTCATTTACCTTTGCCACACTTTGTGCTTCCACCCACCTAGTCATATAGTCTACAGCCACTAGAATGTAGAGTTTACCATTTTTTGTCCTAGGCAGAGGACCCATAGCATCAATGCCCCACTTTTCAAAGGGTCCATTTGCAAGCACAATTTGCCTTGGACCATAAATCAATCTTCTATTCCCATTTACCTGACAATTGTGACAACTTTTACACCAATGTTGGACATCCACATGCAGACTTGGCTAAACATACCCCGCAAGCAAAATCTTCTTCACAGTTAATTCTTGGGAAAAATGACCACCACATGCCTCTTCATGCAAACCTTTTAGAATGGCTGGAATTTCCGCGATAGTTGGTACTCTTCTGCACACTTTATCCTTCCCTCTTTGATAGAGGGAGCCTTCTAGGAAGAGATACATGCTTGCCTTCTTCATGAGTCTCCTCTTCTGAGCTTTTGTTAAGTCTGGTGGAAACTCACCCTCCAAAATGTAGCCAATGATGGGAGCCAATGACTCCAATCCCTGGTACCTCGGTTGCTTCACAGCAGCCGCCATGATGACCTGCACTTCTTTCTCAACACATGTAACTACTTGCTGTGCAAGTAAATCGGCATCTTCATTCTGTTTCCTAGGAATATGATATAGTTGCACTTCTTCAAATTGAATAAACAATCTATGAATGGCATGAACTTTTGTCCGTAAGCTTTCATTCTTGCATGCCCAAATGCCTAAAATCTGTTTAACAATGAGAAGTGCATCTCCCTTTACCATGAGGCGTTGTATCCCTTGGCCAATGCACATCTTCAAACCATGAATTAGTGTGTCGTATTCTGCTTCATTGTTGCTAGCTAAACTTGGTAGATTGAACTTCTCTTTCATGACCACCTCTCCACTTGGGTTGAGCAACACTAGCCCTCCCCCTGCTTTTCCTGTGGCTCGACGAAAAGCTCCATCAAAGAACAAGGTAAAAGCATTAGGAATACTTTTTGGTGGTGGTAATGGTAGGGTCTTTACTTCAGGCACCTTAATCTCCTTTTCATGCACCCTATAAGTGAAAATCCCTGCCAATTGTGCACGCACACTATCTTCTACCTTGAAAGAGTATTGAAACTCTTGCAACTCCATAATCCACTTTGAGATCCTAGTACTAAGATTCATTTGAGATGACACCCAAGGGAACAAATTCTCTGCGGTGAGAATTACAAAAGGTTTTGGGAGCAAGTAGGATCTAAACTTCCTTATCGCAAACATGAGAGAAATCATCATGAGTTCTGCCTCCGTGTAGCCTCTCTCCAAAGCATTCATGACCCTACTAGAAAAGTAGATGGGTCGTATCCTTGTACTGTGGAGATCTTGTTGTAATAAAACTGCACCAATTGTTTCCTTCCCAACACTAGAGCTAACAAAGAATGTGTACTCCCAACATGGAGGCATGAGTGTTGGTAGCTCTGACAAAATGACTTTAATGTTACAAAAGTACTCTTCAAGCTCATCAGACCATGCAAATTCTACTTGTTGTGTCAACTTTTGCAAAGGATGAAGCAACTCCGAAGCTAAGTGAATAAAGCGTGACATATACTTCACTATTTGAATGAATGATATGACCTCTTTGAGATTCTTGGGTGAGGGGAGCTCAATAAGAGCCTTTGCCTTTGAAGGATCCACCTCAATGCCTTTATAGGAAACCTTGTGACCAAGCAAGATCACTTCATCCTCAGCTATGTGACACTTGTCGGGGTTGAGTTGACCTCCCATGTCATAGAGCTTCTTTAAACCTTCTTCTACCCTTTGTAGATGCAATGATTTTGAGCTATAAATGCAAAAATCATCAATAAAAACCCTAATGGACTTTCCAAAGAATGCTTGAAACACCATGTTCATGAAGCGTTGGAAAGTTGCAGGAGCATTTGTCAGGCCAAATGGCATGACTCTAAAAGCATAACAACCCCAAGGAGTGATAAAGGTTGTTTTCAATTGATCCTCCAATGCGATACCTATTTGAAAGTAACCCGAGTAGCCATCACACACAGTGTACTTCTCATGACCAGCTACTTCATTTAGTATCTCATCCTGAAATGGGAGGGGAAAGTGATCTCTTTTTGTTGCCTCATTAAGTGGAAGATAATCCACACACACCCTCCACTTGCCGTTTTTCTTAGGAGTGACAGCAACGGGAGAGACCCACTCTGAATTCTCCACTGGATAAATGAAACCTGCTGCTAGAAGCTTTCTTACCTCCTTGAGTAGATCCTGCTCCTTAATGACTCCTAGCCTTCGTAGCTTTTGAGCCTTAGGTGTGGCCTCTGGCTTCAACTCAATCTTGTGTTGAACAACATCTACTCCACGCACATTGGTGTAGTCTTTAGCAAAAAGCCTCGGAAATTTCCTTAGCACACATTTGAACTCCTCTCTTTCATCCTCTGTAAGTGTTGTAGACAACATACCTTCTAACATTCCTTCATCTTCCACCTTTTGGTTCTCTTGGGAATCTACCTCTTCCAAACCTCGAGAAGAGGTCTCCTAGTTGTTTGGCTTAAACCTTACCCCCATGACTTCAATGGAGGACTCCTCTTCAGTAATGCTGCCGCTACTTTCTTCTTCTGAAGTGTTTTCAGTCCAATCTTCTTCCGTCTCACTTCGAGATGATTCTTCATGGAGCTCCTCTTGGCGTTGCTCCTTCATGTCAAAGACAACCTTCTTGTGATTTTCATTCCTGCAAATTAGCTTTCCACTCTCCCAATCGTGCAAAGCTCGCATTTTCATTAGCCATGGTCTTCCTAGGATAAATGGGTAACCATTTCCCTTGGTAGACATGACATAGAAATCCACTGCCTTCTTAATGCCAAAGGCCTCCACAAAAACATTTTTACAAATGCCTACGCACCTAGCCTTGCTATTGTTTGCCATTTTCACTTTGATTTCAGGTGTCTCATGGATGTGCATGCCTAGTCTTTGCATGAGCCCTTCTGTCATGATGCAAATTTGTGCACCCCCATCCACTAGACCTTTCCTAACCAATCTTCCTTTTATGTAACAATCTAGCACAGGTGTAATATCCTCATTGATTTCAGCATGTGCAATTTTTACAACAGGAAAACTCTCTTTTACCTTTCTCCTAGTGCTAACTGCCTTTGTTAAATCCCTCCTAACTTGTGGGCATAATGCAAGAAACTGAGGCCGTGAGATATCGGGACCCTTACCTTGCATGTCTTCCAACAGGTTGTATGGAGCCATACCATGTCCAAGAGGGAAGTCTTGGAGATTGATACGACGTCGAGTCCTCTTAGCTTCCTTGGTCTCCTTTGCCTTCTTGCCTTGTCCATGGTCACTCTGTGATGGGACACCCTCTTTCTCTTTACCTTTTCCTCGGCCACGCTTAATGCCATTTGCTTCCATGTCAACCTCATTTGAGTTTGTCACCTCTACCACATGCACATTTGGATGTGGCAAAGGTGGAACTCCTTCTACCCCTTGTGGAGGTGGTCTTGGTCCATTTGGTCTTTGTAGAAGCCTTGGTTGTTGACCAGTTCCTTCACCTGCATTCATCACTGGGTAATTCAAGTTAGGTCTCCCTGGCTCCCCACGGGGCCAAGGACAATTATACATCCCATGTCCAGACTCTCCGCAATTCCAACATTGCAAGACTCTCCTAGGTCGTGGATCTCGCTCTTCAGACTTCTTTGCTTGTCCCTTTGGACCTACAGCTTGTGCAAGGTGAATTGACAGGCTGCTTAAAGATTCGTTTAACTTCTCAATTACTTCCGCCGTTACCTCAGGAAGCTCCCTCGATGTTGATGCTTGTGACTTACCTTTGGGTCTAAGACCTTCTATTGGAACCTCTCCCCTTAAGCACTTGAGTTTCCTATATTTCTCAGCAGCCCTAGTTTCAACTGCATCAAAGGTAGCAGGTGCACCCACCTCAACTTTTACCTTAAGGTCAGGAAAGAGTCCGGCTATGAACCTCTCCTTCTTTAGAAATTCTGCACCATCACCAGGGTTAGCAACATTTCTTATCCATAGAGCCCAAAGACGTAGAAACTCTTGCTTGTACAAGTAGTAGTCATCTAAGTCTTTTTGCTTATGAGAAACAATGTCTTGCCATAATTTTTGAGTGTTTTGGGGATCAAAGAAGTATTTCTTGAAACGATTCAAAACTTCTGTGTAATTCCCCTTAACTTCCTCAGGCAAAGAGTCAAACCAAGTGCTAGCATCTTTTTTAAGGACCACCTCAAACATTTCTACACGTTCTTGATTAGTTATTATCCTCTTGATACGGCAAGACATCTTGAAATTCGCTAAAAATAATTCTGCATCCTCTCCAGGCTCTCCAAAGAAAAGAGGATACCCAGACATTTGGCGTTGGCTTTCCATTGAATTGATTTCAAAGTGACACCCGTTTTTGTTTTTCTTTCTTAAAAAGATTTACACAATAATGTTTTCTAGCTTGCAATCTATTCTACAACAAAATAAAGATATTCACATCAAACGACTTATGATAATCAATAAGAGGTAGGATGACAGGGTTTGGTGATGCGAGAATTTCTTCTACTCTTTGGGCACCAAACATAAACACCATACGTTGTTGAAAATGGATTTTCCTACTAATTGCAATGTTTATTCTAATGTGTGGAGTGAAATGGAAGGGGAAAACCTCTATTCCTGGGCCATTATCCATGGTCTATGCATGACCTAATGCTTAAAACAAAACAAAAATATAGACGTCCAAACTAAGGTCGTACCTAATGAGAGGCAAAATAAAAGGATTTACTGAAGCGTTTATCTCAGCCAACCTAAGAGGACCTAAAATTCTACAAATGACACGTTGAAATTGCAACTTAGTACTAACAATTATGTGTACCTTTTGCCTTGCAATGGGAATGAAGGGATCATACAAATTTTCGTGATTCATTAAAACTACTTGACTATGCTAAAGGTTGATTCTACACAAAAATACACAAGCCGTTCCTCCGTGGGGGCACCAATTTGAAGCGGTCCGGGACGGGCAACAAGAAGAACAACCTCTAGAAACCCTTCAAGGCTCCCGTGCTGCTCAATTGGGTTGGGGTTGGAAAAAACAACAAACACACACACAAACCCGCAACCTAACCCTACACAAATTTGGGGCACCACCTAGTTTTGGATGCGAACTAGGACGCGTAAAGAGAGAGAGAGAGAGAGAGAGAGAGAGAGAGAGAGAGAGAGAGAGAGAGAGAGAGAGAGAGAGAGAGAGAGTGCTCCGGCTGCTTTGAAACGTATCGGCAATGATCAAGCAAACACAATTATATATGTAAGAAAGAGAGAGAAGGGGGAGGGGGTGTTTGTTGCACTAATACCTTCTTACAAATCTGTCATGACCAATCAAAGTGATATTAGTATTTGTTCAACATAGCTTGAGTAAATTATACCACAACACATCACAAGAAAAGCCACCCCACTCACTGTCTTAAGGCCAGGGGAGTCCTCTCCACCCTGTCGCCCTCTTACAGTATGTGGGATTTATGGCTAAATTGATGACAACACTAGAGACAAGCTATCAAGAACTTAATAGAAAAAAACACCAAGACACTCACACATCATTGTTGTCCATTACTTCACATGGGAAGAGAGACAAAGTATCCAAGCTTAGTCCAAATCCACCCTCCTTGATTCAGCAAATGTTGGGCTTACACTAGTAGGAGAAATGATAGATTTCCTACTCTCAATTGAGTGATCACTCTCTCTCTTACAATGGCATAGAGTTCCCTTGCTAATCCCCTATTACAACACATGCACATGCATAAGACAATGAGCTTCCACTCAAGAGCTCCTTCTAGAGAGGTTGAGCTTGGCTTCTCAAGCTATAGTATAGTGCTCTTGCTTATGGCTCCCCCTTTTGTGCTAGCTACACCCTCCTTTTATAGCAATTTTGAAGGCTAGGGTTACTCCTCTAACCATGGTTGGGTTAGATTTTCAGCAATTTATCTAATTTCTTTTGCTTGAAATTATCAAGAAGTTAGTGGGGAAAGAGAGAGGAGAGAAATGGAGGTGATAGGACTTTTCATAGTGGGTTAGTGTTAGTAGAGTTAGTATTAATTTACAAATGGAATTGGATATTTACAATGGGAGTATCCATGTAGGATACAAATAAGGAAGAAAAACTCTTAAGAGGTAAGAAAAGGTGGATTTCTTACAAGGTTGATGCTCCAAGTGTCTTGAGTATGGCCAATTTTGACGCTTGTTGACGGTCCAATAGCTTTGACGGTACATTTTTTCTCCACTCTTGACCTTCCTTGGGAGACAAGGTAATTGAAGCTGAGTAATCAACCACCATGATGCTGTCTTTTAAGAGAAGAGGCTGAATTTTGTGGTTTTTTTGATAGATATGGGTAATTTGGAGGAGGAAAAATGAGACTAGGTGGTCAATTTTGGAATGGAATTGTGTGTGGGAGGTATGAGTTCACCATGGTTTCTCTTATTCTTCAAGGTTGAGGAGAAGGTGAGTAGGGTGCAGAGAGGAGTGGTGAGAGAGGTGGGGATGATGAGTGGAGAAGTGTGTGTGAAAGAGGAAAATGATAAAGTGGAAGAGAGAGTGTGGCTGCATAGCATGGGAAAACTGGGGTCCACTAATAAAATCATAGCTCACAGCTCATAGCTCAAAAAAATATAAAAACATTTGAGGCAAAAGTTGAGCCCACGAGCTACAACTTTTGTTTGTATCACCTTTTCAAATTCGGAGAGCAAGTGAACTTTAAAAATTCAGCAAACCGACTGTTTTTTTCCACTGCACAAAGTCCTTGTGGGGTCCTTCTTTGGATGATTCTTTTGAATACCTCCAAGAGTGGGCCCTCCATAGTGCATGTATGCATGCCACCTACCCTTGACCTTATTTGGTAGGTCTATAATTGAAGATATTGTTGAGATCATGATATAAGTGAATAGTACAAGTAAGAAAATCAAATATTGAGGGGTCTAAAAATATATGTACATGTCAAATATAAATAATATAGGTGGAAAAAATATAAAGGGGTCAAAATAAATCTCTCTCATCATAAGTCTACCATAAAAAAATGAATATTTTTGATGGTCTAATTTATGAGAGTAATAGAGAATAGATGTAGGAAGGAAAAAAATCACAATAGTGAAAAAATATACACATAAATAGAACTAGTTTTTTTGGTTTTTTGTTGGGATGGAGTTACACCAAAAATAAGAGAAGCTTGCATGAGATTATTTTTATATGGAATAAAGAGTATGCAAAATGGTAAGAAAAAATATGGTAATGGTGAGTCAATGTACATAGCATAAATAACACACCCTACGTAGAAATATTTAAATAAATACCAAAATAATTACGAAAAATCTTTTTATTTAGGCCCTATATACAATGCAATATTTACACACAAATGGGCCATAATATACTTATATTTTATATTTTTTTATTTTTTTTGGCTCAACTAGCCCAATGACTAGCTAATTGAGGGTTTTTTAAGAAGATATGGGAAAAGTCCCGTCACTCACGCACGCCTATGTACAGTGAAATGGTAGGGATAGCCATAGTGTTTCGGTGATTTTGGTAGGGTGAGGTAACTCACTGTGGCAATTACAAAGAGCCGAAAAACGGCTATCAATAGCAATGTCTCTATGTAACTTTTTTGACACAAGGAAATACCACCATCACACTGCTTAAACTGTATACCCAAGTAATGATGCAACAACCCCAAATCTTTCATCTTGAAAGTAGCATTCAAATCAGCCTGAAATTCATCAATATGTCTCTCATTTGGTCCAGTGATCAGCAAATCATCAACATAAAGAACCATAATGAGAAGTACCTCACCCTCACGCTTTACATACAATGTGCTTTCTGTTGGACTATTACGAAAGCTTCGTTTGACCAAATGAGTGTCAGCTTTCTCATACCAAGCACAAGGAGATTGCTTCAACCCATACAAATCCTTCTTACATCTGCACACTTTGTCCTCTTGTCCTTTTATGACAAAACCACGAGGCTGCGTTACATAAACTTCCTCAAATATGTCACCATTGAAGAAAGCAGTAACATGTCTGATTGATGTACATCCGAACCAAAATGAGTTGCCAATGCACACAGAAAACGCACAGTAGTCATACGACAAGTGGGAGCAAAAGTCTCTTCATAATCTATGCCTTTTTGCTGTGCATAACCCTTTGCAACAAGTCAAGCCTTATGGCGATCGGTCTCACCATCCGGTTTGCATTTCAACTTGTAAACCCACTTCGTACCAATGGCCTTTTTTCCAGGAGGCAAATCACATAAAGTCCATGTGTCATTTTCTATAAGTGCATCATATTCTGATTGCATGGCAACCATCCAATTTTTTGAATTTTGTGCTTCATCAAAAGACAGAGGCTCCTCAACATCATGTAAGCTATACACAGCCAAAACAAAACAATCTGATGCATAAGATGCATGGCGAGAGCCTGAACGAGTACGACTAGACAAAGGTGCATCCAATTTACTGTCACGCACAGTGTGCACCAGCCATTTTGGCATACCTCTAGCCTGCTCATTTTCAGCCCTTTCCTCATCAAGTACCTCATGTACATCTGCATCAGTAATAGGCTGATCTGTAACATTTTCAAAAACCCCCATAGGCTGTACATTTGCCTCATTGGAACTTACATTCATATTTCCACCACTAAAAAGAGGCAACAAAGTGTCATAAATGTCATGTGAGCTTACATTACTGTCTCTAGTACATGACATCAAGGACTGAAAAGAATCTCCCACAAACACTGCATCCCATGAAACCAGAATACGTTTTGTTTGCAGATGATACAACGTGTAACCTTTGCTTTCAGCACTATAACCAACAAAATTACATTTGACAACCTTATCATCCAATTTTTTGCACTGTGTTTGTGGCACCAAAGCATATGCCAAACAACCAAAAACATGCATGTGCTCAATAGAAGGCTTTCTAGCTTGAGGCAAAGCTTGACTTTTGACCATATATCGCGCCATTTCCGTAAGTGACCTGTTTTTCCTCTCAGCAACACCATTTTGTTGAGGTGTATAAGGCACTGTACATTGGTGTTTTATCCCACGACTAGCCAGAAATGCATTGTATTCATGAGACATACTCCCCCCCTTGATCGGAACGGAGGGTGCCCATAATACATTTCGAGACATTTTCAGCCATAGCTAGAAATTGTTTGAAGCACATAAAAACATCGGACTTCGATTCAAGCGGAAATACCCATGCATGCCTGGAGTAATCATCAATGAAAGTCACGAAGTAAAGGTAATTTCCCAAGGACGGAGTTTGCATGGGCCCACAAACATCACTATGCACAAGATGCAACCTGCATGTGGCCCAAACTGAACCATCCTTTGGAAACTTAGAATGCTGCATCTTACCCAAAATACAACCTTCACAAACATGTTTGACAGGTGCTTCAAGAGGCGGCAAAGAAGCAACCATATCAGAGTTCTGCAAACGCAGCAAACTGACAAAATTTAGATTACCAAAACGTGCATGCCAAAGTTTTGCATCTGAAATAGCCCTTAATCTGCAACAGCATTTGCAAAATTTTGTCCACACTTGTCATACAAAGTGAGCTTATATAGCCCACGACACAAAAGGCCAAATGCAACAATTTCATCACCAAAACTGAGATCATGAACTGTCATCCACAAATTTGACTACAAGTCCAAGTCTAGCAAGTGCGGATACAAACAAGAGATTCTTCTTGATCCTAGGTACATAAAGTGCATCAACAAGTGTGAAAGAACCGCCATTAGCAGCAGTAAGCACAATCTTTCCAACTCCCTAAACCGGATAAGAGGCATTGTTGGCACAAGTGACAGAATTCCCATGAGGGACAGACTCGAGAGAGGTGAACAACTCACGATGTGAGGTAATGTGCTTTGTAGCACCACTGTCAAAATACCACACATGTGTGAATCTACAGCAACTGATAAGCATGCATCATGGACATCAGGATTGTAAGTACATCCTGCACTAAAATCCCATTCTGCATCAACATTAGCATTACAGTCTCCTTTTACAGAAGACTCAACAATGGCTGCATTTGTAGTGGAACCAGTATTTGCAGTGGAACCACCCTCTTTCTTCTTAGCCTCTTTTGCCTTTAACTTAGGACACTGCTTGATCAAGTGATCATTAGCTTTACAATAATGGCAATGCATCTTCTTTTTGCCCTTATCACCAGAATTGCCAGACGAAGTGCTGCCAGCAGAAGCATTGGGAATAGAAGTTTTGCCACTCGCAACAAAACCATAAGAAGTGGCTGCATTGCTATAACCACACTTTCTTTGAGAAGCAATAAAAGCCTGTTCAATCGCACACTGGTAAGGCATCAAGAACAGTCTGCACAAGGGAACTGTCTGAAATGACTTCACCTGCAGAAATAAGTTGCTCATTGATATCCTTGACACTAGCAAGGAAAGTGTCCATATCATCTTCCTTATGCATAATCTTTGACTCCAGCTCTTTACCCAGCAAAGCAATTTTAGTCTCATTGCGACTTGCATAAAGGCCAGCCAAAATATCCCCAGCCTGTTTTGCAGATTTTGCTGAACGGATGTGAGGAATAATGGTGCGCTTCACAGACAACGCAATCAATGCATGAGCCTGCACATCCTTTACATCCCAACGAGCTTGTTCTGCCGGTAGACAAAACAACTCTAATAGCATCAATCCTTGTAGCAAGACCTGCAACATCTGAACATCGCCTATATCCTCAGAACCAGGACGTACATCAATGCCCTGCACAATATTCCAGACGCCCTTTGACACAAGAACGTGTTGCATTAGATAAGCCCACATAGGGTAATTGTCCCCATCTAACCTGTCCTCAGCAGCAAACATTTTGAAGACATATGTGTTGTTGTCAGCCATGGTAAATGCTGCACCTGATGTGAAAACTGCCCGAAAATAGGAGAAACGGAGCGGGAACAACACGTGCTATATAGCACAAACCGTAGAAGATTGTAAGGCACCTATTATATACAAAAATTGGCACTGACAAAAATTCTGCACAAAATGACAGAATTGCCTGTGCAGACCTGCATGTAGTGGAAACGGAGGTCGAAATGAGCCCGAATCAGAAATCTGAGCAGACTGAGCTCTACGACTACACCCGAAATATTTGTCTACCTGCGAACGCTCGCCAAACTTCACTGTAATCGAAGAAAGTGAGCAGGCGTGCGCTAGAGCAGCTAGTGACTAAGCCCAGGAGGATGTCACCTGCTCTGATACCAATTGTTGGAATTAGGGTTGCAGAGAAACACACACAGCTTGGAGAAGACGAAGGAAGCTCAAGGCACACAATAGAGAGTGTGTTACTTAGTGTGCAATGGAAAGATAGATAGCCCTAGAGTGATGGACATATATACAATGCTCGGGGGAAAAAACCTCTTAAAGAGGGAAAAAGTGCCCCGACGGTCCTAGTGTGTTCACACACATCACTACCACATGTATAAGATAACACAAACCATGGTAAAGGGAAGAAAAACTGGTGAAATATGTGAGAAAATAGTTCAAGAATCCTGCAAATTTTAAACTTATGCTCGTATTTTTTATTCGCTTCTTTGTGGAAAGAAACTCAATCGACGGTCGCTTAATAAAAGATACTTTCTTGAATATTGACTAGAATTAAGTTATAGAATGTAAGAAAAATCGAGCCACGTGAGGTTGTGAAATGAAATGTGAAATTTAAAAAACTCATTAATATATGTGTGTGTGTACATCCATAAAATTTACTAGAATTATGCGAGTGAAGTTTCACTTTAAGATTCTAAAATAGTAGAATGTGAAAAAACTAGAGACATGTTTGGATATGAAATGAAAGTGAAATAAACATTTAAAGTAAGTCTTCATCATGCACTATCCACTGAAAACAATGTAAGTCTATGTAACCCAACAAAAGACTAAGGTTTCTTTTAGAAAGCAACAAAAAGTAAATACATGTTAGGATGTGAAATGAAAGATAAGTCTCCATAGTGAACTAAAAATAATGAAAGTCTTTCCAACCCAACACAATACTAAGGTTTTCTTTTGAAAAGCCAAAAAAGAAGTAGACAGGTCGAAAATCATCATCAATCTAGAACACCTTAGGTCCCTCGGACACGTGTCCAAAGCTCCTCATTTCGGCGCCTTTGGGCAGTGTACTTTGAGCGAAACAGTGAGTGAGATTCTGAGAGAGAGAGAGAGAGAGAGAGAGACTCGAACTGTTCATAGCTTTAATTTTTGCAGCCTTAAACTCGAACTGGCATAGCCTGGACTTGCACTCTGCGGACTTGCACGCACGGTGATTAAAAGCTTGGACTTCCTCGTGGAGAGAGAGAGAGAGAGAGAGAGAGAGAGAGAGAGAAGAAGAAGAAGAAGAAGAAGAAGAGTGTTTTAACTTCATAGAAAACTATCCCAAGATACCTTAAAGATCTAGCGGATGAGGAGAGTTGAACTCAAAACTTGTTAGTCAAGAAAGAGAGAGAGAGATTCCGGAGAAGAAGAGAGACACACACATTTGGGAGAGTGCAGAGAGAAAGTGAGACATATATTTGAAAAAATAACGTTTATTTTTTGGGTTTTAACACTATTTTCCTCTATTATGGAGCGGAATTTCTCTTTTTCTCCCTCAACCGCCATTTTTGAAATTGAAAACGACACGATATTAAGCTGAGACACATTTTTTCCAAACATTGTATGAACGTCTTCATGCTTTAGGGTAGGTTGAAAGAGGAGATACTCTCAAAATAATCGACTTGCACTCCGCAGCCTCAAAGTTTGGACTTGCATGCACGGTGATTAACATTGGAGAGAGAGAGAGAGAGAGAGAGAGAGAGAGAGAGAGAGAGAGAGACAGTTGCAGAGAGAAAGAGAGACAAAGATTTTAAAAAATAAGGTTATTTTTTGGGTTTTTATGCTATTTTTCTCTATTTTGGGGCGGAATTTCTCCTTTTCCCCTTGCCCTCAACCGGCATAAGGCGCTTGAGAGAGAGAGAGAGAGAGAGAGAGAGAGAGAGAGAGAGAGAGAGAGAGTCCTCTATGATCTAGCCATGACAGAGGACACTGACGCTTGAGAGAGAGAGAGAGAGAGAGAGAGAGAGAGAGAGAGAGAGAGAGAGAGAGAGAGAGAGAGACATGCTAAGCCTAAGAGAGAGAGGGGTTCCGCTGCCGCGATCAAAGCAAAGCATTGCGAGTGGCAATCTCCTCTTCCGATTAGAGATCAAATAAGTACGACATGGCGTTTGTCTGAGATTTGCAAAATAGAGCCTTCGAAGCTTCCAACTGAGAGCAGTGTGTGCACACTATAGGGAAGAGGTTGGGTGGATCTCAGTGAGCCGGTCACTTTGTGCCAGCACTCCTACGGTCCCCAACTCTCCAAGTCCCCAGGGCGGACTCGGCCACAAGTTGGCAATCGTTGTCTCTAAATCAATACAGGCCTGCTCCATTTCTCCCTCTTGCTTCAACCTTCAAAGTTCACGCACATTCTACAAGACATGAGGGGCTCTATTTTGGGACGGAATTCCACCTTTCCCCTTGCCCTCAACCGGCATTTTTGAAATTGAAAACAACACGATATTAAGCTGAGACACATTTTTCCCAAACATTGTAGAGAGACAGCCGTCGAGCACAGGCAAGGCTACAGAAATAGATTTTCCCTAACCAAAAGAATAAAGGCAAACTTGAGAGAGGCCGTTGAGCAGTAGCGCTCAGAGGCTCAGAGCTCGAGTAGGAGACTGTCGAGCTTTTAGGATAGGTGTCGTCTCTGTCAAGTCAAGGCATGTGCAAAGCATCGAAGTTTGCTCAAATACCCCCAAAATTTTGTCATAAATTCCCAGAATGCATAAATTGCCTTCTTTTGCAAGGTATTTTGTGACAAATCACATGCTAAGCACTCAAAAAAAGGATCTCAATTGTCAAAAAAGAAAAGATTAGAAAATCTTGAACAATCCAACAAAAATAGATACAAGGGTATTTTGGGAATTTTTAAAATTTGAGGGGTATTTTGGTAATTTCCACAAATTAGAGGGGTAGTCTAAAGAAATCAATGATCTCCCTCTGTGAGTGTTTCCTACTATCTAGTCTCCTCAAGAGGCTCTCCCTATGTCTGTGCAGCTCCAATAAAAATAGCCCAAGACATCTCTGATCTTGGTATCTCATTACTTTGGCCAGTGGTCCCAAACCCTCTTTGAATAGGCAGTGGAAGCAAGAAGTTTGAGGGTAATAGGGGCCATGTCGCCGCCGAAGGCGGTGCCGTTTCCTGCTTATTATATGTTTTTTGCAGTGTGTGTGACGCGCATTCTATCTGTGAGCATGCTTGCTTTCTCTTGCTATGCTTGGTCGTTTCTATCCTTGGTCACTTATATAAGGGGTATGAGCCTCCCGAGAACGGCCACGGGAGGGGACCCCCCACCTAGACACGCTAGCCTCACTCCACGCACTCGCGCACCGTGGGGACTCCACGCAAGGTTCCCTGGGGCATGCTATGACCCTCCGTGAGTGCGGCGGAGCCTGAGGCTACGTGGGGCTAGGGACCCGGAATGCAAAACCCGCGAAACGCAAACGGCCGTCGACCCATGGAATGCAACCACGCCCGAGCCGGCCTCGTCCGAGCCGGGCCCCCCGTGAAGGCAATTCGACCCGAGCCGGTCCCTTCCGAGCTGGTCCCTTCCGAGCCGGGCCCTCCTGAGCCGGTGCCCTCCGTGCCAGGACCCCTTGAAGCAACACCTCGACCTGAGCCGGTCCCGTCCGAGCCGGGCCCTCCTAAGCCGGTGCCGTCCGCGCCAGGACCCCTTGAAGAAACACCCCGACCTGAGCCGGTCCCGTCCGAGCCAGGCCCTTGAAGACAAAACACCCCCCTCCCCGACGCGCCCAGATCCTGGGGCGTCACACTTGGTATCAGAGCTCCAGGTTCCGTCCAGAGCTCTAGGCAAAGAGCTGCAGACCGACGTGCCCGACGCGCACGATCCTCACGACGACTCCAACCTCAATGGCCTGGGTCGTCAAAATCTTGGTGGAAAGAGCTCCAGGAAAAGCAACCCACGCTCCCGTCCCCGTGACGCGTCCAAACCCGGGGCCGTCACCCGTGACCCGCGCCGGCCCCGATCCGAGCCGGGCACATCCATGACAAAAAGGAAAGATGCGAGCCAGACAGGGCTCTCCACATGACAAAAAGGAAAGATGCGAGCCAGACAGGGCTCTTTATATCAAAAACAGGAACAACCAAAAACGCGACGAACCAAGCCAACGGTGTTCGTCGCGCCCCGGCCACTTTTGTGGCCCATGCTGAGCTGAAGACCCATTCAAGTCTACAAAGAGACCACAGGGCCCCGAGCTTGCCCTCCAAATGACGTCCAAACAGGGACCAACATCACAAGTGTTGCATTGCGACGGAACTCTCCTTCACATCCGGCTTTCAAGAAGTCTCCGCGCACTTCGGGTTACCTATTCGGGGAATGCTCAAGTATGGGGAATTCTACTTGGGTGTTCAAAGGATACTTTTTCAGCCTTCTGCCAAAAATCCAAAAATACACACACACTCATTCTCAAAAGTACAAAAACAAAGCATGCCTACTTACTTGCATTTTGGGAACAATTTTGCTCACTTGCACTTATATGCACCCCTTAGTCCCTTGGCCTCATGCTAAGCCAAACACTCTTTTCCCCACGTTCGACGAGGTCGTCGAACTCTCTTCAACCGGGGGTGTATATAAGGGGTATGAGCCTCCCGAGAACGGCCACGGGAGGGGACCCCCCACCTAGACACGCTAGCCTCACTCCACGCACTCGCGCACCGTGGGGACTCCACGCAAGGTTCCCCGAGGCACGCTATGACCCTCCGTGAGTGCGGCGGAGCCTGAGGCTACGTGGGGCTAGGGACCCGGAACGCAAGACCCGCGAAACGCAAACGGCCGTCAACCCATGGAACGCAACCACGCCCGAGCCAGCCCCGTCCGAGCCGGGCCCCCCGTGAAGGCAATTCGACCCGAGCCGGTCTCTTCCGAGCCGGGCCCTCCTGAGCCGGTGCCGTCCGCGCCAGGACCCCTTGAAGCAACACCTCGATCCGAGCCGGTCCCGTCCGAGCCGGGCCCTCCTGAGCCGGTGCCGTCCGCGCCAGGACCCCTTGAAGAAACACCCCGACCTGAGTCGGTCCCGTCCGAGCCAGGCCCTTGAAGACAAAACACCCCCCTCCCCGACGCGCCAAGATCCTGGGGCGTCACAGTCACTCTCTCCTAAATTCTGTCATGTAGGCCTAGTTCCTCGTCTGTACGTAACGACGGGTATCGTTTTCATCGAGCCTTGCAACGTCTCTCTCTCTCTCTCTCTCTCTCTCTCTCACTCACACACACACACACACACAACCCCGGGGGGGGGGAAGGGGGGTTCGACAGACAGCTCGCAGGAGACAGAAATCATGAGTAAAACGCTGGAGTGGGAGCTCCATTTTGACAATGTCATGTTACACACAGAGGAGGAGCAAGTTTTTGGGCCCATCCAAGAAGAGCTCATGATGCATATGGTGATGGTGCCATACCCTCTGCAGGGCCACCTCAACCCCATGATGCAGTTCGCGAAAACTCTCATTGCTAAGCACAGCGTCAAAGTGTTCTTCATCAACAGCAAGCATCACCATGACCGTATTCAAAAGGCGCGCTCCCCCCCATCAGCAGATGACACCATGATAGCCAGCAACAGACGACATGCCCAGAGTACATATGAGCTTCAAGGAAGGCTTGAATTCTTGTGGGTAGACAATGGCTTGCCCGATGACTTTGACTACACAGACATCTCCGCGAAGGCCCAGGACTTCCACGCCGCAACGCTAAACATGAAGGGCCCCTTGAAGCAAATTCTTGAAAGATTGAAGCAGAAGAGCCCACCCATCTCTTGTGTGATATTTGGGTCCTTCTGCCCCTGGGTTCACTCTATTTCGGCCGAGCTTGGGATACCAAGCATCTTCTTTTGGACACAATCGGCGTCAGTCTTGTCCATCTATTATCATGCCCCTCTGCTGGATGCCAACGGCTTTTTTCCTTACAAGAAGCATAATACTTCAGGTAAGCTTCTCTTTTAGGCTCTAGAACTGGCAAAAGTCATGTGAGGTGAATGAGGACATGGCTGAAGTGATGGGCTTTTAGTACTAATTAAGTGGTAGAATTTCATCCTTGTGGGGGTGGGCTTACATCGATTCTTTCAAGATCAGGTGTTAATGCTGTCAATTTCCCATTACTTTTCAGATCCTGCTGAAGAAGAAGATACTTGTAAGCTGGTGTCTTATCTTCCTGGTGTGCCTCCTCTTCATCCCTCCAACATCCCCACCTTACTTTATGTCGATGGCATCAGTGACCCTGTTTATGCCATGCTGAGAGAGCAGTTTAGTATCCTTCAAAACTGCCAAGGCATCATCATCAACTCATTTGAAGCGCTTGAGAGGGATGCTTACCAGGCAATGCAAAAAAAACTCCCCTTTCCGGTCACACTTGTCGGTCCCTTAATCCCCTCCGCTCTTCTAGAAGGAGATGTGAATGACGCTAGTGTCGG